>NC_056736.1:718304189-718621689 GCF_019279795.1 Protopterus annectens | reverse complement strand
AACATGCTACCAGTTGTATAGCAGTTTTGCCTATGGTTATAGTTGCACCTGCATGGTCTCTGATGCTTCATGTGTTGCTACTAACCTGGAGGTGTGGTTGTCCTTGATGAATATGGACACTCCCCCTCCCTTTGTGGTTCGGCCCGGGTTTTGGGGCCGAAAAGCATGATACGAGGTATAGCCTGGTAGCCCTGGGGTGCTCGCAGGAGCCTTGAACCAGGTTTCAGTTACTGCACAGACGATGTTCTCCATGTTGAGGAGTGCATAGAGTGCCTGCATCTTGAGATTTAGACTTCTGGCATTGAGCAGCATTACCCTTAGTTTTTTTCCATTTTTGATTTTTTAAGGAGGTGGGTTTGTCTTTTGAGCCTTGCCTAAAAAAGGCACTATGGGGGTGGCAAGAGCCTTAGCCAATATCCGGAAGCCCAGTGGTGACAGGTGTAAGCCATCCCTTGCGAAGCAGCATGGCTTGTCCAACATGTCATCCCAGGCAGACAGACATTGGATCCCCTTAGAATGACACCAGTACTTGAGCCAATTATTAAAGCTGATCATCTTGTCTTTGTATTGTGGTATCATTCTTGGTGAGGGCATGATGCTGCTCAGGGTCATACCAGCCTGGGCTACATAATCGGAGAGCTCCTCTATGTCTCTTTTCATGTAGTCCAGGGAGGTACGTCTCAGGTCATTCACGCCAGCATGGACAATGACGGAGTCATATTTGTACTTGCTTTGGAGTGACTTGAGTGCGTGGGTTATGTGGCGGATCCTAGCTCCCGATAAGACAGCTCACAGTCACCCTTTCCTTGTTCAGCCTGGTCAGCGGGACATCAGTGTGTCTGACTATAGAGTCACCTATTACTAGTGTATCAGGCATGGTGTTTGGCCTTAAGGGCTGTGATTGGTTGACACACTGATTTATTGAAGTATGTGTTGCATGTGTTATGTTTTGAGGTGGCGGATTTTTGGATGTCTGCTTTGGGAGCCGCTGTTGTTTTGGTAAGTTTTTTTTTATTAGAGCCTCCGAGTATGTCTGTGTTTTTATGTGTTTTGTTTGCAGTTGTGGTAGGTCTATGTGGGACTGGGATTGTTGTGTGTGTGGTTACCATCTCCTCCTGTCTGGCCATGCCAGCCCTGAGTTGAGAGAGCTCAGCCTCCAGTTTGGATATATAGTTGCATCTCTCACATGTATTTGCGTTTGTTGGGAGGAGGAGAGGGTTGTCTGTGTACATGAGACAATTGTAGCATTGCCTCAAGATACCCAGATTGACCAGCTGAACTGGAGAGGACGCCAGTAATCCACTATTCGATATGCTAGAACAGTATAAGGGAGTGCTGTACCTTTAAGGGAAGTGGATATTCACAGGGGTGGTAGGTAGAATGTAGTGCTTTACTTAGTACAAGAGTGCTTACTTAGTAGAGAAGTATTGAGAACAAGTGCTAGGCTTATAATATAGTGAGTAGTCTGATTATACTAAGAGTAGAGCTTCCTTAAGGGAAAATTTGAAGAGCAGACTTGGCGGAGCCAGAAAAAGTTTAACCGGCGCTGCGCTATGTGCACAACCACGCAAAGCCGTGCAAACACGGATTTTAAACAGGGAACTACAAAAGAGCTAGAAATGGTCCAAAACAACCAATTACTACAGCTTCTTGTGCTGAGGTCACTTCCTAGAGGGACAGGTAGGCTGCTCAAGGCTCCCCACTCCCACTGGTGAGCAAAGAAACTTCCTTCTATCAAAGTAAGGTAATGGACAACACAGGAACTACACCACAGCCCAGAATACAGCAATGCCTGTAAACTGGTCTAAACTAGTCGAGGAGAGGCGGGAAAACAAGGATTTTTTTTGTTTTTTTTGATAGAAACACACAGAAAATGCAGAAACAGTGATAAATCAGTTACACAGGCTAGCACACTTTAGTGGGCAGCCTCAACAGTTAAATTAAACAAACAAACTTTCGATCAAATTTGACTAAAAAGTAACTAAGTGCAGATTTTAAAATAATGTAGCAAACAGTAAAAAAACAGTTCAGGGTAAGCTACTGAAGCTATTCCAAGTGAAAAAAAACCAAAGATACTTAAATCCAAAAAGTAGTCGCTTTTCTGAGTTCTCTGTAGCTAGGACCACTCTGCAGGACCACGAGGAGCTTGTCTGTGCAGTATAGCCAGAAAAAACACACTTGCATCCATACGAGACAAAAAAATACATAAACAAAAGCAGAAGGCCTTTCAGAGAATGAAATACAAAATACAAGAAACAGATCACCCCTGAGGAGATGGTCAGATTATATGGAAGAGGGACAATTGTTAAAGCATTTCTGAAGAACCTTAATATTCATGAGCATAATGCACAGATGTGGACAAGTATCTTTAACACCATGTCCAGTACAATACCCATGACTACTGTAATTTATGCCAGGAGTGGCATACAACACCCATCTTGATTTTAAGAATGGAACACGCATCTTCAAACTGGAAGGAACAGACTGCGTTAATTTTATAGACTTACAAATAAGCCACTAGATTAGAGTTCCACAGCAAGGTTTGTAACTGAAAGGGTACATCGTGTGTATGCTCCAAACACAGCCATGAGAAAGCCATTGTGTGCATGCTCCAGACAGCCATGAGAAAGCCGCCAATACCTATATTAGTAAAGATGCAGTGGCTTTCTATCATAATGGCTACTCTTATCCATACTATCATGGAATGTAAATGGCCTTAAAGGTACGACAAATAGCAAAGAGTATTGAATTATATTAAGAAATGTAAGGTGCAAATAGCAATGTTACAAGAGACATATGGATAGAAATGAACATGTGAATTTGACAAAGTATTTTAAGAGGACATTCAGTAGAATATCAGGGACAAATGAAAAGGAGTGATAACGGTGACAGACTAGGAAAAAAATAACTATGGCAGATTTACAGTAGTAGGGGGCTACTGGGAAGGGAAATGATTACAGAGGCATGCATCATTACAATAAAATTGTAAAGATTATTCCACCAAAAATGCTATTAAGGAGCTTAAAGAAATTTTAGGAGAAATAATCAGAAGCACCTAGGAGGGAAAATATAACAAAAATGGGTAGATACCTAAAGAAATACTTGAGGATATTTGGTATGGAAGATGACACTTTCCTACTTGATTCATTTAAGCAATGGGTAATGGAAATGACAGAAATTTCTTCAGATGAGAGCTAGTAAGGGAGATAAAATCAAAATGTAGTTTAAAAAATATGGTAGACATAACAGAGAAAGATGTACAGGGAAGAATTAGAGTGCCTGACAAAAGGTAAATTATTGAGGAGTTTGACAGAACAAGAAAAGCGACTGCAGAAAGCTATGGGTAAAATAAGGGAGCATTTAAATAATCTGCAAGAGTTTAGAAAGGTTGCTGCTAAGCTTTCTAACTCCAGAGCACAAAAACTTAACACGCAGACTTCAGCAACAGAAAGTAGCCAAACTTAGGGAGCCTATGATGAGAAAAATAACTAGAAGTCCTATAGAGACGGGATATATTTTGGAAATTTGCATAAAGCAGGGAAATGCAGAAACTAAAAGCACAAATGGAAATATTTATAGAAGACTTAATTATGTCAAGGATAGAGAAACTTGAGGCACAACAAATAGAGAAGACAGGAAGAGATGAAATACAAAATGGTGATGTATAAATCAATCTCCAGGAACAGACTATGTTCCTGTGAAAGCTTGGAAGTTAGGATGAAAAAAAGGGGGTTAAACATCTGGAAGGTTTTAACAGTATTTTTTAAAAGAGTTGAGGACACCAGCATCTTGGAAAAAAAAGCTGTGGTGGTCGTGTTATTCAAACAAGGTAAAGACATTTCAGACCCAGCTTCATGCACATCCATTTCAATTTTATACCACAGGTATAGCGTTTACGTCTCTTACTAGCTAACAGAATGGCAAAGGTGTTGCCAAAATTGACAGACACGATCAATTAAATGTTGTGGAGGTGAGGTAAACATTTGACAACATTAATAAAATAATGATAATCTGGAGGGGAGCCAAACATACAGAAATTCTGCTATTGTTGGTGGGTCTCGAAGAGAAAGCATTCAGCAGAGTAAGCTGGGAAGTAATGAGTAGCATTTCTTAGGAATATGACAGTACTCAAACACGTTTAAAAAACGGTGTGCAACAAAAATGATAAAAAGGATAAGCACATTATCAGAGAGACTGTGCAAAATCTGCAGACTTTGATGAACTGTACTGTAAAATTCTACCACACAAGGTAATGTATTTATGCTGAATAAAAAAGGAAGATGTGAGATCAGAAAAGATTGGGAAGAAAGACTGGAAAAGCAATTTACAAGGAACAATGGGAGGACATACATATGGCTCCCAATTATGCAACAAAGTCCAGAAGGTTTAGAATTTTTGCTTGAAGTGTTTGCATTGGTATTTCATACCCAAAACAGACTTCATAGAATTTTTCCTCAGGTAGATAGCAAATGATGTAGGTATGATGGGGAAGAGAGAAGTAACTGGGAACATGTTTTTAAAAAGTGTAATGAGCTGGCAGATTGCAACAATTCCTTGCACAGCACTCTGTCAGAAATGGTGGGCAAGCAAATTGCTGTAACCAACAGAATGACTAAGCTGGGACACAGGATCTGGCTTACTTACACACAGTAAAGCAACAACTAGAAAATTGATATCAAAATCTCAGCTAGTTGTATTGAAGTACTGAAAATTGTAAAGATTATAAAGATGATAAAAGAACTAGGGGATAACTTACAAAAGGGATGGAGCAAACTACATAAAAATAATTTGTGGGAATACATGCAAAATAAGTTCGGGTGGAGGGATGTTTAAGGGAAGAAAGGAACTGAGTGATTTAAGTAATGTTGGAATGAATAAGTATTGAAGAAAAAGTACATTTGTGTACACTTACCATAAATGTAGATGTTAGAGTGTATTCACTGTTGCAGTCATTACACTTGGGTTATCCTGCTGGCAGGCGACCCTCGGTCGGCCTGAATTCCAAAGTCTAGGCCCGGCAATGGTTGCTGTCGCCTCTTCCCTGACGTCAGAGCGCCAGGGGTATAAAAGATGCAGCAGACGCCATTTTCTTCAGTTTTTCTTGCCCCAGATGTCAGGTGCCCCCCCAAAGGGTAGGCTAAAAATATGCCAATAAAACATGCATGCACCAAAATATATATATATATACACAATACCTTCATCTATAGGCAAATACACCACCTAGGTTGTATAGGTTAGAGAAGAGCAGATAAGTTGCAGCAAAGATACGGGGGATGGTGGGTGGGTAACCTGGACTGCAACAGTGAATACACTCAAACATCTACATTTATGGTAAGTGTACACAACTGTACTATGTTCTTCATGTTTCACTGATACAGTCATTACACTTGGGTTGAATCCCAAAGCTAAGGTTGGGAGGCTGGAGCTAAATTGCATTAGGAGCGGCTATGAGGCCCTGCAGAACTGCAGTGGCAAAGCCTGCCCTGGATTTAGAGTATAGTGGTAAATTATAGTGCTTTGTAAAGGTGTGCACTGAACTCCAGGTAGCAGCCTCTAAAATGTCTTTGGTTGGTACTCCCCTGAGGAAGGCTGCTGAAGTGGCTGCTGCTCTGGTTGAATGTGGCCTAATGCCCTTAGGCACTGGTTTGCCATGTTGTGAATAGCAGAAATGGATGCAGTGGCCTAGACACTGAAATTCTGCTTTGAGACAGCCTTTCCTTGTGATCCTGCAGCATATGCCACTAGTAGTTGCTGTGTCTTTCTGAAAGCTTTGGTTCTGTTCAGGTAGAAGCGTAGCTGTCTGTATATCCAAAGAATGCAGAATTCTCTCCCCCTTATTCTGTGGGTTTGGATAAAAAGTAGGCAGATGAATAGCTTGGGTTAAGGGCCACATTGGACACTACCTTAGGCATAAATGTCGGGTTTGTCCTCCGAGAAACCCTGTCTGGATAAAAAATGATAAAAGGTTCCACAGCCATGAGTGCCTGTAGCTCTGAGACTCATCTTACAGAGGTTATTGCTAGGAGCAGAGCTGTTTTCCAAAATAAAAACTTTATATCAACTGTAGCGGCTGACTCAAAAGGAGGCAGGGTGAGTTTTTCTCAAACATAATTGAGGTCCCATGCAGGTATTGATGATCTCCTTGGAGGCCTTAAGTTTTTGGCTCCTCTGAGGAAATGCCTTAACAGCGGATGAGAAAAGATTGGTGGCTCTGTATCATAATGTGCGGAAATGGCAGAGGCATGAATTTTGATCGATGAAAAGGATAGGCCTTTGTCCAGCATCTCAGTTAAGTATTGCAAAATCTGAGGAATATTTGGTACAGCTGTGTCAATTCCTTGTGCCTGGTTCCAAGCACAGAATCTTTTCCATTTTCCAGCTTAAGATTTTCTGGTACTAGGCCTTCTGGCCTCCAAAATGGCATCCATTACAGGTTTAGTGAGAGGCGCGTTTTGTATTACTACATTACCTGCCATGCTGCCAGATTTAAGGTCTTTAATTGGCTGTGCAGGATCCGATTGTTTTGTTGGGATAGTAGGTGAGGTATTTAAGGCAAGGTCCAAGCCAGACATCGAGACAAGTTCCTTAGGATTGGGTACCAGTCTGGGGCAATCAGTATCATCTTTGGCTTCTCGTCTGACCTTTAGGAGTACACACCTTGGGGAGGAGAGGCAGAGGAGGAAAGGCATATACTGTTAAGCTTTTCCAGCTGAAAGAGAGGGTGTCCACTTTCCATGCTTGTCTGTGATAAGTCCTTGTGCAGAATCTTTTTAGTTGGTAGTTGTGAGGAGAGGCAAATAGATCTATATCCGGGCATTCCCATTTCCTTGTTATCATGCTGAAGACTTGTGCACCCAATTTCCACTTGTGGGGATCCATGAGGTTTCTGCTTAGTTCGTCTGCCAGAGTATTTATCTTTCCTGGTAGGAATCGTGCCTGCAGATGTACCTGGAAAGTCACAGCTGTGTCCCACAAAGTCATGGCTAGTCTGCAAAGGGGGTAAGAATGAGCGCCTCCCTGATTGTTTATATACCACATGACCGTGGTGTTGTCTATCAGTAGTTGTCCCGGATGAAGTAGGTCCTTGAAGTCTGTCAGGGCATTCTGGACAGCTAGCATCTCTTTTTGATTGATATGTAGATGCATTTTGTTTGCGGACCATGTTCCTTGAATACATCTTCCTGCCATGTGGGCCCCCCAAGCATAATCTGATGCATCCGTTGTTAATGTCTGCCTGGCTGGGGGTAAAGTGAATGGTTGTCCCTTGTTCTGGTGACAAGCCTTCGCCCACCAACGAAACTCCTTTTGTAGGCAGGGAATGAGGGTAATTATAGTTTCCAGGCTGTGGCAATGTTGAGTCCAAACACTTTTTAGGTACCATTGAAGTTTCCTCATATGCAGTCTTGCATATGGAATTAGCAGAATGCAGGATGCCACGAAGCCCAAAGCCTGCAGAATTTTTCTTGCAGATAACTGGGCCTTTGTTGCTAACAGGTTGAAATAGGTAGTCAGTTGCCTTTGTTTGTCTGGTGTGAGATAAGTCATCTGGGCAGTTGTATTTAAGCTTGCACCCAGGAATATTATCTCTTGAGAGGGTACTAGTTTTGATTTCTTTTCGTTGACTGTGTACCCTAGGCCTGTTAGAAATCTCTTTACAAACGTCAGATGCTGTAGTAGAATGTCCTTGTTCTCTGCTTGAATGAGGCAGTCGTCCATGTAAGGATATATTTGTATTCCTCTTTGTCTGCAGAATGCAATTACTGGTGCCAGGCACTTTGTGAAGACCCTGGGCGCAGTAGATAAGCCAAAGGGCAGTGAATTGAGCCAGCTTTGAATCTGAGGTATCTTCTGCATGTTTGTCAGATTTTGACATGCAGGTATGCATCTTTTAGGTCTAAAGTCACCAGCCAAGCCTTCTTGCCCAGCATGTGCAGAAGTTGCTGTAGAGTCAACATTTTGAATTTTAGTATATCCAGAAATGTGTTTAGAATAGACAAGTCCAGTATTGGTCTCCAGGTCTTGTCCTTTCTTGGTACCAAAAACAGTCTTGAATAAAGTCCTTGTCCCTGCTCTTGCTCTGGTACTTGTTGAATGGCCCTCATGTCCATGAGGGATGAGACTTACTTTTGTGCCTCTGCCCATTGATGTTTTGGCAGGTCTGACCAAACGTTTGTCCTTGGCAGGGTATGGAAGTGAAACTTGTAGCCTTGTGACACTATGTCTAAGACCCATTTGTCCTGGGTTATGTGCCAGTTTTGAGAAAAAAGTGCTAGTTTTCCCCCTAAAGGTGCTGCCAGAAGATAAGTGCTTGGTACAGGCAGGGTGAAGTCATTGGGACTGTTTCCTGTATGGTTGTGATTTGTCCTCCACTTTTGGAGGTAGAAGCACCCCATTGTTTAGGCCTGTATGAGCCTTGGGGCTGGGATCTGATTCTTGGGCATCTGTATCTGCCCCTTTGTGGTCTGTCTGACACTGGAAAGCACCAGTTCTTTGTAGGCCAGTGTCTGCTAAATCTTGGAAGCTGAACCTGTAAGAAATCCTTAACTGTTTGCCTAGATTTAGCTTTGTCCTCCATTTTCTTTAACACCTCTTCTGCTTTAACACCAAAGTATCATGCTGTAATGGGGCCTCTAATAATTTTGCTTTGACATGATCAGGCAGAGTTTGCTCCTTTAACCAAGCATGTCTCCTGATGACAGAGCCCATCACAGCGGCTCTGCAGGAGGCCTCCAAAGAATCAAAACCACATTGCAAAGTATGCTTTCCAACTTGTTCAGCTGCATGCAATAAATCCTGCATTTCTTTGTTTTCTGCACATTCAGAAATAGTCAACATTTTCTGTTTAAGCAGTGACATAATATATTGCTGATATTTGAGCATATGAAACTGACAATTTAAAGCCCTTATAGCCAAGGTTGCGGAAGTGTAAATCTTTTTTCCCCATCTGTCCAATGCCCTAGAATCCCTGTCAGAGGGGGTAGGGTTTTTTGCAGTGGAAGCCTTGATCCCTTTGGGACCCTGAGAGATGGTTTCTGGGTCAGCAGCAGGATTTTTGAAGAGGAATTTATGCGAGTCAGGGACCTTGTAGTACCCGTCCGGCTTAACAGGAGCTGGAGGTAAGGAGTCAGGGGTCAGACTGGACTCTGAAAATACACCAACAGCAATGTCTAACACAGGTGGAATAGCTAGGGGGCTGTGTTGTGGAAGAAAAAGGAAGTCTCGGAGCCTTTTCTTAGATTCTGAAAAATCTTGGCTCTCCCAGTGGAAATGTTCCCTCATGGTATGCAAGAGGTTTCCCCAAAAGAATAATCCTCAGGAGGAGAGGCTGAAGGGACAGATTCTTCAGCATCAGAATCCTCATAGGGAGGAAGAGAGTATTCCTGATCAGAAGAGGAATCAGATGAAATGGAAACCTGATCTGAAGATTCATATTCTGTCTCTTGCCTACGCCTTTTATCAGGAGGGGGATGGGAACCTACGCCTTTTATCAGGAGGGGGATGGGAACCTCTGATCAAAGTAATTAAGTCTTCGGCCATTCTGAGCATCTGTTTTTTGGGCATGGAGGCCTGTCCATGAGGCTGTTGAACTTGTTTCTTTGTCTTTAAGGGCGCTTTACTCTTTGCCTTTGAAGCTGAAGTGGTTTTAATGTATAATTGAGTTGGTCTGAAAACACCCTCAGAAGCCAATGCCTGCTCAGCGGCTCCAGACCCATCTGAGGGAATAGTCTCCGAAGGTCCAATACTTTGACATTCCAGCAGCCTAAGCGACTCCATGTGGGAATCTGTAGTGACCTGCGGGTCTAAAGTAGCAGGCGTCAGGGGCTGCGAAGGCGCCTCACTGAGAACCAGCGACTGGCTTAGAAGAAGCCTAGTCATCGATTTTGGACCTCGGATGCCTGTCCTTTTTCTTTGCGTTTCTTGTGAATTTCGGTAGTCGGATGGCTATCCGACAACATGGTATAAATTAAATCTTCTGTCAAAATAGTGTAATGCAAAATCGTACCGACGCTTAATAGGGCGTTGGTTAAATCTAGCACAAAACCGACAACTAGCAATGTCGTGGTCAGGGCCTAGGCAAGGAATACAGTAAGAATGAAAGTCCTTATGAGGTATTTGTTTCCCACAAGAAATACAATTAACTTTTTCTGACATCGGTCTGGAGCAAGAAAAATGTTTCCCCAACAGGGTACTTGACTTTTAATGAAGACTTCGGATCTGAAATTCGAACACGAAAATCTCAGGAGTTGGCCGACCGACACTTGCGAACTGCTTATGCTTCGGGCACTGCGCGGCAAGAAAGACTGAAGAAAATGGTGTCTGCTGCATCTTTTACACCCCTGGCGCTCTGACGTCAGGGAAGAGGCGACAGCAACTGACGCTGGACCTAGACTTTGGAATTCAGACCAACTGAGGGTAGCCTACCAGCAGGATAACCCAAGTGTAATGACTGCAACAGTGAAACATGAAGATCATCATACATAAAGCATAATGCATGAGTATGCCGTATATTAATATGGTTTGTTTTCTTCTCTAGTAACGTGTGTGTGTACGTCTTGTGATAATTTAATAAAAGTGTTTAAAAAAAAATGAAAGAAAAGTGCTGACAGAACATATGCTTTAAAAGTAGTGTCAATGTACACTAGAAGGGGTTTCAAGGGCAAGTATACAGGGGAAGCAACATTAAGGGCTGGTAATGTAAAATGTGAATTTACTCATTTAACTGAACTAATTCCAATTAATGGAGACAGGAATAGAACTCATTAAGTCATGCTGCAGTGGCTCAGCTGGTATCATGCTCCCCTTTGATGCTGGGGTCAGAAGGCTGTGGGTTCTATTTTCACTCTAGGTTCTTGGATTTGTTTTCCATTATTAAAACTGCAGTGCATCATAAGGTGCGACTTCACTGCAGAGCAGGACATCTTTTGGATAAGACAAAGCAAAGTCTGCTGGAGGAGCTGAAAACTATGTCCAGTGGTCTTCCACTATCATATTTCCTTATTTCAAAACTGCAATCTTTCTCTGTGATCACAAATGACAATGACTGTACTGCTACTACTGTTCTCATATTTCAAAAAAAAAAAAAAAAAAAAAAAGGTACAAACAATGTCTTTAACAAGTATGTATATACATTTTATACTATGTAATACCCAATCCTCACATAATTGTACTGTAAGGAGTTAATGCCTTTCTCAATACGTAGATGGCACTATGTGTTTTTTATTACTTGATCTAGACTAATATGTATGCATTGTTGCTCACTGTCTGTCACAGGCATTTATTGTAAATGTTTAATTTCTATAACCTTGTTTTAATCTGTGGAGCTTTTCTCCCCGGGCCTCCACCGAAAATGGAAATTGATCCAGTTGGACTAGCCCGGTCAACAAATGTAAAATAAAAAAATAAAATAAAATAAATAAAGTATGCGCATGAAGAAGCATGTGTGAGGGGCCATGACTATAGCAGAGGCCATAAAAAACAGTACCAACAGTACTAAAAGGGCTTGAGGAGGCTGGTGGTTCAGGAGGAGAACTGAAGCCCTGAGTGTCTGGATCCTCTCTAGAGGGAGGCCAACTGCACAACTTGTCAGTTTCATACTGCATCCGATAAATATTATGTACTACTATGGAGATAGGCTAGACTTTTTGCAGTTTACAAAGATGAACAAGGACAGCAGAGCTGCGATAAGTAAAGATGAACAAGGACAGCAGAGCTGCGATAAGTAAAGATGATCACCAAGAGATTCCCTGGTTGTAGCACAGAGGAGCCAATCATTTAACTACGAGAACACACAGACGCATCTTAGTCTCAGGTGGGCTTGGTGAACATCTGGGGAGAAAGGGCTGTGGTATGACCAAAAGGCAGAACTCTGAATTGAAAATGATAGACTCCTAACTGGAAAGTCTCCTAGATGGCTTCACCATCTTGATTGGCATCCTGACCACATCCAGTCATTTGCTTTCGGGAACGACAAAATCAGCTGCACTGTGACCACTCTGAATGGGGTCCTTTCTGATGTGAAGACTCAAGCCATTGAGATCCAGAATAGAATAATCTGGAATATTGTCCCAATCATCTCTGGTCTGGTAGGATAACCTGGGTGACACTTTTTTGGTCACTTTTTGTTGGTGTAGTGGAACGTGTGTGTCTGGGTTTGCAGACATAGTGGATGAAAAAGGTATAATATAGCCTCTTGATATCTCTCTCAACCAAGACTCCTGTGCGAGGAACATCCACATAGAAGAGTGTAGAGATAAACTGCCCCCTACTGCCTCCAGAGGGGACAGCCCGCAGGCCTTCAGTAATGCTGGTATTGTTTGCCTGAAAATGGCCCCCAGAATCCCTAGTTCTGTGAACCACCCAGCCTCTCGATCTGCATCCAGTAATGGTGTCAATTCTGCCACGACTGCTACTGTCTAAAGTGGACTCAACGTGTTGACTCTGGGATTTTATAAATCCTAAGGATTTGGACCCTTTCCGATTCCTGTTGTAAGATCTTTGATGTGTCTTAAAACTAACATCTATGGCAGACAGGTGTCTTACCTTCCTGTTCACACCTCCGTAATTCTTCTCTTACTGGAAAGTGAACTAAAGAAGTTCTATCATAAGGGGCATTCATAAAGAATACCTTAAAGTTGTATGCAAATCTGAAAAGACCTAGTCAGGCATGCCATCTCACTGTAATGATTGTTCCCACTGCATGAGATTTTTTTAATTTTATTTTACATTTGTTAATTGGGAAAGTCAGACTTGGAACGAGCCAATTTTCAGCGGAGGCCTGGGGAGAAATGTTCCAGATGCATGTCTTTGTAATGTGGAAGGAAATCGGAGCACACAGAGAAAACCCACATGAGCACAGGGAGGACATGCAGACTCTGCACAGAAGGCACACCAGCCGAGAATCGAACCAGAGAACCTCTTGCTGTGAAGCAACGCTACCACTGCACCACTGTGCCATCCATGAGATGCTCCATTAGCAGCATTATGTAAAAACCGCATGAAGAGGTTGGCAATATTAAGCATCTTCCCCACTGGGATCTCTGTTTTGCAGACTCTGGCATGGCTGGCCTTCAAAGAGTCTAAAGCTTTTTCAGTTAAATCCTTCCTGAAGCAGTTCACGCGTGTTGTATAATTTAATGCCTTTAAGGCAAAGGTGTGTGAAGCCATTAATTTACACTCATTGCTGTCTGGATGGACAGCAGCTACTTCAGACAGCTGTCTCTTAGTGGCTACTGCTACAACCAAAGAGTCCACCATATGTCCCTTGGACTAGTGCTATCTATCCTTAGGTGAGAGAACACTTGTTTGGCTTCACAGGTGTTTGGGTTCCTGGCATGCCCACTTCATGCCCACCTAATGGTCAAAACTATCAGACAGTCAGAGCAGGAGGAACCACCAAAGAAAGAGGGTGCAGAGTGACAGGCCTCAAACACCACCTCATTCTGAAAGGGTGGGTTCATGGGCCATAATCCCCTCTGCTTCATTAATTTCAGTAACTCATCAAATGTGGCATCCTTAGGAGGGAGCCAAGAGGAAACCTCTCTAACATCCAAGTCAGATGTCAGAGACTCCAAAGAGGAGACTATGTGCCTCGCTTTTCATGTTCTCTTCTTAGGAACACTGGTGGTAGAAGAATCAGACTACTCAATTTACAGTGCAGTTGTGCAGGTGGGTTGAAGCAAAAAGTTCTGCTCTGACCTTGGGAATCTTGATGAATAAGATGAGGAGCAGACTGCAGGCCGTCTTTGGGGGAGTTGAGACCAATGCAGTCTGCGAAGTTGCTTTATGAAAAAAGCAGTGATCATCTTTCTCCAATGACCTCAAATGCTGACTCCAGGTCTATCAATACTGGACACATCTGACTCTGTGCAACTGAAGTAGATATATGCAGCACAGAGGAAGGAATCACTAGCATCAATGACTCAGATGGCCTTGAGAAGATCAGTGTCCATATCTCAAAGGCTGAAGTCACAGACTGAGTATGGCAACAAGTGGGTTGGTACTGAAAATACTACTGAAGACCCAGGATTGAGCACTAGGTCCCAAGATTCATTTGATACGGAATACCTCTGTTTCGAAAAAATCAGATGAGAAGAGTCTGATGATATTGTACAGGTACCAGTCAGCTCCAGACACAGACTCCAGTTGAAGTCTACAGTCAGAGACCACTGGTGAAAAAACATGGAATGGGGAAGGAGTAAGTAAGATGAGGGGCCAAACTGATCCGCCCTAGAAACAGACGGGGATGGGTTTACACCCAATTTGATCTGCATCTTCAAGAAGGTCTCATCATGTGCGTCACTGGTGTGTCTTAAGGACCTGAGAGACTTGAGGTAAGAGGTGGATGGAGGCCTCGGGATAAAATGAGAGTTCTTTCTCTGATTAATGTCGACTGCTAGAATGCCTTGGACACATATCTGGGATGACAATTATCAGATAGGAAGGATTGTGTGATTATGTCCTAACTGATGCTGCTATATATGTAGAGCATTTTCTATTTGTGACTATTTTACTCTGTAAACGCTGGCGTGCCGAGGTGCCAAGAGATTTGGAATATATTATCTTAAACTTTTTTTTTTTTTTTTTGGATTTCCTAGCCATTTGTTTCTGTTGTTTTGGTATACGGACGGACAAACCTGAGGAGAAGGCTGAGTAGGTGCAGACACAGAAACAGGGTAGAATGCAGTCTTGATGCCTTAGGAGCCATAAGAGGGAAGATGTCATCTGAATTCCTCTTTCAGACGTATCAGAAGAGTGGTCGGGGGCAGCAGACCCTAAATAGGCTTATGCCAATTCACTAGGGAGCAAGTGCCTAAAAGCCTTGTATGAATAGAACCCTTCATCTAAATGATGCATGCTCAGGCATACCATGCAGAGGACACTGGCAGAATTGTGTAGTCACAACTGGCACACTTACAGATGCTCTAGTTGGGTTTTCTTTTCTCATCTCATAGAAATAAACCAAGTTGTAATACACAACATGCAGAAACAGCTAGAATAAAAATTCACTCTTCACAAAGAAGTGCTAACATTATTCAATGTTTTACAGAGGTCTGCCATAAAAAAAGAAAAAAAAAATACATACATACACACATTATATATATATATATATATATATATATATATATATATATATGTATGTATATGTGTATATATATATATATATACACATATATATGTGTATATATATATATATATATATACATGTGTATATATATATATATATATATATGTGTATATATACATGTGTATATATACATGTGTATATATACATGTGTATATATACATGTGTATATATATATATATATATATACATGTGTATATATATATATATATATATATATATATATATATATAGATATATATAGATATCTACACACACACACTTTTTTTTTTTTTAAAGAAACCACCCAAGAGGTCACTGGGCCTACCACCCAAATGATGAGGAAGGGAACAAAAAGCAACTATTTAAAAATGATGTCCTAACCAATATACAATATATAGGATCTGCCATAATTATTCCCAACAAGAATAGACTGAAAGAAGGCAGGAAAAGTATGAATAAAAAGGAGCACTTTGTTGGCATTCATGACATCCATCTGAATTGCAGAAGCAGGAAATGAGAAAGTACAGTTTTGTACCTACCATAAATGTAGATGTCCGATAGGTATGCATCTGCAGTCATAACATATGGGTTGTCCTGCCTCAGGCAGCCCTTCGGTCGGCCGGATTCCAAAGTCTGGGTCTGGCCTCGACTGATGTCGCACTTTCCCCGACGTCAGAGCGTCTGGGGTATAAAAGCATCAGCCGACGCCATTTTCCTCAGTTTTTCTTGCCCCAGATGCCAGGTGCCCCCTAGGAAGGCTAAATTTGGATAAATGCAATAGAATTCCAAACATTTGCAAAATTATATATATATATATATATATATATATATATATATATATATATATATATATGTATATATACACACACATACACAAACAAATACACCATAATAGATTACCCCAGCTAGCTAAAAGAGGGGTAAACACCCTAGGAATACCACAGAGGGGTAGGAGGGAGGGTAAACCTGACTGCAGATGCATACCTATCGGACATCTACATTTATGGTAGGTACAAAACTGTACTATGTCCTTCAAGGATGTATCTGCAGTCATAACATATGGGTAGAATACCATAGTCAATCTGGGGGTGGAGGTACTAAGAAAAAGATGGTGTAGTTAGGATCCCCTGCAGGACTGCAGTAGCAAAGCCTGCTCTGGATCTGGAGTATAAAGGTAGATTGTAATGTTTGGTAAATGTATGCACGGAGCTCCAAGTAGCAGCTTCTAAAATGTCCTTGGTATCCACCCCTCGTAGGAAGGCTGTAGTGGTGGCCGTGGCCCTTGTGGAATGAGGCCTGATGTTTGCAGGAACTGACTTTCCATGAAAGGAGTAACAAAATCGAATGCAATTTCCTATCCATTTTGAAATTGTCTGTTTGGAAATTGCTTTTCCTTGCACCCCAGCAGCATGTGCTACAAATAGTTGGTCAGTTTTTCTGCTACTTTTAGTTCTGTCCAAGTAGTAGCGTAGTTGTCTGTGTATATCCAAGGTGTGCAGAAGTGTTTCCCCTCTATTCTGTGGATTTGGGAAGAACGTAGGCAAGTGAATAGCTTGGTTCAAGGATACCCTAGATACCACCTTTGGCATAAAAGTAGGATTAGTTCTTAGTGTAACTATGTCCTGATGGAAGATAAGAAATGGCTGTACTGCCATTAATGCTTGTAACTCAGATACTCTTCTTGCTGAAGTTATTGCCAGAAGGAATGCAGTTTTCCAAGACAGAAACTGAAGATCCGCTGTTACTGCTGGTTCAAAGGGAGGAAGTGTTAGTTTCTCCAAGACAAAGTTGAGATCCCAAGCGGGTAAAGGGGGTTTTCTTGGAGGTTTGATATTTCTGATCCCTCTCAGAAATTGCTTGAGGAGAGGGTGTGAAAAAATAGGTGGATCCACATTGTATTCTGCTGAAATTGCTGAGGCATGAATCTTAATGGAAGAATAGGAAAGGCCATTGTGGAACAGTTCTGCTAAGTATTCCAGAATATGTGTCATGCTTGCCACTGTCACATCTAAGCCTTTTGATGTGTTCCAAATGAAAAATCTTTTCCATTTAGCTGAGTATGTCTTCCTTGTGGAAGGCCGGCGAGCTTCCATGATAATGTCCTTCACTCTCTGTGATAACACATTTTGTTTTGGATTTAAGGGATTTTCCAGGCAGTTAGCTGCAATGTTTTTAAGTTGGGATGCATGATCTTGAAATAGTTCTGTGTCAGAAGAAGAGGCCATAGGGGGAGAGGCCATGGTTTTGCCTGTGACATGCTCCTCAATAGTGGATACCAGTGTTGCCTTGGCCAGTCTGGAGCTATCAGAATCACCCTTGGCTGTTCCTCCCTGATCTTCAGTAGAACCTTGTACATTAAAGGGAGAGGTGGGAAGGCATATACTTTTAGAGCTTTCCAACTGAAAGAGAGAGAGTCCACCCTCCATGCTTGTGGGTGGTATGTCCTTGAGCAGAATGTCCTCAGTTGATGGTTGAGGGGGGAGGCGAACAGATCTATCTCCGGCGTTCCCCATGCCTTTGTTATAAGTTGGAAGATGTCTGGGTGCAGCATCCATTCGTGTGCATCCATGGTAGTTCTGCTTAAGCTGTCTGCCAGTGTATTTTCCTTTCCTGGCACGAACTGGGACTGCAGTTGGATACTGAGTTTCAGGCATAGCTCCCATAGATTCATAGCCAGCCGGCATAGAGGGTAGGAGTGTGTGCCTCCCTGCTTGTTTATGTACCACATGACAGTGGTGTTGTCTGTACTTATTAACAAGTGGCCTTGATGGAGGAAGGGTTTGAAAGCCTCGATTGCATGCATCACTGCCAGCATTTCCTTTTGGTTTATGTGCATGTGTAGCTGTCCTTGAGGCCATAGGCCTTGGATACATTTGCCCTCCATGTGTGCTCCCCATCCTCGGTCTGAAGCGTCCGTGGTGATGGTTTGTTTTGTTTTTGGTTTGTTGAAAGGCAACCCTCTGTTGGACTGGCAGGCCTGCGCCCACCACAGGAATTCCTTTTGAAGGCAAGGAATGATTGGTATCAAAGTTTCCAAACTGTGACTGTGTTGAGACCATACACTCCTTAGATACCATTGTAATTTTCTCATATGCAGCCTGGCCTGTGGTATCAGAATTATGCAGGATGCCATGTAACCCAGGGCCTGCAGGATTTTCCTTGCAGTAAGCTGAGCTTGTCTTGTCAGATTCATGAAGTAATCCGGAAGTTGTTTTTGTTTTTCTTCTGTGAGAAAGGCCATTTGGGTGGTTGTGTCTAGATCCGCACCCAGAAAGGTTATCCTTTGGGATGGAACCAGTCTTGATTTTTGGATGTTGACTGTGTATCCCAATGCCTGTAGTAGGTGGATGGCATAGGCCAAGTCTTTTATCAAATTTACCTTGTTGTCCGCTTGTATAAGGCAGTCGTCCAGATAAGGGTAGATTTGAATCCCTGAAGTCTGCAGTGTGCAATTACTGATGCCAGGCATTTCGTGAATACTCTGGGCGCAGTAGATAAGCCAAAGGGCAATGCTGAGAATTGATAATGCTCTGATCCTGCAAGAAATTTGAGGTGTCTTCTGCAGTTTGGTCGAATAGGGATGTGCAGGTATGCCTCCTTGAGATCTAGAGTCACCAGCCAAGACTCCTTGCCCAACATGGGAAGAAGTTGCTGTAGGGTCAGCATCTTGAATTTTGGCACAATGAGGTAAGTATTCAGTGCGGATAGGTCGAGAATAGGCCTCCATTGATTTTCTTTTCTTGGTACCAGGAATAGTCTGGAGTAAAATCCTTGGCCTTGCTCTGAAAGTGGTACCTTTTCTATAGCTTTCATTTGAAGCAAGTTGTTGATCTGCTTTAAAGCCTCTGCCCTCTGATTTGGTGGTAGGTTTGGCATTCCGTTTCTTTTTGGCAAAGTGTGGAAGTGGAACCTGTATCCTTTGTCTATTATTTGCAGTGTCCATGTGTCCCTTGTAATATAATGCCAATTTTCCGAGAATAAAGCAAGCTTTCCGCACAAGGGTGCTTCCAGTTGAGCCCTGGTGGGCAGAATCAGAGTAAAGTCATTGAGCCTGTCCTGGTGTAGTAGTAGTTGTTGCTGCTGTTGCACTACCTCTCTGGTTGGCAGGCTGCCACTGACGGCCTCTGTAAGAGCCCCTAGATTGGCCTCTGCCTCTGGGGCATCTGTTCCTGCCACTCTGGGCTCTGTCCGAGTCTGGAAAGGACCAATTCTTAGTAGGCCAGTTTCTGCTGAATCTCGGTGGTTGTACTTGTAGGAAATCCTTAACTGTTTGCACAGATTTTGCCTTTTCTTCATACTTTAAGACCTCCTAAGCAGAGGAGCCAAATAAATTTTGTTTCTCCATTGGAGCATCCAGGAGTTTAGCTTTAACATGGTCTGGCAAAGATTGTTCCTTCAGCCAGGCATGCCTACGAATAACTGCCCCAGTCATAGCTGACCTAAATGAAGCCTCCAATGCATCATAACCACACTAAGAAATGATTACTAACCTGTTGTGAGTTGTGTACCAAATCCTGAAGGGATTTACGGTCAAGGGGCTCAGGAGAAGAAAGCTTCTTGTTCAGTTCATCTAACAAATACTCTTGGTACTGTATCATATGAAATTGACAATTTAATGCCCTGACAGAAAGAGTTGCAGAAGTATATACCTTCTTTCCCCATCTCTCTAAAGCTCTAGACTCTCTTTCAGAAGGTAGAGGATTTTTGGCAATGGCAGCTGCAACCCCTTTAGGGCCCAGAGTAATAGTTTCTGGGTCTGCAGAATGGGCTTTATACAGATGGAAATGAGAATCCCGGACCCTGTAGTATCTATCAGGTTTGGCAGGGGCCGGGGGGAGAGTATCAGGGGCTGTACTGACATCATTGTACACATCATCAATTACATTCAAAACAGGAGGTATAGCTAAGGGCCTATGCTGAGGCAAATGTAAAAAGGTCCTTAATCTTTTTCTAGAATCAGAGAAATCCTGACCTTGCCATTGAAAGTGCTCTCTCATGGAGTGTAGAGTCTCACCAAAGGAAAACTCTTCAGGAGGGGAGGCCAAAGGGATAGATTCTTCTGCATCAGAATCCTCATAGGGCGAATAAGCCTCCTCCTGGTGGTCTGACAACTCAGAACCATCCGAGGACTCATCTGAAGAGTGTGGGTCAGAAGGCTCAGTCCTGGGCCTTTTGTCTGGTGGAGGGTGAGAGGCCCTGTCCGGGTGAGGTTGTGAACCTCTAATTAAAGAAATAAGGTCCTCTGCAAGGCTGAGGATCTGAGAACTAGAGGAAGGCCTCTGGGATGTAGTTTTGGGAGGCAAAGATTTAGAAAGTTTAGCAGCTTTAGCCCTAGAAAAGGCCTTAATGAACATGGAAGCAGGGGCCTAGCTGCCCCACGTGCAGGAGTAGATATGTCCAAAGGTATGGTGTCTGATATATCCTGGGCACTGGTTTCGGTAGGTAGCTCGGTAGCCGACTCAGCCGGGGCCTCCCGGGCCGCGGTGGTCGGTTGAGAGGATTCGGATGAAGGAATCTCCGAGGACTCTGTTTCGCCCGAAACCGAGACACTCGCGGTAGGCCTTACCGTGGTTTCAGCCGAAACCGCGGGCCGTGAGTGTCGGTCCTTGTCCTTCCGTTTTTTCACCAAATGTGATGTCGGAGTCTCCGATGGCATTTTATATGCAAAACTAGCCCCAAAAAATTCCTCTGCAAACTCCGACCGACGTCTAAGAGTCCGTCGGTTGAAGGAAGCACAGGCTGAACAGGACGATACGTCGTGGTCTAGGCCTAAGCAAGGAAGGCAGTAGGAATGGAAATCCTTATGAGGTATTTGTTTCCCACAAGTTAAACAATTATTTACTTTATCTGACATCGGCTGAGGCAAGAAAGAGTCCCCAACGGGGTACTTAGCTTTTTCGAAGTTTTCGGTAGCTGAATCACTGGATCTGACCGATCGGCACTTGCGAACAGCTTCTGCTTCGGGCACCGCGCGGCAAGAAAGACTGAGGAAAATGGCGTCGGCTGATGCTTTTATACGCCAGACGCTCTGACGTCGGGGAAAGTGCGACATCAGCCGAGGCCAGACCCAGACTTTGGAATCCGGCCGACCGAAGGGCTGCCTGTGGCAGGACAACCCATATGTTATGACTGCAGATGCATCCTTGAAGGACATCTTGGGTAAGCTAATATCCTTGGAGATTATGGAAGAAAAAAAAACTTAAAGGAGCTTATGACTTGGAGCATTAGCAGGGTCAGATCAGATTTGACAAATGGATTTGTACCCCATCAGTCAGATCAGATGGACAGAAACATTAATGTGCTGTGCTTTATGCTACTTATATAGCATGGATTTGCATGGATGTAAGCTCCATTATCACTGCTTTATCAATATTTTACTGCTAGATTTTTACTTTTAGCAAAAACTGCAGATATAATAAATAAGGTCCAGAATAATACATTTCAAGGATCAGGAGGGCTAATAGTTGAATTTTGTAAATCTTTATACTTGTATATTACATTTCCCAAAACCTCTTACAAAATAATACAGAGATTTTAATTCTGTGATTGTTTTATGAAGTTTATAGTTCTTTAGGAAACAAACCACTGTGGGAATGGATGCCAACACAACCTGGTGAGCCTGATGGGAGTAAAACGGCTACTGGCAATTGGAAAAGATAGCAAGACACATAGCAGGGTTGGAGTATGAGGAATGACAGATGGTGTTGGGTCGGTTTCCTTGAGGATAGAGGGATCAATGAAAGACAATATAATCAAACAAACAGACTGAAATGGCAGGGGACAGAGTGAAAATGAAGGATGGGTTTAGGTGACATAAGTGGTCAACTTCACCTGAGTGGAAAAAAGTATGAGGGAAGATAAAGTCAAGCTTACCAAAGCAATACTTTTTGGAACGGCTAGTAGGTAACTGAAATGGGCTTAGTAAAGGATGCCTAAGAAAGATGGAAAAATGGATTAGGAAGAGCAGTTGCACAAGCATTCGATCCAGCACTCAGGCAGTTTTACACTTTTTTTCCCTTCGGCATACACATTTATAACTATGTTTACCTAGCAGTGTAATGGATATTAAGGAGATAAACAACCTAGATGACTCAAGTCAATTAAAACAGATCAAAGGCCTCAGTCTCTTGAAAAGAAAAATAATTACTTTCATCTATTAGCCTTATGCAGTTTAAACAAACATACTTGACATTACAAGTGATGCAGACAGAACAGATCTAAATTTTTATGTGGTAGACGCACAATATCAGTTGTGAAAATAATTAAAAATTATTTTACCTCCATCAGAGTCCTGTTTTGCTAAACCAGCAGCCGCAATAACATGGACTTGAGTCACAAGTTTTGGATAACCACATAAGCCAGTCCAGCATGTCTGAGGAGGTTCATCCAACGTCAGTTCTCTGCAGGGAGACAAATCAGGTAGCGAGACAAGTCACAATATACCCCATTTGTTTTACATCATGATAACTCTTCTATAGCAAAATATATAAACATAACAGAAAGTGCTAACTTTTCATTCTTTACAATCCAAGGTGGGAATGTAGTGGGACAGACAGATACAATCAGTACAGCAGCTCAGTTTTCAAAACAATCATTGTCATCTGTATTTCTGCTTTACACACAGCATTAATGCAGCACTAGACTTTCAAAATGGCTGCACATTGATCAATAGCTTAACTGCAGCTCTCCCACTGTGAAAATAGAAATTGTGAAATGACAGCCAGTGAAAGTGTCATTTTGGGTAAAATTCTGTCACTGGCTAGTAAGTACACTGCCTGGATGCCTGCACAGAAAAAAGTGTTTGAGAACCTGAAAGAAAATTGACTAAAACAGTTTAAGAGAAAATACTGGCTGGGAAGAATCCTGCAGCTGCCCAGCAAAAAAAGCAGTTAAAGCTTTAGTTTTGGTACAAGAGATGGCTTCCAGTAATTTAGATGAAAAAATAAAATGTTCTCAGAGGTGATTAAAATACATGCAACACTGAATGAATACAACAAAAGGCTGGAAAAAATAAAAGCAGCTTTAAGTAGCTACTCAAATGAAGTGACACTTTAAAAATCTGAGGTTGAAATGAAGAAAAGGCCAGCTGGGTATGTGGCTTCGCAAGAAGAGCTGTTTCAGAAAATGGTAGAGTTAGAAGGACAAGCGCACAGAGAAAACCTGAGATTTTTTTTACTGTACCAGAAAAACTGGAAGGAATGCACTGTATTAAATTTTATGAAAGTACAAATAAACAACTGGACTGGTATTCCACAGCAAGAATGGTTAACTGAAAGGGTACATCAAGTGTTTGCTCCAAACCTGGCAATGAGAAAGCAGCCAACTCCTACATTCACAGGAATATACTAGGTAGCTCCAAACCTGGCAATGAGAAAGCAGCCAACCCCTACATTCACAGGAATATACTAGGTTAACAAACACCAGGGTCTTCATATGACTAGCTGTGCAACCCAATCTAGCTGTCCCCATGTACCCTGGGTGACCATTAGGTGAGGTATGTTGGCTTTATGGGGGAGGTATATTAATTAGGTAATATTTTATTTAGTCCACCTCTGCCCAATAGAGACATGGGGGCCAGACAGGGGCTGAATTTACAATTTCCCATCCAATGGTCAAGGTTACTTTTGAATATGGTCAGGAATGATTTCAGCTTAACATGGATGGGAAGCCTATTCCATAATGTAGGGATCTTTTGAGACATCAGTCTCTCAAGCATGTTCTATTTATATCACAGGTAAAGTTTAAATCCCTGGCTTAAGTAATTTTACTACTGTTTTGCAGATGTGCAAAAGAAACAGAGCTGGATGTGAAGATGCCTTATATGGGAGGCATCAATCACTGCTCAGTAACCTGTATGAGACTGAGTATACAGATAAGGCTTAAGGTGATCTGTGCAGGACAGTGTGTTAATACCATGGATTCTCTTTGTGAGGAACCTCTGTAGGCATTCCAGCTGTTGCAATTAGTCGGGTACAAGCTGATGGGGGCACTGTACTCAATGTTAGGTTTGATAAAGGCAGAGTAAAGTGGTACTACAACTTCCTTGAACCAAGATGTCATACCCTTTCTTATCTTGGTCAACACAATGACTTTGCTATCTTAGCTATGTGTTGTCCAAAGATCAGGTTACTCTCGACATCTGTTCCCAAATCTCCAACTACTGGGTCAACTCTCAGGGATTTACTGAGAGTAATTGACTCGTTGGAAAATAAATGCCCTTACAGATCTAGACAAAAAGGAGAATATTGAACTACATTAAGAGATGCAGAGTGCAAACAGCAATTCTGCAAAACATGCATTTGGAAAGAAATGAGCGTGTGAATTTGACAAAGAAAGGATTTAAGGAAGGATATTCGGCAGGCTATCAAGGACAATGGAAAAGGGAAGTAATAATACTGACTGATAAATGGACTGCACCAGTGATAGAAATGGGGGAAAAGATTTGTGGTAGAAAGATTACTGGCAAGGGAGGATAACACTGGCATGTATTTATATGCCACCAAAAACTGCTGTTATGAAGCATAAGAAAATTTTGGGAGAGATATTCAGCTTTCATCAGGGAATATTACAGGTGGGAACTGGAACTTGATTTTCAATAATGAGGATGTATCAGAGGAGCCTAGAAAGACAAATTGTAACAAGAGGGTAGATGTCTGAAGTGTATGAAAACATTTGGTACGCAAAACATGAATTCGATAGTAGGACCTCTGACAGAATTTACATATTTGCCAAGGTACAATAACTAGGTAAGCCTGGACAGAAATTATACTTCACAGGAACATGTGTATTTAGTTGAATGTTTTGAAACCCATACAGTAAGTATTTCAGATCATGCACAAATAAAAACTGGAATAAAAAAGCATTGTAATGAAGTAAAAATGAGACACTAGCACTTTCCCACCTACCTGAATTTAAGGAATGGGTAGTGGAAATTATTTGAGTTATTAGAGAAGGTAGAATTTCTTCAGAAGCGTCAGCTAGTGAGAGAGATAATGAAAACAGAGTTTTAAAATACGGTAGAAATAACAGAGAGAGAGAGTTAAGTAATACGTACTAGAGAGGCTGAAAAAGGTTTAAAGTATTACAGAATAAGGGGACTCACTGAAAGAGAGTTGTTGACTGCACAGTCCTAAAGAGAAAATGAGTATCTGGATGCAATGCATAAGTTTAGAAAGACTGCTGTTAAACTTTTTTGGATAACTCTGGAGCACAAAAATGTTATCACAGTGACTTGGGCAACAGAAAGCAGAAAATAATGTCGCCAAACTTAGGGAGCCTATAAGAAGAAAAAAAAAGATCCTGCGGAGGTATTAAAGATATGTCAGAAATGTTATGAAAATTTGTATAAAGCAGAGAAGTATGGAAGTCAAGAAATGCACAAATAGAAATATTAATGAAAGATTTAATTATGCCAAGGTTAGACACCAATCAGACTCAACAACTAATAGCTAAGATGGGAGGAAAGAAGGTAAAAATGGTGACATACAATCAATCTGCAAGAAAGCCTCTGGGAACAGATGGTATTCCTGTAGAAGTTTGGAAGTTACAATGGAAGAAAGTAATACTAATCCAAAAGATTTTAACAGTATTTTAAATGCAGAACCACCAACATCTTGATAGAAAGCTGTAATGGCTGTATTACCAAAGGACAGTAAAGGCCCATCAGACCCAGATTCATTCATTCTCATTTCAGTTTTAAATCATTACTATAAGGTGTTTACATCTATACTAGCTGAAGAATGGCAAAGGTGTTGCCAGAATTGATAAACGTGAATCAATCTGGTTTTGTGCAGGGAAGGCAAGTATTTGGCACTACTAACAGAACAATGATGATCCAGACGGAAGCAGAATACAAGATAAGGCCACTGTTGTTGGTGGGTCTTGATGCAGTGAAAGCACTCGACTGAATAAGCCAGGAGGATTTTACGAGTAGGGCAATAGAAGCATCTCTATTCCCTGATACAATAATGTTAATTAGGAGGATATATGAAGGATCAGAGGCAAGAATTAAAGCGGAAGGGTTCTTCTCTGATAAATTGCATTTGAACAAAGGAAACAGACAGCTTTCATCTTTATTTGCTTTATATGTAGAGCCACTTGTCAAAGAAAATAAGACACAAATTCAGGGATACAGTTGGTATGGTAATCAAGAAAAGTTGGCTTTATTTGCAGATTTTTTTGCACCTGATAAATCCAGAAAAGGACATCAGCATTGTGGAACATTATGAAACAGTTTCAAGTCTTTCTGGGATATAAAATTAATGAAGACAAAACAAAGGCTATAGCTGGAGACTATGTATCCACACATGAATTGGTTCAGCAATACCTATACTTATGGATAAATGATAAAATAAAGCATTTAGTAGTATGGGTTAAAAAAGGATTCTGTTATAACAGTTAAAGATATGTGGGACAAGACTAAATAAGAAGTTATGTACTCACCATAATGTTCCATCTAAGTAGATAAACTTCATTTGGCAGCAACCTATGGGTCTTCAGATCCATATCGGATCCGATCCGAGCCGGCAGTTTCCAACAGCAGAGATCCGAGCTCCAAGCTCCTCCCCTACCGATAATCCCCTGCCAACCCTACCTGACCTCAGATCGAGTTTGCCCAATGCAAAACCTGCACCAAATAGCCAGCCTATGGTTTGACTTCGATACAATCGGAAGACAACATAGTAATATAAACATCCGAAGGTCAGGGGGAAGGAGGGGGACACGGTTGCTGCCAAATGAAGTTTATCTACTCAGATGGAACGTTATGGTGAGTACATAACTTCTTAATCTGAAGTAGTTAACTTCATTTGGGCATCAACCTATGGGACAGAGTCCCCAGCTACCTAAATCTTGGGAGGTCCTCATGGAAGGATGTTCCGGAGCACTGCAGAGCCAAAAAATGCTCTCCCTCTGGAGACCAGGTCCAACTTATAATGATTTATAAACGTATGAGATGAAGCCCAAGTGGCTGCCGAACAAATTTCATCCAATGAGACTCTAGAACGAAATGCAGCAGATGTGAAAATTGACCTGGTAGAATGGGCGTGGACTCCCTGGGGTGCGGGCCGGCCTGAACTTTCATATGCTAGTAGAATACACTGTGAAATCCACATGGACAGTGTGACTTTTGAAACTGATTTTCCCAAAATTAGATTTAGCAAAGGAAATAAACAGCTGGTCTGATTGCCTATGACCAGCTGTTCTGTGTAAATAGAAACGTAGTTGTCTATGAACATCCAATGAGTGCAACTTGTATTCGCCTTTGTTTTGGTAATTGGGAAAAAAAGACAGGTAAATTAATAGTCTGACTAATATCTGATTCGGAAGCAATCTTAGGAAGAAAAGAGGGATTGGTCCTGAGGGATACCCTATCTTTGTGAAAGGTCAAATATGGTGGCTTGGCGGAAAGGGCTTGTAGCTCAGAGACCCTTCTTGCCGAAGTGATAGTGACAAGAAATGCTGTTTTCCAGGATAATAGTTTAAGATCCACTGAAGCTGCAGGCTCAAAGGGAGGAGCTGTCAAAGTCTGGAGCACAAGCACTAAATCCCAAGGAGGGACTACATCCTTCACCGAGGGTCTCAGTAGGAAGGTACCCTTCAAAAAGGCCTTACACAATCTGATAGAGATCAAAGGGTCTAGGTCACTCCCCACGTGATAATGCAAAATTGCTACCATTTGAACTGAGCCGTAAAGGTGTCCAAGTTTTATTGCTCCGCCCAAATAGAAAACCATTTCCATTTGCTATTATAAAGCCTTCTAGTAGACGGCTTGTGGGCCGCCACTAAGATAGCTTTGACCGGGGAAGAGATACCGGGAGTCCTAGCTAGAAGTGGAACTGGAGCAACCAAGCCGTGAGCTTCAGATTGTCCAGATTCGGGGTCGGAAGGTCTAATGGGTGCGAGATCAGATCCAGTATGGGATCCAGAATCCAGGGAGGATTCACTAGATGAGACCGTAGATAAGGGAACCAAGCCTGACAAGGCCAGAATGGGGCAATGAGGATTATTCTGCTCCCCAGCCATCTGGCTTTCTGTAAGAACTTCAGCATTAGAGGAAGAGGAGGGCTTTCTGTAAGAACTTCAGCATTAGAGGAAGAGGAGGGTAAGCATAGAGGAGACCGGGTGGCCAAGCATGTACAAGAGCATCTCGGGGGGATTCCCTAGGTGGGGGGATTAAAGCGAAGTAGGCATTGCACTTCGTGTTTGTGGGAGAAGCGAAAAGATCGCAACAAGGTTGACCCCATTTGGAGAATATTTGTTTTGCTACTTCGGGATTCAGAGATCACACGTACAGCGATAGAATCGTGCGACTCAGTCTGTCCGCAAGGATGTTGGACTGTCCCGGAATGTGCGTCGCTATGAGAAAGCGGTTGGTGGAGATCGCCCATTCCCACACTCTCATGGCCTCTCAGCAAAGTGGATAGGACCTTGTTCCCCCCTGTTTGTTGATATACCAGACTACCGACATGTTGCCCATCTGGACTGCAATAGTCCCAATGGGAAGAAGGCTCTGGAGTGCTTGCAAAGCCAACAGCACCGCCCTCATCTCTAGGACACTGATATGCAGCGAGGTCTCCGTGTGGTTCCACGTGCCTTGGACTGTCCTGCCTAGACAATGCCCACCCCATCTAAGGTGAGAGGCGTCTGTAGTCACCATGGTTAGGGGATGGGGCATAGCAAAGGGCCAACCTTTGAGGCGGTCCGAGGACTGGAGCCACCACAGAAGGGCCTTCCTGCAAACCCTGATGAGGCGAATGGGATGGTTTAGAGGGTAATGCAGGAAGGACCATTGGACTTGGAGGGTTCACTGCAGGACCCTCATGTTCAAACACGCCATGGACAGCAGGTTGATGGCAGCCGCCATCGACCCTAGAGCCCTTAGGACCAATGCTGCTGAAGGGGCTGGGGATTGAAGGATGGCCCGCACATGGAGTCTCAAAGTTTGAAGTCAGTCTGAAGTCAAGAGGGCTAGGAGCCGGCTTGTATCCAATCTGGCCCCAATGAAGTCTATGATTTGTGTTGGCAGAAGGGAAGATTTTCTTACATTGACTGTGATCCCCAGCTGGGGAGCTAGGCAGAGAAAAGAGTCCCTGGCCGCACAGAGTAGATGCCTTGTGGGGGCGGACAGGAACCAGTCGTCCAGGTAGGGGAAGACCTGAATTCCCTGGAGTCTTACGTGGGCTGCTATCACTGACAAAACCTTGGTAAACACCCTGGGGGCTGTGGTGAGACCAAAGGGAAGGACCCTGAATTGGTAATGACTGGCTCCTAGCCGGAAGCGAAGGAACCTCCTGGAGTGTCTGTCCATCAAGGTGTGGTAGTACGCATCCTTGAGGTCTATAGAGCACATCCAGTCGTTCTCCTGCAAGAGGGGGAGAATAAAGTGTGACCATCCGGAATTTTTCCTTGGTTACTGACAGGTTCAAGAGGGATAGATCGAGGATTGGCCTCAAGTCCCCCGTCTTTTTTGGCACCAAGAAGAACCTGGAGTAAAAGCCTGATCTGGACTGGTCTGGGGGGACGTGCTGAATGGCTCTTTTTTTCTAGCAGCTGCTGGATTTCCGCAGCCGCGGCCTCCCTCTGATCGGGGTGGACATCGGGGAGGAATCTGGGATTGCGAGGGGAATCTGGGATTGCGAGGGGGATGAAGAAATGGAATTTGGTAACCTCTGGATATGATATGAAGCACCCAGCGATCTGTCGTGATGGACTCCCAAGCTGCCAGGTGTCTCGAAAAGCACCCCCCCCCCCGACTGCCTCCAGAGTGGAGCAGTTGGGTAACCCCTCAGGGTTGCTGCGTGGGCCAATCAGAGAACGATTCTCTGGACCCAAAACTCCTCGGACCCCCTCTGCCCCTAGGGCGGCATCCACCCTGTCCTCCTCTGCCTCGGAAGAACTGGGTGTCCGGAGCGTCACGGGACTGTTGCGACTTCTGGAACCACATCTTCTTCTGTCCCTTTTGGTTTTTGGAGAAGGACCTCTGGGGAGCAGAGAAGCGGACTCCGACAGCAGACGTCTTCCCGTCCTCCTCGCTCTGGACTAATGTTTCGCGTACGGTTTTGCCAAAGAAGGCAGAACCATCGAATGGGGCATTAGCGAAAGACACCTTAAAGGGTTCTGCGAAATCACAGTGTCAGAGCCACGCCTGATGCCTCATGACAACACCCGCTCCGCTAGCTCTAGCGGCTCCCTCCATAGCATGGGATAGTAGCCGCATAGAGGTATTGGAAATCGACCGAAGAGTGGCCATTTGGGCAGAGTACACCTGCTTGTCCTCTGCAGACATGAACTCTGGGGGCGACCCAGCGTACTCTTTGATAAGGTCTCGCTGGAGCCGTATGACATGTGCCATGTAGTTCAGTGACCTTACCGAGAAGGTAGCTGAACTGAAGACTCGTTTCCCAAGGTGGTCCATCGCCTGAGACTCCTTGCTAGGAGGATGGACCAAGGGACTTTCTTGGGCCAGTTCCCTGTTGGTGGCTGCCGCCACCAACATGGCATCTACCGGGGATCCCTTACTCCAGTGCACTCGGTCAGAGGGAGGACTAAGGATCCTATCAGGTCTCTTCGGGACGGGCTCCACAGTGTCTGGCTCCTTCCACGCCCTGGTAGTGATCAGGTCTACCAGGGGGTCGGCCGGAGGGGACACCCAAGAGGTAGACGGGCCTGCTTCAAACGCCTCCAGGAACACAGATTCATCTGAGGTAGGCTTTAGGCCGGACCACCCTCCTCTTATCCTGAGCATCTCCATGATGTCTCTGAAGGAGACGTCTTTGGGGGGTGATCTTGGGGAGCCTTCCCCTTCCTCCAAATCTGTGTCCTCTGTTAAGGACTCAGGAGAATCCAAGTGCCTCCTTTTGAACTTGCGCTTATGAGGGACCTCCTCAGGGGGGCTGTCAGAGGAGGCCTCACCAGGCTCATCATGTCCCAACAAGGGAACTACCTGGGACGTTAGAGCAGGCTGTCCCTGGGACCGGGTGATGGAAGCCGAAGCCAACCGAGAGGGAGTGTGGGGTGGAGCCGTAGCTGTGGCCAGGGGCCTGGAATCCCTCGACAGAGCCCTCTCCACCACGTCGAAAGCCGAAGGAGCGCTGCTCTCTCTGGGATCCAAGAGCAAACCCTCCCTCAGATCCAAAGAGCGGATCTGGGCCGGAGCCGACGCTATCGGATCAGACGGGCCAGTATGCTCCGACCTGGACGGAGCCGAAGGCAGACTGACACCCTCAGATCCGAAGCTCAGTTCTCGGCTCAGAGAGCTTGGATCCTCCGAAAATGGACCAGACAGACTCTAGGGCGCTGTCAGTGCAGAAGTACCCGATACTATTGGTGCTGACACCCCCCCCGGCTCCAACACCGCTAGGCTCAGAGGACTCCAAACCCGGGAAGCGGGTTGGGGAATGAGTGATCGGGGTGGAAAACGGGGTCGAGCTCCCCCCCGGATTGGGGGGGGGGGGGGGCAAGAGCACTCCCATCTGCAGTTGGGCCTGGAGGAATCTTCTCATCATCCGGTCCAAATCTGCATCCGTTAGGCTTCTAGTAGACCTAGAGGAGGCCACCGAGGCGGGACGGGAGTGCCACCTCGATGACCTAGAGGAAGAACGGGCCTCCTCCTCCTCCGGTCCCGGTGAGAAGCAAGGTGACCGGATCAGGGAAGGAGAAGGCTCGGAGGTCTTGGAGGGAGAAGCCCGCTTAGCTGGCGGGGCTGATGTAGAGGCCTCGGCCCACCACTTATGGTGCTTCTCTCTTCACTTCACTTTTCTGGCTTCCCTATCCTCCTGGCCCAAGGTGGGAAGTTGTCCCAGCCAGAGGAAGGGAAGCAGTTGTGCATACTGCCGCAGCTGGGACAGGCACCATGGGGGGACCGGAGGTTGGAGCAGAGTCCGGGGGCAGGAGTCCCGCCAGAATCAACTTCGACCTCCGGTCCTTAAGTACCCTGGGGTTGAACACCACGCAAATAGCGCATCCAGAGGAGAGGTGTTCAACCCCAATGCACAACATGCACAGAGTGTGGCCATCCGCTGGGGATGGCTTATGGCCACACTCGGTACATTAAGAAAAAAATGTCTTTGGGGCCTCAGACATCACAGGAATGGAGGACACACACACTAGGCCCTAACCACACACAGACACACGCCCTAACGCTCTCACGAGGGTTGGGGAGGAAATAAGCTAAAATTAAAGAGAAAAACTACAAGGGAATGCTAAACACACACACACACACAACACTTTTTTTTTTTTTTTATTTACAGAAAAGGTAAGAAAAAGGGTCAAAATTCTCTCACAATTCTCGACGAACGCCTGGAACTCAAGGATCAAGCTGCTGGCTTCAACCGCGGCAAACTAGATCGGAGGTCAGGTAGGGGTGGCAGGGGATTATGGGTAGGGGAAGGAGCTTGGAGCTCGGATCTCTGCTGTTGGGAACTGCCGGCTCGGATCCGAAGACCAATAGGTTGATGCCCAAATGAAGTTAACTACTTCAGATCTAAAGATAATGCAAAAACTAAGAACCAGGAACCTCATTTACATATACGGGGAGAGAGATACAAGTAGTGAATTGGTTTTAGCCCCTTTAGTTTAAAATACAGGTCAGCCATATTTTTATCAACCAGATGAGAAGCCATGGACATGAATAAAGAGCTGAAGGATTGTATCTGGGAGGGAAGAGGGCAAGGGTCAAGTGGGGTATGTTGATTTTTCCAATAAAACAAGGTGGTTTAGGATTACTTGATTGGAATGGATATTTCAGAGCTAAGGCTCGTTTACATAACACAAACAGAAGGTTATAATTCAAACTGAAAGAGACAAAAGCAGGAGGGGGGGGGGATTCAACAATTAATGATAGAGTGGGATTTTGGAAGCAGATCCATAAGGGCAACAACTACCATGCAGAATATTACATTTATAAAGTAGCAGTAAATGTTCTAAGAACTAAGCCAACATGGGGATGGAGAAAGGAGATTCTACAGATAGAGATGACTGCAATTAGGCGTACAAAAAAAAACAGGCAAGAGGGAGTTGGAACTTGCTTGAAAAAGCTGGTAAAGGAGCCAAGGTATTGGGCAAATAACTATAGTTAAAAAGGTGACACAGCAGGAAGAGGCCAAGAAGACATTTGGACTGCAGGCTAGAGACTGCCTTCCCCATCGAGGATTGATGTCAAAGTATAGGCAGAGAGAAAGGGATAGGGGAATCCTAAGTGAAAGGCAGAACTTTTAGTTGAATCTAGAATGGAAGCTGCTATTAAAATGAATAATTAGGGCATATAAATATTGCACAATAACTGTCGGAATCAGACGTAGTTAGAAAAGACTGGGAAGAAAGACTGAAGGAAAGAACGGATATAAGGCTAAAATATGCAAGTCTAGAAGATTTAGCATTTTGCTTGGAAATGTTTGATATTTTTATATCCCAAGCAGACTCCAAATCATTTTCTCTCAGGTAGATGGCAAATGATGGAGGTGTGATGGGGAAGTGGTAAATGGGAAGATATATAGTGAGTTGGCAAACTTTAAAATTGTCCTACAAAGAAGTCTGGCAGAAATATTGGGAAAGCAAATGGATTTAACTAAAAGAAATTTTTTTTTTTTTGTGCTGGGATACAGGATCTGAATTGACTATACATAGTAATCCTTAAGTTTAACTGGCAGGGGGATCTTTAGAAAAGAGAAGGTGCAAATGACTGAAAAAAAAGGACATTGTGGGAATAATACATGCAGAAGGTTTAAGGGAAGGCAGGAATCGATCAACTTACGTAATGCTGCATTGAAAATAACTGTATAAATGTTAACATGTTTGTTTTATGTAATATTTATTTGCCTACGTCTTAAGTGATAATTCAATAAAGGTGTTTAAAAAAATAATAGAAAGACTGAATCCTAAGGAAATCCAGAATCACCGCCAAAGGGCATGAAGATGGATACAAACCTTGAGAGTTAGCCCAACAAGCGAAAATTTATACCCTACACAGACATTTTTTGAAGAGAAAATATGCACCACTCTTAAGCTTGGGATTTCTGACTATTAGCGGAATTGGAGAAACCATGTAGTTAACCCTGAGTGGCTGAAAGTCTAGTGGGCTCTAGACCCGCTGGGTGAAAAATCAGATCCTAAATGGGATTCCATAACCCAAGGAGGGTCCTTGAGAAGAGGCCAAAGAAAGGGAAACCACACACCCGATGGTGCCAAAAGGGGATACAAAGAAGTTATGTACTCACCATAACGTTCCATCTGAGTAGTTCTACTTCATTTGTCTTCAACCTATGGGTACTCTAATCCATTTTGGATCCGACATGGTCACATTTTCCAGCTACGGCTCTGAACTCCATGCTCCGCCTCTATGCATAATGCCCCTGTCTCCCTTCAGATCGAGTTTGCTGCCAAACACATGACCATTACTCAACCACACAAGGACTTATCCTCCAAAAAAAACAACTTACTACCAGATCCCTCAACTCCCAGCATAAGCAAAGATCCCAACAGAAAGGGACCAGAACAAGGGACATATAGTATCCTAAAGGATAAGGACAGGGGGAAGGAGGGGGGGGGGGGGGAGACGGTTGAAGACAAATGAAGTAGAACTACTCAGACTTTATTTGATCTTCAACCTGTGGGACTGAGTCCGCAGCTACCTAATCCTTGGAAAGCCCTCATGGAAGGATATTCCGGAGCACCACAGAGCCAAAGGATGCCCTACTTCTAGAAACCAAGTCCAGCTTATAATGAGAAATAAAAATGTGAGAGGAGGCCCAAGTGGCAGCTGAGCAAATATTATCCAAGGAGACCCTAGACCAAAAGGCCGCAGACATAGCCATGGATCGGGTTGAATGAGTTTTCACTTTTCCTGAAAGAGACAAACCTCTATCCGAAATAAACCCAGGCAATGCATAGAGAAATCCAGCGAGCAATAGTTACTTCTGAAGCAGGTTTGACTAAAAAGGGCTTGGCATAGGACACAAAAAGCTGATCAGACTTGCGTAAGGATTTAGTCCTAAATAAAATTTCAACTGTCTATGAACATCTAAACAATATAATTTGTGTTCCCTTTTGTTCTGATAGCTCGGAAAAAATACTGGCAAGTTGATAGCCTGATTGATATCAGCCTCAGAGGCTACCTTAGGAAGAGAAGACGGATTAGTACATAGCGAGACTATCCTTGTGGAAGATCATATAAGGGACTTTGATGGAAAGAGCTTGGAGTTCAGACACCCTTCTAGCGGATGTAATGGCAACCAGAAAAGCAGTTTTCCAGAATAAAAATTGCAGATCCATGAGGCTGCAGGTTCAAAGGCAAGGGAAACCAATGCCCACAACAACAAAGTGAGGTCCCACGGAGGAATGGGATCCTTGACCGGTCTGAGGAGGAAGACACCTTTGAGAAAGGTTTTACAAATTTTCGAAGAAACTAAAGATGACATATCCACCTCAGCATGAAAAACATAAATCGCGGCTAGTTGGACTTTCACCATGGAAGAACTAGCACCTTGATGAAAAATGCTAGCTAAAAATTCCAGAACCACTGGAAGTGGTGCAGTGAAGGGATCCAAAGACCTTTGAGCAGCCCACATCGAAAAACATTTCCATTCACTACGATAGATTTTCCCAATGGACTTACGAGCCGCCCCCAGAATGGATTTAACCAGGGAAGACAAACTGGGAGTCCTAAGAATCATGGGAACCGGAGCAGCCAAGCAGTGAGCTTCAGACTGACCAGGTCTGGATGAGGGGTCCCCAAGGGATGACAGCAGATACGGGACTGGATCCAAAGTCCATGGAGGGACAACTAGAGACCGGAGTAAGGGAAACCAAACCTGTCGAGGCCAGAATGGGGCAATGAGAATCACAGTGTTGCCCAGCCTTCGAGCTTTCTGCAGAAACTTCGACATGAGGGGAAGAGGAGGATAAGCATAAATGAGCCCGGTAGGCCAAGCATGAATCAGAGTGTCTCTGGGGGTTTCCCGGGGGGGGGGGGGGTTCAGAGCAAAGAACCTGCTCCATTTCACATGGAAAGGAGATGTGAAGAGATTGCAGCAAGGATGACCCCACTTTAGGAAGGTCTGTTCCGCTACTGAAGGTTTCAGAGACCACTTGTAGGGCATCAGGATGGATCTGCTGAGCCAATCCACTAAGATGTTGGACCATCCCGGGATGTGCGTTGCCACCAGAAAATGGACAGTGGAGACCACCCATTCCCACAATCTCATGGCCTCTCAGCATAATGGGTAAGATCTGGTTCCCCCCTGTTTTTTGATATATCAGACTACTGACATCTGTCTGAACTGCAATTGTTCCCAGAGGAAGATGAGCATGTAGGACTTGCAACGCAAGAAGAATTGCTCTCGTCTCTAGGACGTTGATGTGCAAATAAGTCTCATGAGGGGACCACGTGCCTTGAACTGTCCTTCCAGAGCAATGCACCCCGCACCTGAGCAAGGAGGCATCCATGGTCACTGTGGTTTGGGTTGAAGGAGGTTGAAAAGGATGTCCTTTGTGAAGATCCGGGGACTGAATTCACCACCAAAGGGAGCTTTTGCACACCCTCAAGATCCTCACTGGAAAAGATAAAGCGAGGTCCAACAGAGACCACTACACTGCTAAAGTTCACTGTAGGATCCTCATGTGGAGGTGTGCCATGGGGAGATTTATTGTGGCTGCCATTGAACCTAAAGCTCTTAAGACTGTTTCAGCTGTGGGTGAGTGGGTCTGTAGAACATGTAACACATGAATCCTCAAGGTGCGTATCCTGTCTGAGGTGAGGAACACCTTTGATTGTATTGTGTCCAGCCGTGCCCTAATGAACTCTAAAACCTGGACCGGGTGAAGATCTGACTTGCTCCGACTGATAGCAATGCCCAACTTGTCTGCTAACAGAAGGAAGGAATCCCTGGCTTGAGATAGTAGATGCTCTGAAGGGGCGCTAAAGAGCCAATCGTCCAGGTATGGAAAGACCTGAATGCCCTCAAGCCTCAGGTGAGCCGCTACCATTGCCATAACCTTGGAGAACACCTGGGGGGGGGGGGGGGGTTGTGGTGAGACCAAAAGGGAGGACTCCAAAATTGGTAATAATTGGCTCCCAGACGGAAGCGGAGGAACCTCCAGGAGCACCTGTGCATTTTGATGCGACAGTACACATCCTGGAGCTCTATCGAGCACATCCAGTCTTTTTCCTGCAGAAAGGGCAAAATGGATTGTATTGTGACAATCCGGAATTTTGTCTTGGTTACTGACAGGTTCAACTGGGACATATCCAAAACTGGTCTGAGGTCCCCCTTCACAGGTTCAACTGGGACAGATCCAAAACTGGTCTGAGGTCCCCCGTCTTTCTTGGCACTAAAGAACCTGGAGTACACCCCGGATCCGGACTGAATGGATGACTTGTTTTCTTAGCAGTGATTGCAACTGCACTGCTGCTCCCTCCCTCTGCATGAGTGGGACATCTGGGAGGGATTTATTGGGAGGGGCGAGTCCTTGAAAGGGACAAAATAGCCTCTGGATACAACTTGCAACACCCACGGATCTGTTGTGATGGACTCCCATGCTAGTGGGTGGAGTGACAGATGCCCCCCCCCCCCGACTGCCACCAGAGATGGACAGACTGGCAACCCCTCAGGGTTGCTGTCCAGTTCTGTTCGAGAACAATTCTTGGGACACAGAATTCCTACGACCCCCTCTGCCTCTAGGGCAGCGTCTATCGTATCCCTCTCTGCCTCTGTGGGGAGGGGAGTTCTGAGCTTCCTGGGAAAACGCCTGAGAATTGCAGAACCACAGATTCTTTTCACCTCGCTGGTTCCTGGAAATGGACCTTTGAGGTTGAGAGAAGCAGACTGACGGCAGACAGTGTCTTCTCGTCCTTCTTGCTCTGGGCTAGTCTCTCGCTGACTATCTTCTCAAAGAGGGAAGAGCCATCTTAAGGGGCACTGGTGAAAGCCGCCTTGAAGGGCTCCGAGAATTGGCATAAGTGGAGCCAGATGTTGCGCCGAATGGCAACGCCTGACCCCGCCACCCGTGCAGCTTACTCTGTGGCATGGGAGAGCAAACGCATGGACGTATTGGCAACAGAATTGAGGGTGGCCATTCGTGCATTCTTCCTGTCCTCCGCCAACATGGACCCCGGGGTCGACTCCATGATTTTCTTTACCAGGTCTCTCTGGAATCGAATAAAGTGTGCCATATAGTTCAGCACCCTCACATAGAAAGTCAGTGAAGCATATAACTGCTTCCCAAAACAGTCCTGCGTTCTTGACTCTCTGTCAGGAGGATGGACCATGGAACTCTCCTCTCCTGGGCAAGTTCCTTCTTGGTGGCAGCCGCCACCATCATCGCATCCTACAGGGGACCCCTTATGCCAATAAAGTCTATCCACAGGGGGACTCCATACTTATCCGGGCATTTGGGTATGGGCTCTACGGTGTCTGGCTCCTTCCATGCTCTACATGTTATTAGATCCATGAGTGGATCAGCAGGAGGGGACACCCAAGAGGTAAATGGGACCAAGCCGAATGTTTTCATGAACACGGACTTGGAGGTCGGTTTGTGGGCAGACCACCTGCTCCTTTGGCAGAAGATCTCCATGACGTCTCCAAATGAGACATCCTGGGGGGGGGGGGGGTGACCTTGGGAAACCTTCCCCTTCATCCAAGTCAGTGTTCTGTGTGAGGGACTCTGGAGGAGTGTCCAAGTGCCTCCTTTTGCATGTGTGCTTGAAGTGGTGGGCGCCTCAGGGGGACTTCTCTGGGGAGACCTCACAAGTGGGCTGTTCCAGGACTGGAACATCCTGGGGCAATACGGCTGCGGGCTGTCTATGAGAGAGCAATATGGACAGACCTGCACTCAAGGCCAGGGGAGTCTGGGCAGAGTCCGAAAATGAGATAGTCAGAGATCTCGACCCTGAGAGAACCCTCTCCACCACGTCGAATGCAGAAGGGGAGTGGACCTCCTGGGCTGAACGGGTGGAGACTGTACCCCTCTGATCAAACAGGGGAGTCGAAGCTGAGCCTGCAGAAGCAGAGACGCTGAGGGGAATGCTCAGAGCAGAGAGCACCCCCCTCGGATCTAACCTGGTGGCTACGGCTCCAAGAGCCTGGACCTAACCCCACCGGATCAGACACACTCAGAGCACTGGCCGGTGTCGAGGTACAGGGTACCATTGGCATCAAACCCTAGACTCTGACCATCCTTTAATCCAACAGCCCCAAAACCGCGGGTCGGATTGGAGAAGGAGTAATAGCTCTGAAAACTCAATGGAAGTCCCTGCTCTGGTGGGAGAAGGCCCTGGTAAGATCCCCACCTGAATTTGAGTGCGGATAAATCTCCGCATCATCTTATCCATCTCCGCTTCAGAAAGGCTCCAGGTGGAGCAGGAGAACGCCAGCGAAGTGTGCTGGGATAGCCGGTGAGGGGAAGGCCTATAGGGCGACCGGCTGATCGGCACCACAGGCAAGGGGAAAACCTCAGGGATTGAAGCAGGCCTGGGTCTTTGGCGTAGGACCAGCCTCAGACAAGCAGTCGGGAGAGCGCTTACGAGGCCCTTCTCTTTTGACCTCATCCCCTTCCCCAAACCTCTTGGCAGGAGGGCGAGTCCCTGAGGCTGAGGAAGGGGAAGCAGCAGCAAACACCGCTTCTGATTTGGCCGGAGAAGGAGGGACGTCCATCTCTGCTGTGGAGGGCAAAAGGCCCTTCACAATTAGCTTGTCTGACTTGTCCTCAGGCGCTCTGGGGTTAAACCCAGCGCTAAATAGGACAGGGGGACTGGAGGTGAGCCACCCTCAAACAAACCACACACAGTGTGGCAATCAGCCGGGGAAAGCTTATGGCCACACACTGTGCATCTCTTAAATCCAGGTTTTGAGGCATCCGCCATGCCAAAACACAAGATCTCAGCCAACACAAATGCACTAAATACAGAGGGAGGAAGAGAAAAGCCTATGGGAGGAAGGATTAACTACAGGAAAAACCCGAGAAGGTACAGGAAAGGTTCGAAAAGAAGAAATTCAAAAATTTTAGACAGTTTACCAAACAACGAAATCTGGAGCTCAGTCCACGTTGCTATTACTATGGCAGCAAACAAAATCTGAAGGGAGAAGGGAGATGGGGGGCATTATGGGCAGGGGGAGGAGCATGAAGCTCAGAGCCGTAGCTGGAAAATGCAGCTGTGTCAGATCCGATAAGGATCCGAGTACCCACAGGTTGAAGATCAAATGAAGTAAACTACTTCAGATTGAGGATTACAGTCCATCTGCAATGGGCTGTCTTCTGCAGAAACTATTAGTTGGGCCAGAGGATATGCATCATAGAGGCCCAAGGGTGAAGCGTACAGAAAATGTCCCCGAGTGACTGCCCCTGAGAAGGCATTAAGACATAATTACTGCTGCACTCTGTCTTGGATGGGGATGCAAACAGGTTGTGACACAAAGTGCCCCAGCACTGAAAAATTTGAACTTCAGCTCTCAGATTCAGAGATCATTCATGTGGAAAAATAATGTTCCTGCTCAGACAGTTTGTCAACATGTTAGATTTCCCTGAGATGTGCATTGCATCCAGAAAACAGTGAGATCAAATCACCCATTTCCAGACGATCATGGCCTCAAATCAAACAGAAGAGGAAAGGACCCCCCCCCCCCCCCACCATTTGTTCACAAACGTTGTTGGTCTGAACTGAGATCATGCCCTGGGGAAGACCATCCTGGAAAGCCTGCATTGCTAGGAGAACCACTTTCATCTCCAAGACACTGATGTGAAAACTGGCCTCTGCAGTGGTCCAAGTCCCCTGGACAGTCTTCCCTTCGAAATGCCCCTTGCCCAAGAAGAGAGGCATCCATTGTGACTGTGCTGGGGCAAGGACAAACAGTCTCCTGGTGGACACCAAGGGAGACTCCGAGTACATCTGCCCTCCAAACACATTTGTCAACATAAGGGTCACTCAATTAATGCGTCAAGTAGGACCACTGCACTGTCACTGTCCACTGCAGAGCCCTTGTGGGGTACCTCACTAGGGGAAACAAGCAGATAGATGCTATCACATGTCCTAAGAGCTTTAGAACAATGGAGAACATAGGCTTTCAGTATGAGAGCAAGGAAATGGCTTGACAATGTAGGTTCAATACTCTAGTATCTGGAAGTTTTGCAATCTGAGAAACTGTGTCCAACTGGCAACCTATGAACTCTAGGGTCTGCACAGGAGTGAAGCTGAAATTCTGATAGTCTATAGTGATCCTAAAGGAACTGCACAGCTGGAGTAAGTTTTCTGTGGTTTTGATTAAGGATTTTCTTGTGGAGGCTGTTAGGAACCAATCATCCAAGTAAAGAACCCCTGCAGCCTTACCCAAACTGTCATACACTTGGTGAACACCTGAAGGTAGCGGTAAGACCAACTGGCAGCACTCTGAACTGAAAATGACTGTCCCCCAGCCAAAGCACAGAAACCTCCTGGAATGCCTCACTATCTTTATATGATGGTAGGTGTCCTTGGGTTGATCGAAAACATACAGTCATCCTTCCTCAACAGAGGCAGAAAGGACTGCAACCTGACCATCCACACCTTGGTCTGCTTTACAAAACAATTTAACCTGCTCAAATCTGAAATTGGTCCAAAGGTATTTGTTCTTCTTTGGAACCAAAAAGAACCTTGAACAGACCCTGGATTCAGGTTGGTCTGGTGGGACCTCCTGGATGATTCAATTTACTAATAGTTTCTGAATTTCAATGGCTGTATCCCAGCCATGCCACCCTGTCAGACAGGAAGACATCTGGAATATTAAATTTGGAGTTTCCAAAAACTGAATCATATATCCTCTGGATAGGACTAACACCCATGCGTCACAGGTGGTTGCCTTCCAAGCTTCTGGGTATACAGCCAAATGACTGTCAACTGCCTCCAGAGCTGGACAGTTAGGCAAACCCCTCAGAGCCACTGAAAGGGCCACCCACACAAGACTCCATGAAAACCCTGATTCTCAAGACTGCCCCTGCCACATGGGTGGCACCCACTGTGGTTCCCCCCTCCCTGCCATGGGGTGAGGGGAATCTTCCGAAAGAGCTTTCAGAAAAGGCTGCTCTGCTTTCCTGAAAAAGAGAAGCTTCCCCCCGCCCTTCTGGCTTAGAGAAAAAGGTACATTGAGGGGTAGCAAAGTGTACTCCATTTGCAGACAGCGTCTTTTCATCCTGCTCACTCTTGATCAAAGTATCCTTAACTTTAGGCCCAAAAAATTAAGAGCTGTCAAAAGGGTGCTAACAATGGATGGCTTGAAGCAGTCTGTAAAATTACACCTCACCCAACCATGGCAATGCTGGTGCCAGTGGCTTGTGACATGCCATCAGCCGTGTTAGACAGCAGATGCATGGACCTGATAGTAATAGATTGTAAGGTGGACAACAGAGTCTCCAGAGTCTGTGTCAATTACCCTGAACACCTCTGATACAATGTCATGAAGTGTTTGTCAAGTGAGCGTGATAGTTCAGCACCCTCAGTGTGAACATGGCTGAGGTGTACAAGTGCTTCCTTAAATGATCCAACATCTGAGACTCCCTATTCAAGGAATGTGCCCAAGAACAGTCTTCAGAGATGTCCTTCTTATTGACCACTGCTACCACAATTGCATCAATGGCAGGACCCTTACTCCAATGTTGCCTGTCCTTAGGAGGGGAGCGAATCTTGTCTGGTTTCTTAGCAATTGGTTCCACCATATCAGGCTCCTTCCATGACCTCTGGGACACTAGGTCAATAAAGAAATTCGGAGGGGGGAACCATGGATTGGTCCACCTAAAAGGCCTCCAAAAGTACAGAGTTCTCCAGAGATAGGGCTTTGGCAGTCTAACTCCTGCACTGGTGAAGCAGCTCCAGGTAGTCACCAAAGGAAGAGTCATCACAGGGGGATCAGAATCCAGGTGCTTTCTTTTGCACTGCCTCTTGGCCAGAGACTTCCCACCCTGGAGAATTTGAGGGAAATGGAAGAAGGGGGTCCCCCAAAGGTAGGGCAGTCTGGAGACTATCCAGGGTGGGCTGTCCTGCAGTACACCAAAGCAGATCCATAAGCACAGATATTGAAAGATGGAGGAAACCTGGTTGCAGCTATCCATTCCTTCTCGTGATGGGAGAACATTCTCTCTATGACGTTAAAATGCAGTAACTGAACATGGCCACCCAGAACCCACAAACCTAGGATCCAAAGATCCCAAGGACACACCAGAATCCAGAGCCATCCTGAGCTGCCCTGACACAGAGACTGGAAGGACGATCTCTATGACGTTACAATGCAGTAACTGAACATGGCCACCCAGAACCCACAAACCTAGGATCCAAAGATCCCAAGGACACACCAGAATCCAGAGCCATCCTGAGCTGCCCTGACACAGAGACTGGAAGGACGATCCTGACACCAGAATTAAACTTGACTCAGAAACCCTGTCTCAATGTATTGGCTCCATGGTCTGCTTGGCTCCAACACTGCAAGAGTTGATGAAACCAAGGTCGGGGGTAGCATGCCAATGGATGTGACTGGGAAGGAAAGGCAACCAGCTCTGATGACCTTAGAACCACAGGACCAGAGAAAGGAAACCAAGGTGATGGAGCCAAAGCCTCGGGTCGATGATCCAAGGCCAAAGGATCAGCCCTAACTGCATCTGGACCTGTAAAAGACTGCATCAACTGCTCCAAGTTAGCAGGTCTTAAACTGCTGACCCAGCCAACAAAGCCATCAATGCAGCCTCGCTGCATGATGGCTCAGACAACCAGATCCAAACCACAAAAGGGGAAAACTCTGGCAAGGACCATCATAGAGTCGAAGGGAGAAGGGAAAAAAATTCCTTCCCGAGTGAGTTTCCTTTGCCAAGAAAGAACTTGGGACACACTGGGAGGGAGACAGAACCTTCCTAACATTTGATGCCGAAGGCCATCTAGTCAGAGGTGGCTGAACCGAAACCGCTGGGGAGTCTACTGTTTTCAGTCCCCTTCACAGGTGCGGAAGAAAAACAGGAGCTGCCAGCTAGCAATGGACCTTAGGACCAACTTGGCCCTTTTCATTAAGAGCATGAGTACCAATGCCCTCACAGATTGTGCACAGTGACTCGAGATAAGTGGCCCCAAGACAATATGATTTGTGTAAGCCACATATTTCTTAAAACCAGTCTCCATACTACTAAACAAAAAGCCTAATGCCCAAGACACAGCAAACAAACTCTCTAAACACACTGGGCAGAAAAAACCCACTAACAAGATCACATCTAACCTTAACAACCTATGCTACCCAACCATCAGGAAAAATCCTACACCAGCAACCAACTAAGAAAACACAAAAAACTAGGAAGATAAAAAGAGAGCAAGCCAAACTACTCTTGAAAACTGCACAGTAAAATATACATCCCATAGAGCTAACAATAAGCTGCTGTCCAGGAATGGCATCAAATGAGATCTGGAGTAATCTTAGATGAAAGGGGGATTATGGGTAGAGGAGGTGGAGCTCGGCAGGCTTAAGTCTTTTGAATATGCCCGGTCTCGGATCGCAGTCCAATCCAATAACCCATAGGTTGAATCCAGATGGAAAAGACAACACTGGATCTTCTGTTATTCTCTGAAATAGAGGGCAGTGTTCTCCAACTCCATTATGTTTTTTTGTAGTGGCAGTCAAGGGAGGTGGGCAGGGGTAGAAGGTTAAGGGGGTTCAAGCCCTTATTATATAGTAATAAGCTGTTAATGAGCTCATGCGTCAATAGTATTCTGAAAACACATTGTGCATGTTTGCTACACAAGCCCAACAATGCTTACTAAAATCAGTGACTGGTTCCCATCTGGAGCTGAAAATAACTGGTCAGATGAAACCAGTTACACTGTACTTTATGAAGCAAAAATTGCATTGCTAAACTGCGCTTGAGCTGTACAAAGCTTGCAAAATAGGGCAGAAAAAAAGTAATCCTGTACATATATGTTGTACAATTGCAGACTAAAGTTAGTTAAACTACCTCTTTAGTTCTTGTTGGTGCCAGTGCGGAACTGAAAGAACTGCATACCAATTCAAAAAATCCACATTTTTTTTTCAAATAAAAATATACTTTCCGGTTCCAATTTTAGCTAGACTTGCAGGTAATAACCATTCCCTATTAGATCTAGTTGTATCAGATGCACACGGTGGTTTTCTGCAACCTTAGGGGGTGGTATTGGGGAGTCAGGAACAGTACTAAACCAGTAGCTATGGATTCCCAGGTAACCCACTCCGGGCACTGGGCACTGGCCAGCCAGTAGCTTACTGACCAAGGGTTACTGGACTTTATGTGGGTACACACTGGGCATATACACCCCTCTCACTGTTAGCATGGGTCCCTGGCTTTGGCTGAAGTAGGAGATGCTGTTTTCCAAAACAGGAGTCTATTGCAATAGCTTAAGCGAGATCCAAGTCTGGAGGCACTTAAGTAGGTTAATCACCACCACGAAAACATTGAGCTTGCTGGAAACAAACCTATTTAATTCCAACTATGACTCACATATGAAAAACTTTCAAAAGGTAGCAGTTTTAATAGGAAAAGCAATTAATTCATTGCTATTACTCCGTTCTTAAAAAAAAAAAAAAAGCAGAATGGAAACTCCCCATTATAAAGCAGAATTACTTTTTAAATGTCACAGGGATGGCAGTCAGTTATTCAGCTGTGATGGACTGTAAATTGTGTACCACTGTTTTTTGCAAAGATGGCATTGTCTTGTACTGTTATTTAATACTCCTGGGGAAAATCTGGAACAGCCACATCTGATCAGTGGCTGCCACAGATTTTGTTTCTTATCATGGCACATGTAGCTTGCAACACGTATGGCATGTGAAATAAAAACACCAAAACACCATACCATTAAAATATAGAATATGTGATATATTGTAATAATTTCCCAGTAATCCACTGTTAAAGACAAAAAAATAATTTCCTGCAAATAAACAGTGAATGCCAAGATTCTTATAAATCCCAGTAATGTTCACAACACAGAAAAACTACCCATTTTTCATGTTCAAGGATTATGGTTTTTTATGAAGCATTGGTATGCTACAGAGTAACAAGTCAAGGCTGTAGCTACCAATATAACAGTGGTGCAAAAAAGTCATACCTATCAAGAGAAAGAGAAAAAATATTAACCCAAACTTAACACAACGTCAGACTTGTTTTGTTCTGTGCTGCACTGAGAGGAAAATATTTTTAAACAAATACAGCACATTTTGCCAACATTCAAAATAAAACACATCTTCCCACTACAGACTGTTAAAATTTATCTGAAGTATAAACAAGAGTGGTCAGTTAACAGCTGTGGAATTACAATGATAGTTTTGATATCTTAGGAAGAATCTGGAAGTGGGCCTGTCAGAACTTGGACTAAATATTGGAAGCCTTAAAACATGCAGTTCAGCGACTTAATGTTGTACAACATTTAAATCTACTGTTATAGTAAGACTCGCTGAGAACACAAACCACAGTAATTCAAGGAAAAAAGTGAAAATGGAAACGTTCTAGAAGCTGTGTGGGATGCCCGTGACTCTCACTACTGCCATTGTCTTTATGGAACTCAAAATGATTTCCTTATATCTAGCATGACTTGCATAAAGGGGGCTTGAAATGAGTCTGAGAAAATAAACATCTCAGATCATTTTAGAGTGACAGATCCTTTGAGATAAAATAACCCTAACCACAAAGATTCTGACGCATTAAAACAGTCAGAATGCAAAGATATAACGAAATAACTGCGATACAGCTGCAACCATAATTTGTTTACATTTCACCTGATATGATTAGTCCCATTAGGCCACAGGCCTCTCTTTATGGCAGACCTAAGGTGGTAATCTATTAAAAAGGGAAAGTTTGCCATGACACTGCAGAACTTCCTCGTCTCTTTTTGATAAGTGCCATGGAATGTTTTACATCTATCTGTGCTGCCACCAACTCAGCTAGAAGTGACCGTAGTTTAACATCTCATCCAAAGGATGGCACACCCAGGACTACAGCATCCCTCTTATGATGCACTGCAGCGCCTGAAGAATTGTTTGCTAGAATTTTTTTAAGCTAACACCTGAATCTTATAGGAAAAAGTTTTGTAAGCACAGATGCAAGTCAGATGAAAGTGTGTGAATATGTTGCTGAATAAAGGACTTATTTTCATAGGTGGGTGAGTGGATGTCAGGTCACCACTTTTGAAGGGCATGCAGACCTTTTGGTGAGGGAACAAGCCCTTAGCACTTTGCCTGAGGACATGAGGATCTGGTTAGCTGACAGACAATGCTCTATTGCACATGAGTTGGTGAAGGAAGACCTATACCTAGCAAGCAGGGCATCCATGCACAGGAAAGGGACATACAGTGCTGCTCATGGGTCCAAGGAACCCATGGTGGGCAGCCCAGACTGCCCCCAACAGAATCTGCCAGTAGCAGGGGAAGCCACTAGTCCAGGTAAACATCCAGGACCTAGGGTTAAATGTTCTGAATGCAACAAGTGGGACCATGTGGCATATAGATGTCCATGGAGGTAAGGTGGAGAACAAAAGGTGAGAGAGCCAGTAAGTGGGAGACAAAATGCCAATACGTTGTCTTGAGACAACAGGGGTACCAAACTACCACCCTGCACATGTCCTGACAGGGAAGGATTTTGATGAGGCAGTACCATGAGTTTATGCGGTTACACGCAGTCAGGCTTGGAGACACGCATGTGGGTCTGGTAGCCTGGGGGAGACCCAGACAGACCGCATATTTGCAGCCAGGACTGGAGATGGTTACTTCAGGGAGGGAGCTACCCTGTAGCAGTGAGACTGAAGGTGAGCCACAGCTGCTTGAGTACTGATGTTACCTTGGACAGAGTGACTGCAAGGGCACAGGGGAGTAGTAGTACCCAGGCTGACAGTGAGGCACTGTTGTCAGAGGATACCAGACTTCCTGTGGAAGGGAAGTTGGGAAAGGTTACGAAGAGGTGAGAAAGGCTCAGCTCTCAGACCCTAAATAACATGGCCTGAGGCAGGTAGCTAGTGAGGCACATGATCCTCAAGGGAAGGGGGACTCTGTATACTGGGACAAAGGATTGCTATACAGAAAGTTGACCCCTGAGGGAGGGCTAGAAGATGAGAGGATACAGCAGTAGGTAGTGTCTACAGCCTACCGTCTGACACTTCTAGCAATAGCCCATGATATTCTCTTTGCAGGTCATATGGGCATAAAACATAGAGAGACATTATGCAGAACTTTTATTGTCCTGGGATTTCCAGATAGAACAGGGTACTGCAGGACCTGTGAACAGTGCCAAGACAGGCAAGGCAGGACACAAGGTGAAAGCTCCTTTGGTGCCTTTGCCTGTGATTGAGGAGTCATTTCAGAGGGTAGCTATGGATATTGTGGGGCCTCAAGAGTACTCCAAGCTCCAGAGGGGAAAAAGTATATCCTATTGGTAGCAGATTATGCTAGAAGATACCCTGAGGCAGTGGCTTTGTCCTCCATTGAGACAGAAAAGGTGGCAAATGCTTTGTTAGAGATTTTCAGCAGGGTAGGTTTCCTAAAGAAATACTGACTGAGAGGTGCCAATTTCATGTCAGACCTGCTAGCTTCTCTGTGGAAGTACTGTGGGGTGAAGCACTTAAAGACCACACCCTACCATCCCCAGACTAATGGTCTTGTTGAGAGGTTAAACTCTACACTCAGGTCTATGTTGCGAGCATTTGAAGACCGGTTTAAGATAGAGTGGGACAAATATTTGCCCCATCTGTCTGCTTACAGCAAGGTTCCCCAGGAATCCACAGGTTTTTCACCCTTTGAATTGTTGTATGGGCATAGGGTGAGGGGGGGGGGCTCTACATTTAATTTGAGATGAGTGGGAAGGTGTGTGTGAATCCTACAAGAAGTCTGTTGTGGCACATGTCCTAAACCTCAGGACAAGGCAAATCCCCACAGCAGAAAAAGGTCTAGTATGACAGGAATGCTTGAGCTGCAGGTAATGGTTTTCATTCCTGTCAGACACAACAAGCTGCAGGCAGCTTGGGAGGGACCCTACAAGGTGGTAAGGAAGGTCAGCGATGTTAACTACACGGTAGAACTGCTAGGCAGGGGGCAGGAGCACAAAATGTACCATGTGAACATGATGAAACCTTACCATGATAAGGAGGCCCTTCCGCCGAGTATTTGCAGCGAATTGCAGGAGGAATCTGAGGGAGATCCGGTGACTGATCTCCCCTCAGTGAGGCTCGGACTGATACCTCAGTGGAAGGGGTAGCAATGTCCCAGAAGCTATCTCCTACCAAAGTTTGAGAAATCCGAGCAGTGTTACAAGAGTTTGGGGACATGTTCACTGGGAAACCAGGGTGCTCCCACCTGGTGCAGCACCAGGTGGATACAGGACTCCAAAGGCCCATTAGGCAGGCCCCTTACAGGGTGCCTGAGAGAGTCAGACTCAGGGAGGAGATGCAAGAAATGTTGGAACTGGGGGTAATTCAAGAGTCCAACTGACCCTGGGCCTCACCAGCGATGCTGGTGCCAAAGAAGGATGGCAGCACCAGGTTCTGTGTGGACTACAGGAAACTAAATAGCCACACAGAGTCAGATGCTTACCCTATGCCTAGGACAGATGAAGCCCTAGAGCAGCTGGGTTGGGCTAAGTATCTTACGACCATTGATCTTACCAAGGGTTACTGGCAGGTGCCCTTGACTCCCAGTGCTAGAGAGAGGTCAGCCTTTGTGACTCCTTTTGGCTTGTAAGAGTTCACAAAGACACCCTTTGGGATTAAAAATGCCTCAGCAACTTTCCATAGGCTGGTAAATCACATCCTAGCAGGAGCAAGACGCTTTGCCCTTGCTTACCTAGATGATATTGCCATCTACAGCCATTCCTGGCAATAGCACCTTCAACCTGTCAGGGAGGTGTGCTGGGCAGACTACAGAGGGCAGGGTTGACCATTAAGCCCAGCAAGTGTCAGGTTGGTATGGCAGAGGTCTCCTACCTGGGACAGAGTAGGGATAGGTAAGATGAGACCAGAACCGGCCAAGGTGGAAGCCATTCAGGCATGGCCTGGACCTCTTACCAAAAAGCAGGCGAGGGCATTTTTAGGGACAGCAGGGTACTACACAAAGTTTGTCTCCAGTTATAGTACCATAGCTGCTCCCCTCACACACCTGACGAGGAGAAACAGGACAGATAAGGTAGTGTGGACCCCAGCATGTGAGAAGGCATTCCAGAAACTTAAGGAAACTTTGGGAGGATCCCCTGTGTTAGCCAGTCAATACTACAGCAAAGAATTTGTTGTGCAGGTTGATGCTTTAAACCATGGGGTGGGGGCTGTACTTAGTCAGATTTCTTCAGAGGCAAAGAGCACTCGGTGGTTTATCTTAGTCGTAGGCTTCAACCCAGGGAGGAATGCCATACAACTGTAGAAAAGGAATGTCTAGCCATAGTGTAGGCACTGTAGAAACATCAGCCTTATCTGTAGAGAAGGAAATTCACTGTAGTTACAGATCACCATCCCCTAAACAGTTACATTGAGCCAGCCAACAAAATGTCAAGTTACTAAAGAAGAGCCAAGGGTTGCAAGCATACATGTCAGTGCAGCACCGCAGTGGGATTAGCAATGCCAATGCAGATGGGCTGTCAAGACAGGAAATGGGTAAAGTATACCCAAGATGCTCACTCCTCTCAAGCAACGTTTCTCAAAGGACATTTGAAAAACTAGATTGAGTTCTCAGGAGGGTGATAAACTGAAGGGCTGCCAACCAAGCTAGATAGAATTTTGTAAATAATTTTATGTAATTGTAAATATTAACATGATCCACAGGCTGGTTTCACAAATGTAAGAAAACTGTGATATGTGCTAATCTTCAAAAATGTAACCACAGTGCACCCTGCTGGAAGAAAGCTGATAAGTAAAGCATTTTACTCCCGTGTGTGATCTTAAGCTCGGAGACAGGATGTCTGGGCCAGGAAAATCTTTCTCTTGTCCTAAGACAGAAAAAATTACTAGGTTTCACATGTAAAGTGTCTTTTATTGCTGTGGGTTCCTGGCAGGTGCAGATTACAAAGACATGTTAAATTTTAAGTTCTGTGAGCCTGGGAAACATAAGCAGAAGTGTCAAGAGGGAGGGTGGCCTAATGGTTAAGGTATTTGCCTCAAACACAAGGTGCAGGGTTTGAGTCGCACAGGGGATAATTGGCTATGCTTAAAATGGCTCGCAAGGGCAGTTAGCTTAGTACTAACCTATGAACCTATAAGAATGATGTAATCTGAAATGACTCAGCAGTAATGTGTATTATCAATTTCAGACTTTCTCAGAGAAAAAGATTTGGCATTTTATATTTGTCTTCAGATCTGACAACTCCCCAGCACTTGCTTTGCTCTGTAAGTGAGATATTTATAACAATGATTTCTCTTAGAGATAAGATAGGAATATAGACAGATTAGTCTAGCTGTTTTCTAGATTTATGTCAGACTGCCCTATAATGTTGTTTTAAAGTATTTCCTGTGATTTCTGAACTCTCTAATGTCATTGTGTTGAGTTAACAAATATTGTCTTGTGTTTTTATTATTTATTAAATATATTTAAACATTTTAACTGTGGCTGTTTTGTGTAGAAATAATTTAAGCTCTTAAAGTATTTGCATGTATTTGGTGATACTGTATAGACCACTCCTAACTAGCCTTCAAGTCTCAGTCACCCTTACCAATTGGATAACAACATTGCACAGCAAAATTGGACATTCTTTAGTAAGTGCCTTTACAGTAGCTGATAGTAGTGGTTGGTGGTAGTCGGTACTACCATACAGTCTGGGCAGAAGGGGGCATAAATAGTGAACCTGTGCCAGCCTTCCCCAGGAGTGTCTGTGTTCGTATATAAATCACATTTCAGTGTGTGTGTGTGTCAGTTACTTGAACAGGGACATGAAGCTCTGGTTGGACAGAGGGGGTGCTGGAAGTTTTGGCTTGACCAATGGCTGAGATCTGAACCCTATAGCTGTGCCAGTGGGGAGTGTTATTGGTGATCTGGAGAGAAAGGAGAAACCAGCCCCAGACCGACTGTGATCTCTGTGTGCTCTTAAGGGAAATTGTACTTTACTGTATGTGTAGTTGATATTGTCCCAATATGGACACCCCCTCAGTGCTGCTAGTGGTAAAAATTGAAGCTCCTTGATTACTGGGCCAATGCACGGGTGTCACACTGTCCTCAAATGTAATCAACATGTAATGGGGGGGGGGGGGGGAGTGGGCAACGTATGCAAAATAAAACACCAGACGGAAGCACAGATGGCAGAGTCCCAAGGATGCCCTTAAGATCTACGACTGGTCCCAGCAACACTAGAGCACGTTGAGGGTTAGACGGGCACTGGTAAACCTGACAAGGGCATGACACACCGTATCCTGCTGTTCAATGACTTTCTAAGTGTTTTTTTACTGCTGCTTCTTTACCGAGATCTTAATTTGCAGTCTTTTGTCATGCTAAGCTGTAGATCTTAAGATCATCTCCCCTCCCCTTCACTTCCCTAGCTGTCAAAGTGCTAAAGGTAATTTGATCTATTGTTGCTTTGACAACTCACCACAGGAGACTTGACTCATCCACTGTTTCCTAGTTGTAGACATTTCTTTGACAGTGGGACACTTACTTATACTGTACCAAGACCTCCTGTCATGAAATAGAAATGCATAGCTCATAGTATTTGGAAATGCAGTTTTTTCCAAATCATTCTATTAATTTTCTCTGGGCTTTCATGCTTTGCTAAAATACTCAAGACGTTTTAACAGGGCTGTAAACCGAACATTGCTAATGGATCACAGCTGCAGGTAGAAATGTAAGCATGAAGTCAGCACAATAGTTACAAAAATCTTACCCAATTCACAACATAAGTACTTCCCACAGTCCAAATAGGTATATGAACTCTCATAACACTATTATGTATATCCTGAGTTGATTAGTAAAGAAATGGAAATTAGCATAAAAAACTCTGGTGAAGTAGGGTAGGCTATGCAGATACCAACAAATATCCCCAAAAGCAAGCTAAGGAATCCTCTAGGAGACAAGGTGCTGCAAAATAAATGGAACTGACCAACCTTCTGAAAAGTTAGCAACTGTAATACACTCCAGACCGCCAGAGTTCAGGCAATGTTTTACCCATGAAGCCTTCAGGACTACTGATAAAGTTTCCTCAACCACCTGACAACGTTCTCAGTATCCAGGTTTCCCTTGCAGCCCTAAACTTCCTCCATTTCTCCTCCGAGGCATTCCAAGTAGAACATAGAAAAAAAATCGACAATAGTACAGATCAAAACAGTTCCAAATCTGGCAGACAACCAAACCTTAAGAAGATACTAGACTATTTTCCCAATCACCCATTTCATCCCTTCAGCTGTAGGCCAACATGCATTCATTTCCCCCCAAAAATTAATTCTTGTAAAGCAATGCTGACTTCAGTTATTTTTTTTATTCCAAGAAACTTGTCAACCTCATTGAAAAAGCAGTTTAGATGTTCAGAATCTTGACATTAAACTACAATACTCTCCATATTCACCATGAAGGTTTTACTCTTGGGAGAAACACCCTGGCTGACCACCCCCTCAAGTGACTACCAATGCATTTAGAATATGCAGATTTATTTATTATTTATTTACATTTGTTTACCAGGAAAATCCAACTGGACACAAGTCCTTTTTCAGCAGAGGCCCGTAGAAAAAAGCTCCACAGAACAATAAATGAGCAGCAGAGTACATGAAGAACAACTGAATATACATACAACAGCAAATAACACATACTGCAGCAAACATTAGCTATACACGCAATATAAAACATAGCAATGAACAGATATACCAATATCTAGCTAAAGGATAGGAGTAAGGGTGGGATGTATATACAGATAGTACTAAGCTCAAACAGATACTGTTCTAAACTCATATACCTAAATCTTATATACAAATATTGCACTAAACTCAAACAGATATAAAGCAGAAGCTCCACACGAAGGTGGAACAGGCTAGAAGGGCTAATGGGATGGAAGTCATATACCTAAATCTTATATACAAATATTGCACTAAACTCAAGCAGATATAAAGCAGAAGCTCCACACGAAGGTGGAACAGGATAGAAGGGCTAATGGGATGGAAGGGGAAGATAGAGGAGTAAGAGAGGAGACTGAGTGAGTAGTATACGTGGTAGGGATGGAAGGGGAAGATAGAGGAGTAAGAGAGGAGACTGAGTGAGTAGTATACGTGGTAGTGAGAGAAGCTAGGTGCAAGTCAGTTGGATATGTATTTGGAGTGAAGATGACGTGAGGTAGTTAGGCATGTTACAACAGGTCTGAGAGACTGAGGAGGGAAGGGTAAAGGGTGAGCCAGAGCTTGCAGAGGAAGGAATGCAATGATCAGACTGTGTGAGGCAGGGTAGCTGGGGGGGGGGGTAAAAGGAGGGTTACTAGTCAAGATTGGTGCATGGGCATAACCAGAGACTTAAGTGAGTTTTTAGTGTAGTCTTGAAGTGATTGCAAGAAAGTAGTGTGGTTATAAAGGGGGGAGATTGTTCCACAATGTGGATATGATGCAGGATAATAGTGCTTCTCCCGCTGAGTTCTTGGGTTTGGTCACTAGAAGTAGATTTGTGCTGCTGGAGTGTAGTGGTCTAGTGGAGCAGTAGGTCTGGAGAAGGTTTTGAAGGGATGGTTTACTAACTTGTGGGTGAGAGAGTTGATTCAGGTGAAGATTTGGTCCGAATGGTCGGATCATTGGTCCGATCCGACCATAAGCGAATTACCCTAGATATCCACATCCTGCCCCCACCCCGCATTATGGAAACCATGGTAAAAAATTTCTCCAAAGCTAACTTCATGCTTCTTAAGACAGAAGTGGTGAACTTCATGACACCCATGCAGATGGACAATACAGTTAAGACTACTGAATTATACACAATTGCACTTTATAAGCAGTTACACGAGTTTATGGATCGTGCCTATCCCAAACAGAACCAAGACGCTATCCTCCAAAAAAAGGAAGCCAATCTGGTGGTCCCCTGCCATAGACAAACTGTACAACAGAAGGAAGAAACTGTTGCAAAAGAGAGTAAAATCCCATGAGTGGAGGAGCTCCCTGGTCAGCCTCAGTAAGAAGCTGCGATCCCTGATAAAATCCTCCAAAGCTAGTTACGAAAACAAAATTGCCACCGACTCTAAAGAAAACCACAAAGCATTCTATAGCTATGTCAAGAATCTCAATGGCAACACTCAGATCTGTTCCGAGTTACAGCACAATGGCACTAAATATATAGACCCAACTGATATTGGCAACATCCTGGCAGATAGGTTCAGGGCTAAGTTTACTCCCCTTCTCTCCCCCTCTATACCGGAAGAATGCAAAGTTCCTGTAATCATGGTTGCACAGGTAAAAAACACACTTTCCAAAGCCAAGAATACAACATCCATGGAACCAGACAATATCCCAGGCTGTTTTCTACATGAACTACAGAACGAACTGGCACCCCACCTAAGTACCATGTTCAATCATAGCCTCATCTCAGGCTTTGTGCCCGCTGAATGGCGCACAGTGACTGTTATCCCACTTCACAAGGGGGAGCCACGACAGACCCCGGGAACTACCACCCCATTAGCCTGACTAGCATGGTCTACAAGGACATGGAATGTATCATCATGGAACTTATAAACAAAGACATTGGTAATCTCCAACCTCTGGACCCCACCCAGTTTAGGTTTGTAAAAGGCAGATCATGTCTCCTAAACCTGATAGACTTCTTTGAATCAGGTCACCAAAGCCGTAGACAAGGGTAAGGTGGTTCACACAGCCTATCTAGATCTTGCCAAGGCTTTCGACACCATCCCCCACTCTGGAATTATAGATAAACTCACTAAACTAGGTATAAATCCCTATGTCACAAGATGGGTTGCAAACTGTCTCACTGAAAGAACCCACACTGAAAGTAGCAGACTCCAAATCTGACTTCAGACTAGTGACAAGTGGAGTACTACAGGGTTCAAGTCCTGGGTCCTCTCCTGGTTTGGTATCTACTTCTCTGAAGTATAGGCTAATACAGAAGGTCTTTGGCTAACGAAGTTCGCAGATGACTGCAAACTAGGAGCCATAATCGAAACTCCTAACGATGTGGACATCCTACAAAAGGGCCTCACTGAGACAGATGCCTGGAGTCAAAGCCATGGCCTCAAGCTCAGTGCCAAAGTGCATTGTCGTCCCCTTTGGTAAAAACTCTGTACCCATGAACTACAGCATAGGCGGTAGTATACTTAACACTAAAAGTGTGATAAGAGACCTTGGGATACAGGTGGACAGTAGTCTCTCCTTTGATAATCACATCGCCACAGTAGTCAGGAAATCCTTCTACGTGGCACACATCACAAAAGGTTTCTCATCCAGAAAAAAAAGAGGTCATTGCTCCCCTCTATTCATCACTCAGACCCATTATAGAGTACAATGCCCCTTTTGGCATGTACCTCACAAGAAATCTACAACAACTGGAAAGGCCGTAGAAATACCTCACAAAGAGGAGTTACTGGCCTCAAAAAGATTCCCTACGCAGACAGTCTCAAAAAACTCCAGCTTTACTCCATCGCATATCACCTACTCAGAGATGATCTCTGCCTAACATACAAAGCTATGTCAAACCCAGAGCTGTTGGACATGCTCCACAAAGAAATCCCAATCCTTCCGAGCTACACGCTCTAGGGACCTTAACCTTGTCACCACAATAAACAGAACATGCTGGAGGGATAGATTCCTGTCCCAGAGACTTCCCATACTCTGGAATAAACTACCTATCTATATCAAACAAAGCTCCTCATTAGCACTCCAAGAAAAATCTTGATGAATGGATGGGAAATAGGAAAATTCACCCCAGGGATCACTTCTGTGGCTCTGCTCGACAGTGGCACAGGAAAATAATTTTCTTGGGTGGCAAAAGCCAGGATAACCTTTTGGCTGGGCTTGTATAGGCCCTAGGGCCGATAGCCTAGTACCTACCTATGAACCTAAAAGTTGTTGAGGGAGTTCAAGCCAGTCAAGTTCTCTAAGTGAGATACAGTGGTGGCTGCGATAAGATGAACCAGTGGCAAACTTAGCAATTTTACTGTAGCAAGCCTTGAGCTTGTTTAGGTCCGTTTGTCTAAGGTAAGTATAGGAGAGGTGTACAGTAAAGTGGAGATTAGGTGGGAACCTAAAAGATTAGCGATTAAAAGCTGTTAAGCTACAAGTGTGTCAACTACAGTCATAATCATGCCTACACTTTCATTAAAAGGATATACAATAAAGGAACCAAGATGCAAAGAACTGAAAAGCATTTTGCAGCACAGCTATGACAACAGGATAAGCCCTATGTAAAAAAGTAACTCAAACAAAACAGAGTCACATTGGTTTATAAATAGTAGGCTAGTTGCCCTTGTGGCCCATTTTAAGCCTAGTCAGCTTCCCTTACAGGTGACAATCAAAACTTGCACTTTGTGTCAGTGAAGGTAAACACCTTAACCATAATACCAACCCTCAAAATTAAGAGATGCTCCCGTGTCCATTTACAAACACATGCACAGTCATGAGTTTCTCACTGCTGTATATGTACTCCATATACAGTGACACAATCTGCATTAGAAACATGCATGTACCACTGGAGAGGTCTAATTGAACCCCTTACTACTTTACACACTGCTGTGACTTGGATTTGAACTGAGTTTACTGCAGCCACAACACACTATATGAAGACTGCAAGCTATTTAAAGTGGAGCTAAATAAAGAAGTTATGTCTTACCATAACATTCCATCTGTGTTATTGATCTTTGTTCATTCATTACTGATGGGTTATTGGTTCCATCCTCGGAACTGAGCCGGCCAAATATCAAGCTCGCGTCAGCCAAAAACTCTCAAGCCAAGGTCCTACCCAGAATGCTCTGCTCCCCGTTACCTCAGATCAAGTTTGCAAGTTGACAGATAAAAGTAGAGGCTACCTCTGGTCATAACAGACCTACAATAAAGGAGTATACGAGATCAACCAGGAACCTCCGGAGGGGGACGGAGGGTGGGAAGTAATGGATGAACGAAGATCAACAACACAGATGGAACGTTATGGTAAGACATAACTTCTTTATCAGATGTTGTTAACCTTCGTTCATTCCTTACTGGTGGAACAGTCTCCAGCTACCTTTATTCCTGGATGGCCCTCATGGAAGGACATTCCTGAGCACCATGGAGCCAAAGGAAGCTCTACCTCTGGAGCCAAATCCAATTTGTAATGAAGAATAAAGGTATGAGGTTTGGCCCAAGTCGCAGCTGAGCAAATATCAATGAGGGAAGCCTTAGCATGGAAAGCTGCTGAAGTTGCCACTGACCTTGTAGAATGTGCTTTCACTCTGTGACGCAAGGAGACATTGTTCTTGTTGTAGATAAAGGTAATACAATTTCTCAACCATGAAGCCAATGTAACTTTTGAGACAGGATGAACTCTAGGTCCAGAAAAGGCCAGAAACAGCTGGTCTGATTTACAGGTAGATTTTGTCCTTTACAGATAAAATTGTAATGGTCTATGAACATCCAAGGAGTGCAGGCAACACTCTCCCTTGTTAGAGTGGTTAGTCAAGAACACTGGGAGATCAACAGATTGGTTGATAGACCGCTCTGACACCACTTTTGGTAAAAAGGAAGAATTAGTTCTCAGTGATACCCTATCCTTATGGAAGATGAGATAGGGAGGTTTAATGCATAAGGCCTGACGTTCTGACAGGTGTCTGGCTGATGTGATTGCAATCAGAAAAAGTTTTCCAAGACAGATGTTTCACATCACATGAAAACGCAGGTTCAAAGGGGGGGGAGCTGTTAGAGCTTGCAGAACCAATGCCAAATTCCAAGGTTTTACCGGTTCTCTAAAGGGAGAGTTTAACTGGATAACCCCCTTCAAGAAAGTTTTACAGAGTCCATGTGACACAAGTGAAGAATCCGGAAAACCAATGTGGAAATTTGAGATGGCAGCTAAATACACACGAATAGTAGAGGCAGACACCCCAAAGTGGAAAAGATGTGATAAGTAATCCAAAATCACCGAAACTGGGGCTGACAAGGGGTCCAATTGTTTATTTGCTACCCATAGAGAGAACCTTTTCCATTTATTAAGATAGATTAGTCTGGTGGACGATTTATGAGATGCAATAAGAATATTGCGCACAGGGGACGAGAGGTTTTCCTGCTTGGCAATCATTGGAAGTGGAGAAACCAAGCTGTCAGTTTCAGGGTTGTTAGATTTGGGTGAGTCCGACCATGCGGATGCGAGATCAATGCTGGGGATTTATTGAGGATCCACGGTTGATCTAGCAGGTGAGGCCAGAGGAAGGGGAACCAGACTTGTCGAGGCCAATATGGAGCAATGAGGATTACTTTGATCTTCAACTGTCGTGCTTTCTTCAGAAATTGGGAGATGATGGGAAGAGGAGGATAAGCATAAGGTAGACCTGAGGGCCAAGCATGGACTAGAGCGTTTCTTGGGGACTGTCCCCGAGGGTGAATCAGGGTACAATAGCGGCTGCACTTGTAGTTGGTTGGGGAGGCAAATAGGTTGCAGCAAGGCTGGCCCCAGCGGCTGCTATCATAGGATTGAGGGACCACTCGTGAGGTTGCAGAACGCACCTGCTCAAATTGTCCTCCATCACGTTGGAGCTCTCGGGAATGTGCACTGCAATTAGAAAGTGGTTGGAAGCTATCGCCTATTGCCATATTCTCAAGAGCTCTTGGCATAACGGGTAAGATCTGGTGCCCCCTTGCTGGTTGATGTACCAGACCACTGACATGTTGTCTGATTGGATCGCAGTAGTCCCTGACGGAAAGATGGAATGAAATGCTTGCAACGCTAGTAGCACCGCCCTCTGTTTCAGGACATTGATATGCAAAAGGGCCTGTCTCCGACCATGTGCCTTTGACCAAGTTTCCCTGACATAGCCTCCTCCACCCCATCAGGGAGGCATCCGTGGTCACTGTGGTATTTGGCTGATGGGGGCTGAAGGGGCGCCACTGTTGGGGATTTCGAGACATCCACCAGAGTAAATCTTTCTTGCATCTCTGAGTTGTACTTAAATGAAAAAACAAAGGAGGTTGTAGAGGGTACCACTGAAGGAGCCTCATGTGGAATCTGGCTAGAGGAACAATGGTGATCGAGGCTGCCCTTGATCCCAAGAGTTGGAGTATAGATAGAGCGGGAGATTTGTTGTGATCGAGCAGTGGTTGAACCTATTGCTTTATTCTTTGAAGCCTGTGGTCTGGAAGAGATGCAGTGTAACTTCTCGTGTCCAACAGAACCCCAATGAATTCCAGAGACTGAGCTGGGGTCGTGTTGGACTGCTCCCAGTTTATAGTGATTCCCAGGCTTTGTGCTGTAAGGAGTGTGTAGTGCAGGTTTTCTTCCAGTAGATGCTTGGTGGGGATGGTGAAGAGCCACTTGTCTAAATATGGAAACACCTGGAATCCTTGAAGTAGCAAGTGAGCAATAACCACTGCCATGTATTTGGTGAACACTCTGGGGGCTGTAGAGAGACCAAAGGGCAGAGCACGAAATTGGTAGTGACTGGCTCCTATGCGGAAGCGGAGGTATCTTCTTGAGCATTTGCCCATTTTTATGTGGTAATACGCATCTTGAAGATCTACAGAGCACATCCAATCATCTTCTTCCAAGAGAGGCAGGATAGACTGAACCGTGACCATCCGGAATTTCTCCGTTTACAAATTTGGTCAGTGTGCTGCGATCCAGAATTGGTCTCCAGTCCCCTGTCTTTTTTGGCACTAAAAAGAATCTGGAGTAAAAAACGGATCCTATCTGGTCTGGGGGGACCGTGATGACTCTTTTGTAGCAGCTTTTGGATTTCATGTGCTACTGCTTCCCTTTGACTGGGTGGAATTGTCAGGTAATACTCTGCATGAGAATGGACAAAGAAGAAAGGTGATGAGATAACCTCTGGATATTATCTGTTGTACCCAACAGTCAGTGGTTATATTTCGCCAGGCAGCGGATTACAAGGAAAAACAACCTCCCGATCGCCTTCAGAAGTGAGCAGTCGGGCAACGCTTCAGGAGCGCTGATAGGGTTGGTCAGAGAACGAATCTCTGAAACCCCGGTTTTGCGGACCTCCTCTGCCCTGAAAGGGGAGTCTTCCGTTGGTGCTTCCCCCTCTGCCTCTAGGGGAAAACTCGGCACATGCATCACAGAGAGAGCCCTGTGATTTCCTGTGCCACATCTTCCCACTCCTCTGATTTCTGGAGTAGAATCATTGAGGAGTGGACTGTCTGACACCATTGGCAGATAGGGTTCTTGCCATCTTGTTCGCACCTTGCCAGTGTATCTTTCACTTTAGGGCCAAACAAAGAAGCAGTCTCGATGGGGGCATTCATGAAGGAAGCTTAAAGGAGCCCACAAAGGTGCATCCAGGCATGTCGTCTGGTGACTATATCTGCACCTGCCACACCTTCTATTGCGTGAGAAATAAGACGCATGGAAAAATTGAAAATGGACTCTAGGGTGGCTGAGAAGCCACGTTGTCACAGACCTCGTAAGAAACAGCTCCTGCCAAGGTTTCAGAAAGATGGTTGATGAGATCCCTCTGAAGACAGGTAAAGTGTGCCAAATAGTTCAAAGACCTTATGGCGAAGGTCGATGAATCAAACGCTTCCCTAGTTAATTGCCCGGGACTCCTTGATGGGAGGATGGACAGTTTGGCTCTCTTCTGCCAAATCCTTCTTAGTTGCAGCCGCCACCACCATAGCATCTAGTGGAAGACCTCATGACCAATGTGGGTGCAATAATATTTTATCTGGTCTCCTTGGTATAGCTTTCATGTGTCAGGAGCCTTCCATGCTCGCTGGACGAGTTCATCGGCCTGCAGGGTGAGCCAAGAGGTAGGGGGCCAGGCATGAATCGCCTGCAGGAATACAGATTCCTCAGAGGAAGAATTAGAGGACTTCCAGTCACCCCTCTGTCTAAGGATCTCGAGGATGTCACCAAAGGACACCTCATCAGAGGGTGACCATGGGGGACCCTTCCCCATCATCAAAATCCGTAACTTCAGTCGATTCCTCAGTGGAGTCCATGTGCTTCCTCTTGCATGATGCTTTGCGGGGTACTTCCTCAGTGGGAGGGACAACTGCAAAGAGGGGGTCTCCTGAGGAGGAGAAACCTAAGGCCCTTGTGCCCGGTGATTGTGGCTTGTGACAGTTGTGGCACAGAGGGAGGAAAGGACTCTGACATGTGGGGTTTGCCAGCAGAGGCAAGCACCCTCTCCATGGCCTGGAAGGCCAGCCCACCCAAGAAGTGATAGGAGCCTGGAACAGAGCACGACCACCTTGGAACTGGGGTCACACCATGCCCTGACAAGCCAACCCCCAGACCAGGAGTTTCAAGAGGACTGTGAACAGTGAGAGAGGGAGGATTCCTGGAGGGTGCCATAGAAAAAAATCGGTGTGGAAGCAGGAATGGCACAGCAACTGGCCTGAGAAGAGCCCGATGCCCAGTGCACAGAGCACAAGGACGACTCAGGTTCCAAAGTGAGATCCACTATTGGAGTCAGAGGAAGCTAGGCTTCGATTCTTGGGTGGAAATTGAAGGAGGAGTGTACGTTGGAGTTTGAGGAGATGTACGTTCACTTGAAGCAGGGAACGTGGACTTCAACTGGTGAAAGACACCACTGGCCACAAGCAAATGGTCAAAAAACCATGACGCATCTTGCTCAGAGAGGCTCCTGGTTGACCTTATAGACTGACCTGATGGCGATTCCGGCCTTTCTAGAAAAAGACTATATCTGCTACCAATGAATGGATCGAAGGAAGGAATATACTTGGTCTTTGCTAATTCAAGAGGTGCAAAGCCCAGAACTGAGGACGTCTGCACCGAAGAAAACTGTGTGGAAGTAGTCTGCACCATAGAAGTTAAAGGTGTCTGCACCATAAAGGCAAAGGTCTGCCCCGATGGGTACGGTGCCATCGAGGAAAGTGTGTGCATCAGTAACAAGGCCGGTGCCGAGGAGGACTGCACCAAAGAACATGTTGGTGCCGAAAATGTCTGTGCCGTGGAGGACAGTAAAATCATACTCTGAGCCAAAGGGGAATGTACCAATGGTGCCAAAGGGGACTGTACCTGCATGTATGGTGCCGGTAAGGGTTGCGACGGAACTGTCGGAGCCGTAATTATCTGCAACGGGAACTCCGGTGCTGGTGTTAAGGAAGACATGGCTGGAGCTAGAATCATTAGGAGCGGTGCCGAGCCTGGAGCAGACAGGGTCACAGGTGGCAGCGCCGAAGTAGTAATCAATTTCACCTTCTTACGAGTCGACTCCCTACAATCTCCAGAGGGAGAAGAAGGGAGCGACCTATAGGAGGAAGAATGCCTCTTACAGGGTTTAGCAGGAGGGGGTGAGCCCTCCGATCCAGAAATAGCCTCACAGAAAGGAGATTTGAGAAGACCTTACAAAATTAGTTTGTTCTTTCTCTCGTTAAGAGTCCTGGTCAAAAAGTTTCTGCAAATCCCACACGGGGGATCCACAGTAAGGTGGGAGACATTCAAGTAGATGCATAAGTCACGGCCATCGGAAAGCGGTAATTTGTGGCCGCAATCCTTACACTGCTTAAAACCAACGCTACTTTTCTTATCTGACATGACGTGAAGAAGAACAGTACCAAAAAGAAGAGGAAAGGCTACCCAAAGGGGTAAGAAGAGAGAAGGAAGGATTACCAACGATGGTAATGAAGAACTGCCGCAAAGGTAAGAAAAGGGTAATAAAGGGAAAAAGACTAAAGGGAGAGAGTCTTAAGTATACGATAGGGTAGGAAGATATTAGTAGAAACTGTCCGAAAAACTTTAAAGTAAGAATGTTGTACAAAACTTTCAAAAAATTACACATTTAGCTGAAGAGAGTGGCTTGACACGGCTGTACAGCAACGCGGCAAACAAGATGAGGTAACAGGGAGCAGAGCATTCTGGGTAGGACCTTTGCTTGAGAGTTTTTGGCTGACGCGAGCTTGATATTTGGCCGGCTCGGTTCAGAGGACGGAACCGATAACCCATCAGTAAGGAATGAAGATTAACTACATCAGATATGTTCATAACTAGATAGTAGGCATGCAGTCCCTGAAACCATTGAGAAGCCTAGCCCAAAGTCCTGAGAAACTCATGGCATCTGAAAGGGTAGACCCCTTAAGGCTCTTGTGGCATATTATGCAAGTACAAGCACATACCCGTTGAATAAGCTTGCAAACTCTTATGGCCTCACTTGTGACCTAGACATAAACCCCAACACCTGAAGTTACTTCTCTCATCCTGCAGGGAGAGGTCTATTCATTTGCAAGACAGACCCATGATTGGGTTACTGATGGGTACATTACCATGATTCGTTACTGCTGTGGCAGTAAGAAGCACCACCCAAAGATTTTAGAACAGCTGGTGTACACGCCCGCCTAAGTGACTGATGGCTCTACCAATTGATATGCAGCATAAGTGGTAGTTACATGCACAGCAAGTAATGCAGGTGACATCTGTATCATGGCAGTTGGTGGCTCACAAATGATAGTTATATGTATTTATTTACTTACATTTGTTAACCAGGTAGTGTCAGACTGAGCTATGGAGCCCATTTTTAGCACAGACCCGGGGAGAAAAGCTCCACACACATAGTAATGACTCATAATAATACAAACTAATAAGATCTAAAACTTGTACATTAGTAGTATTAGGTATACTCAGGAAATCACAGTACATATGTACAGAAATTGTAGATAACAGGGTATTTGAATAGTAACAGAGACAAAGTTAATCATAGAGCATACTATGTACAGCATTGTAGATAACTGAATGTTTGAATACTAACAGAGGCCAGAGCAAAATCAAGAAACATAATAAACAAATTGACTGACAGTAACATTATATAGTGACAGTCATAGCACAGTACAGGGATACATTGTTCATCACGATAATTACGAGTCTAATGGGGCTTGTGCCAAAGTTTAATCTCCTATAGAGAGGAAGTTGTGAAAGTACAGGGAGGGATGAAAAATTATCCGAGAGAACTACAGGGGCAAACCCAGGTGGATTTGAGATATTCTTTTGTTTTTGTTTTAAAGGAAGAATAGTTGGGAGTGTTTTGAATGTGTTGGGGAGTATTAGAATAAAGGGAGTCACCATGGTAGTTGTAAGACTGGGTTATTTTTAGCAGTAGCCTATCCAAAGATCTAAGGGACCTGGTACTGACGTGGTTGGACCAGGGTGGAAAGTGCAGGGTATTGACTAAGGTTGTGAATCATTTGGTGTGTGAAGGTAAGCTGGTTTAATGTAAATAGGTTGGGAAGCTCAAGCCAGTTCAATTGTTGGAGTGCAGAACAGTGATGAGATTTATGGGGATGACTGCTGGCAGACTTTACTTTATTATAGCCGGATTCTAGTGTTAAGGTTAGTCTTGTGCAGGTTTGTAAATATGTGCAAGCAGTAGAGCAGGGTAGACAGAAGTTGAGATCTAGCAGTGGCTTGTCTGGCTTGATTTGTTTGGAAAGGTCTTGCCCGGTAGAGAGATCAGAGTTTGACATGGACTGATTTGCTAAGGAAATGTGTACATCAAATTTCAGCCTGTCATCTATAGTTACTCCTTGAAGTTTGGTATGGTTTGTAGGTTCAATTTTGGTTCCATTGGCGGAGTGAATAAAGAGTGGTGGAGAGGGGGGGTTTGGAAGGTTTGCTTGTGAAAATAATAAATGTAAATAATAATGTATAATTTATGTATTACACATACATTGTGGCTGCTGTGATTGCATGTAGGTAACACGCCTGCTTCATTGGATTGCCACCTTTCCAAATGCCCAAAGTGGGACATTTTTATAGATCCATGAGATTTTGTAGGATAAAACATACCCACGGCCAGCACAAAGGACGTACTGTAATTTTTTTTCCCAAAAAAGAAGCTCAACACCTATCATTGTAGTATTTCAGTAGCTTATGGTCTTTAAAGTATTTCATCTACAAATATAACTGAGATATGCAAGCATTTAAATAAACTTCAGGAAAATGTTTTAGCCTAAAGTCTCTGGACTTTAGACATTTTTTAGTTTATTTTGGAAGGACACAACTACCCAGAGGGACAGGTGGTCACCAGATCAATCATTTTCTGGACTAAAGTATTTTCTGTGCTTTTATATATTTTGATTCAGTGCCACACTCCATGACATACCAGTCTATCTACACGTAGCAGTGTAATGGAATGCATTTTCAAAAGGGAGTCAGCTCTACTCTCCTATTGCCATTAAGGCTCGAGAGCAAGACTACAAACTTCTATAATGCACTGTCCTATAGTTGGTACATTTTTGGCTTATAACTAACAAGATGGGGAGTGTGAAGGGGACACAGGAATGACACTACTTGAGACATCAGCCATGAATATACAAAGCAATCTATGCAAGACATAATTTGTGTGTGAACACATTTAAGTCGTGGTGGCATTAATATGATGTATAAGCCAGCCCCACAGGCATAAACAAAGACAACCAAGGTGACCCAAGCTTAGAGATTCTGGTACCTTAAGAGATAGCAGAAGGGACAGGTGACATAGCCTGTGCCAGCACAACTCGCACTGGGGGAGGGTGTGGGGGCATGTGGCTGTGGCACAGTCTTTTGGCAGAGTCCCCACACAACTTTCTGTAATGTACGTCGGCACTGTTTTTAACATGCATTTATCAGGTTTTTGACACCACATCAAGTAACACTCGTTATTTTGTTACAAATCCAGTTCTGACCACAACTTCATTAGTGACCTATTTATTTAGTGGAACAGTGTGATGGACCAAAAACAAGAATGATCAGCTAATGCTGGGTTAAATATTTTGTGGAGATGGAGAGGAAATTACTGTGCTAGCTTAATCCTTTCCTGGTAGAAGTCTGAGATTAAAACCCCATAACAGCAACAAAGGGGCTCTCCAAGCAGGCTGTAAACACCACATGCCCCAGAAAATCACTCACTCTGTGCGCATGAACTTCAGCATTGCACTGAGTAGCAAATTCATGAACAGTGCAAACAAAAACAAAAATCCATCTGTAGATATTAAGGTCTCAATTTTACATAGAAAAACACAAATGCCACAGAATGGAAAGGGGCCACAAAACATCAGAGAATCGTGCAATACAAACAACGGCATCTACCTTTATAAACTAGCAAAATTAGTTTACCTTTTTACAATCAATTTAAGTTGCAAGCAATGACATCACTTGCTTCCCAACCATCTTGAATGCAGGAATAACTGAGATAATTAATGCAGAGCCGCGCTTACAGACTCAAACATACCCATTTCATTGTTTTGCTGTTTCCAATATTTTACCACCACTCTGGGACTATTTGCAGGTTTTTAAATATTTTTATAAGTAATTTCAGAGTCTGACTACATAGGGTCTAGCATCTTGAAGAGATTTCAAAGGTTTCCTAATCCTCCAGGTATCCCACAATGCAGTGTTTAATGCATTACATCATGCAGGCTTCTTTAAAAGCTGCTGTGACTGCATTGATTTTACCTGCATACACTGGTGTCTTTCAGTAATAGCCACGGTCGTACAGTGGTAGCGTTGTTGCCTCACAGCAAGAGGTTCTCCTGTTCGATTCACGGCTGGAGTGCCTTCTGTAAAGAGTCTGCATGTCCTCCCCACGGTCGAGTGGCCTCCGAAAGACATGCGTGAATGGGCGTGCCTTCACTGAAGGTTGGGCGTCGGGCTGGCAACTCGGCACCATAACAAAAATCTACTGCCAGTCATTAACGAAACGGAAATTCGCTGTGGCGACCCCTAACTGGGAAAAGCCGAAAAGACAAACAACAACAACACTGGTGTCTTTCAGTCAGTTTGAACTATTTCCTGCTGTTCAAGGACTACTTAAACAGATAAAGCCACAGAACAGACTTAAGCGCTTTTTATTGCCGATTCTTTTCAGAGATGTTTATTTGCACTCTTTTGTGATGGCCTGAGTTGTAGTTTTTCAACTCATCTCCCCTCCGCCTTCACACTTCACTTCCCTAGCTGTCGAAGTGCTGAAGGTAACTTGAGCTGTTGTTGCTTTGATTGACAGCTCACAGCAGGAGACTTGAGTCATCCACTGTTTCCTAGTTCTAGCCTATTTTTTTCCGACAGTGGGACACTATTTCTCATCTCCATGTAAGTAGGCCAAAGCACCACATTAAACGACATCTCCCACGACGAGTACCACTTCAATATTCTGTCCCAGTACTTAGAAGCATCCGATTGTAGTCGTACAATCATTGAAATTACACTATCCTCAGGTGACCACTTCAGTACTCTATCCCAGTGTACAAGCAGTACAAGGAAGCATTTCCCCCCGGTGTGTTGCCACTGCCCTTGTACAAGCAGTGCAATTAAACTTCTTCCCCAGGCAAGAACTTCAGTAGCCTATGCTCATACACAGGACTCAAATAAGACACCCTTCATGCCCACTCGTTTGCCCATGAGTACGTGTACAAGACATGAATGTGAAACTTTTACCCGAAGTATCACTTCAATACTCTGTCCAAGTACATGACCACCAAAACGCAACATTTCCTCAAGGAACAGACTAAGGAGTCTGTTGAGAAACAAAAAAACATGAGATTGAAACATTTCACCAGCCACCCCTTCTGGTGTTGAACAAGAATACACACACACAAACAGTAAAATCAGCCATTAGCCGTTCCTCCAAGCCCTTGAGCAGTCACCCAAGCAGCAACACCACACATTTCCCCAAGTACAACCTTAATAGACTGTCCAGGTACACAGAAGCATCCAGATGAAGCATGGACCCTGGCAAATGATACAGAATTATGTCCTTATAGTTAGGCACAAGCACAAACTTAAATCAATTTCTGCACCAGCAACTGCAAAAAGGAATATTCCTCACACCGAGCCCCTGACTAGATGCCAAAGCACTGAAAAGAAACATTTCCCCAAATGACCACTTCCATGAAACGGTGCCCAAACAGTCCATCAGTAGTCTGCCCAAGTGCACACAAGCACTACAATTACAGGAGTCCCACAGTTGCCCAAGCAAACATTTCATTGGTCTATCACAGTAAACAAAAGCAGCAACATAAAACAGTTTGTCAGCTGCTCATTACAGTATTATGTATATGTACACACGCACCAACTGAAAGTAAGCCTCACAACAACTCCAGCAACAGACTGCCCTTGTACACAGAAGCAGTAAATTAAGGCATAATCACCCGCAAAGCCCCACAGTGTTCAATCAGCTATCAAAATGAACATTTTAGCCAATTACCACCTTGGTCTGTGCAAGTAAACACAACCACCACAGTTGGGCAAGCAACCACTTCATTGGTCTGACATAACCGCCTAGCAAAGTGACCAATTCTGGGAGTTGACAATGGTCAAAAAATGCATCCAAATTGTAACCTTAGTCCTTAGAGAGTCCATACAAAGTCACACCAACAAGACAACAAAACGTTTACTCAAATGTGACCAACAGTAGTCTGTACAAGTAGTGAAAGGAAACATCTGGCACAGCACACATCTGTTATGTGGTCCCAGAAACACTGAAAAAGCAACATTTCACACAAACTGCTTATCACGCACAATGTCAAAAATTAACAGCCTCCTCGGCCTGAATAATTATGAATGTTTTGTACTTATATAAGCATGTCCAAAAGTGTTCAATAGTTGTACAAGCACTAAAATGAATAATTTATCCAAACCCCACTTAATTGCTGTCCATCACAGTGAATAATGGCTGCAAAATGAAACACTTTGCTTGGTGTTCATTACAGTATTAAGTCCATGTATGTAGGCAAAGGCACCAACTGAAAGCAAGTCCCACAACTACTCCAGAATTATTCTGTCCTTGTAGACACAAGCAGTAAAAGACATCACTCCACAGAGCAACACAGTCTCCAAACAATGATCAAAATGAACATTTTAGCCTATAATCACTGTGGTGAGTCCAAGGACATACAAGCACCAAACTGAAACATAGCCCATAACTTGTTACCCCGAAGTTGAAGAAGCGCTGAAATGAAACATTTTCCAAAATGAGATTCAAGAATAGCACAAGTATCGAAACGAAACAATTGCCGATGTTGACACTTCAGTATTATGACCATGTACACACAAAATTAATTTAAACCATTTCCCCAGGTGACAACCTCCGGAGTATGAAATGGTGGAAATATGCACCCAAATGACACATTAGCCCTTTCAGGGCCCAACAACAGTTGGAACAAAAAGCACAACAAACATTTACTCAGTCAAGCCCAGTAAAAGAAAGTAAATTAAATATTTCCCACCGTGTAAAAATGAACAATAACCAGCCAAAATTAATAAAGTACTTCTCCTAAATACTTCCAACAATTAAAAACTAGTACTTCAATTTAAAAAGTCCTCATGCTGTAAAGCACAGGCAAAGTTTGAACAGTAAAGTACACTTCGGGCTACCTAAAAACTGCTGGGATGTCATGTTCAGATAATCGGAAGTACTACTGTCTTCAGTAAATGACAAACTAAGCAAATAAAATTACAACTCTAAAAGGAGAATAACCTTATCCAATAATACTTTACTACCACCACCTCTGTTTATTACATATAAAAATAAAATGGCTGAGGATGTTCAAGGAGAACAAAGTAAAAGAACAATGGACTGATTAAACGTTGGGGAGTAAAGACTTCGGACTAGTAAATGATCAACCACTGCTGTGTTGCCATTTCAAAGTACTTGTTAGTAATGCCCGTTAGGCTGGAAAGTCACTTTACCCAGAAAATTATTCAATTAAGAAAATTATATTCAACATTTATGACGATCAAATTCTAATATTAAGCAAATTCACTTTAGATACTTAAGTACTGGGAAAGACTATTACAGAGAGAAAGTACAGACAAATTGGGAGATATTCTAAATAATATATACTAATATATCACATTCTCTGTAGTATGCCACCAAATTCATGATCAGTATAACTGAAGCTACTTTCAAACCTGCACTGGTGGTGTACAGAGAAAAGGCCCTGACTATGACCAATACATCTTGGGTTTGACTAGTGGCTTTCGGTGCTTGATGATGTAGGGAAGGCATATGAGGATGTACCCACACCAGGGTGGGAGTGATTCTTGCAATGATCATGCCACTGCTTGGATGGCAGGACACTGGCTGGACATCAAAGGCCAAGCATGATACAGGCAGCCAGTGTTGGAAAAGACATGGATGTGGGCACCTAAGCCAGTCATTGTAGCCCCGTTTGCACATGTTGGGGTGCATGAATGAAAAAAACATGGGGGCAAAAGTAGCCCTTGTACTGACGGAAGTGCTCTCATAACCACCAGAGGTTGGGTGAGGTTAAAATCAAAATGAAAACGACCTCTTATTGCTGGACTGACAGAGCAACACTTATGGCTTCTTCTAATCCAAATTAAAAAAGGCTTCTCAGGCTGAAGAAAAAATGGTCTGTAATAGCCCACTTGGTCAACATAATCTAATAGATTACTTCTGCAAAGTAATATTAGCATCGCCAAGGAATCTGTAGTAAAAAAAAAAAAAAGTTTTAGATGAAGAGAACCATTCTTCGAAGTCACTCTGGACAGAATTTAGTAATGTGAACAAAAGTTCTTGCATATCATGGTCATGTGACCTTGACTCACTGGTATATCTGATGACTGAATTATGCATGCATTGTGATAATAGAATGCTGTGAATTTCTTGCATGCAATTAGTTTCAGACAATTAGAAATTACACATACCCATTAGATCATAATTAGATAGATGGTCTCAAACCTGGTATGCCAAACAGTATGTATAAAAGTAACACTTGGTTCCTCAGTGCATTTTTCTTATGCAACTGGCACTGCATAAATTATATCAGTTTTAATGATGCTAGTGCAGAATCAAGGGATTGGATGCCCCTTTTCAGTTCAGATAAACCTGCAAATGCTTTCCGAATTCCTGAGAAATTGCCTGATTGCTCCCCTCTGGAGGTAGTCAGGGTAGTTGCTTTTCACTTCTCCTTCAAAGTTGGTTGGCCATCACAGAAGATTGGTGGGCAAGGTAAATGACATCCAGGGTCTCTGCCACTAACTTTTCCTTCCCCCAAATTTACCACCAAGACCCCCCCTAGATGTTCCATCCCATCAAAAAGGTCCACATTGTAAAAAAATGTCAATAGTTAGTTCAAACCATGAACCATCCATGAGATCCCACCAAACTTGGGAGGATTTCAAATCTGCTCAAGACTGTTTTTAGTTCTAAAGAAAAACAAGGACATCAGCCCCATTCTAGACCTCAGTGGCCTAAATGCACATTTAAAAAATACCATGTTCTGGATAGTCATGTTGCAGTCCACGTTTCTGCAAAACAGAGGGTTGGTTATGCTTGACAGAACTGTAGGGTGCCTATTACCACATCAAGCTATAGAGGCAGTCTAAGTGGTATCTCCACTTTTGGCTGAAAGCCAGTCACTGACAGTTCCATACCTTTCCCTTTTGGTCTTATTAAAGCCCCCAAGTCTTCAGTAAATGCATGCCAGTAGTAAAAGCACATCTTACGCTGTAACGGTTCTGAATATTCTCATACCTAGATGATGGACTCCTAGCTGTAAACACTAGATATTTGATTTTTGCAAGAGACTATTTGCTCCTCGTGTCAGTCCTTGGGTATCTCTATAAGCCATATACTTCATGAGTACTGAAGTGGACTATCAGTTCAATCTACCTGGCTAGACAGTCTCTTCATCACCCCATAATAGCATCATCCTTGTCACAAACATCTAAAATGGTGGATTCAGTCCCCTCTATTAGAAGGGGGATGACAGTGTCTTCTTCCACTACTGCCAGAGACATCTTGTCTCTGCAGTGGGGGTATAAAAATCCAAAGGAGATGGACCCAACTGGAAGCCAACTTCACATCAGTTTTCTTGAGATGAGGGAGGTTCTCCCCCAGGATGGGATATCCATGCAGACAGACAGCACTCTGTGGTAAGTGATGATTTGGTCCATCTTTGGTCACCTTGACCCCTTTGGGCTTTTCCTCTCTTCCTCCAATGACGTTTCTGCAGAAAGCATCCCTGTGCAAATCGAAAGTTGTTCTCATTGTCCCTTTCTGCCCCAGGTAAATATGATTCCTTTCATTTTATTTAGCCTCACCTAAGATGACCTTGATCTCTAGATGTGAGAAATCTCTCTCACCTGATCAACAAGCCTCATCCAGACATCAAGTCCCTCAGATTAAACAGGTATGGATGGCTACCCCCCACCCACTGAAACTCCGCTCATGGAACACCTTATTCTCATCACTTCTGTGAAGAGAACTTTTAAAATGCAGGCTTTGTTTAGCAAACAACCCTAATTTGTTTTGCATAAAGACAGTATTTCTCTTAAACTGAATCCTCCAAAGGTTGTGCTTCAACATTCAAATGATATTTTAGGTAGGAGGACTGATTTACTGTGCTTTTCTGTGGTCACAATCCACTGCTTAAGCTGCTTGGACAGTAAAATAATATAATATTCTGCATGTCTCTGAGCACATCAAAAGAAAAATAAACTCTCTTTTCCATTTATCTTTTAGCTGTATACATCTACATTGGAGTGATGTTTCACACTTTTTACAATTATTTTGAGCAGCAATATAGTGCTCTCTTTTGCCCTTCAGCTCTCATAATTTATTCTAATTTACTTTATTGCACTACATTACTCTAGCAAAACAATCTTATAGATGAGATGAATGAATTATGTTGCACATACCTTCTGTTACAAACTTAGGACATCTAGGAATCTGTAATGATGCAACATGTTTATTACTGCAGCTACGTCTAACATCATCCTAAAACCTGAATATTGCTGCATCACCCTAAATGGTGCAAGTTATCTGCCCATTTAGTTTACATTTTCCTTACCAGTGGTGAAACGCCCATCATAGTAGTAAGGGCACAGGAGTAACATTCTTACCAAACCTATCTGTCGAAAGATTTCTTGGCTTTTTCTTGGAGCTCAGTCTTTTACAACATATCTTCATAAATCATTCCAGACTGCGGTGGTGGTGCTGCGGTAGCGTTGTCACCTCACAGTAAGACGTTGTCCTGTTCAATTCTCAGCTAGAGCGTCTTGTGTGCGGAGACATGCGTGAATGGGCGTACCTTCGTTGAAGATTGTGCGTCAGAGCCAGCAACTCTGTACGTAAAAATCTACTGCCAATCATTAGCGGACCGGAGTTCCACTGTGGTGAACCCTAACCGGGAAAAGCCGAAAGACACAACAACAACTTAACTACACAAACACTGAATAAAAATAATTGTGTGTTACTGTTCTCTAACTGCAGAAGCAATGAACATTATTTCCTTTTCTCATCTTACCAACATTTTACCAAAAAACTTTAGTACTACATTAACTTCATCACCTATTTGGAATTCTTTTGGATTACAGATACTCACTTGCGATGCTATTAAGATATTTACATTGCTTGATCGCTCACACACTTCATGAGACTCACGTTTGCTCTCTTTCACACAAGTAGGCATACACTCACACATTCAGAAACAAACTTGTTTTACTTTTACACTCGCTAAACAACCAAAGCACTGCTTAGGGAGGGTAAAAGAATGGCTTGCTTGATCTCGTTCAATCTCATGCATGCATTACCTCACACACGCAGATTTGTTAACATTCTTTTTTTATTTTACACTCGCTAAACAGTGCTGCCGAGTGTAAAATGATGACATCCTTTACCTGTGACTTGGTCTGAGCTTCACAGCTGTACTGCAGTTTCATGGGGACTGTTGTCATGGCAACCAGATCAGAAATAAAATGAGACTCTGGCCAAAAATTAAGTGTGCATTATCAAGCATATCAACCTCTTAGTGCAATAAATGTGGACAACAGCCGAAAAAACATATGGGAAAAAAGGACCAAAAATAGAGACATTTGTTAAATATTGCTCTCAAACTTAGAAAGATGATCGGAGTTGGAAACCCGTATCCAGTATTGTGGGCGTTCACACGTGTACCAGAAAACACACTGCTACCGAACAGTAAAAAAAGCTAGAAACCTGCAGGATTTAATTGTTTTGGTGCACGTGATCAGCATCTTATTCAATCCTGCAGGTTTCTAGCTTCTATTTGCTGTTCTGAAGCATTCCATTGTTTTTTTGTTGCACGTGGGAACACTGACTCAATCTAAATGCTAAACAGAAAAGGGAAGCTAAAAACTTGCAGGATTGACTAAGTTGGCAATCAAAATGTGCATCAAATTCGTTGTTAAATCGTGTTGCATTTCACACACAAAGAAAGACTACATTAGCAAACCGTGTAGTAGTTTATCAGTGGAGCAAATACAACGTTGAAGCACAGCAAGAACGATAAACAGCTACAAGATTATTCGGTTTACCTTTGGAAACTTGAAATGCACATTGTCGAAAGACAATTGTGCAGAAGTATGTTTTCAAGTTTTCAGATAACCGAATGCTAATGCAGCGAATGTGCAATGAACGAATGCACACTGACATTCGTTCATTGCAGATTCGGCATTCTGGGTGCGAAGTGCACTATAGTGGGGATCGGGAAGTGTACCCTTTCCCCACTGTGGTGCGACCTCAGAGTTAGAATAATAAAGTAGGAGGGTGTAGGGGGGTGCAGTACGATCTGTATTTGAAATTGTAGTTCGAAAATCAACGAATCTGGTTTTCGATTTGCTGATTTTCAAACATCGGTGCAGTTCGGAATGACAGTTTTCGTCATTCCGGTTCACACAAAGGGCCATTTGGCAGGTTGATTTTCAACCTTTCAAAGGTAAACCGATTATTCAACCAGTTATTTATTTTTTTTTATATACACCATACACAAGAAACTGCATTGGAATGGCAAACCTATTTCAGTTTGCTGCAGAAATGATGACTTAACAATGAAAAATCAAATAAACCGAATAAAATAATTCTCACCAGTTTAATAGAGAGAGCAGTAAAACTAGAGAGACTTGCTCACAAAGCTCAGAGAGGGTGCGATGGCAAAATTTAAGGTACAAGCACAGAAAAAAGTTCCTAATCTACTGCAGCTGTAGTTCAACACTCTATAGGAAGGGGAAGGACCATGGCGCTTTGACATCACAGCATGGGTGGATCTTTGCATTTTTTTAACAGAATGTTAAGACAGTCATGCTGATGTCTGTAGAGGAGGGAACCGGCTGGAAAACTACTGGCAATCAGTAGCTGCTCTGATGTCAGCGATTTGGAGATTGCTGTAAACTTTTCCACAGCGCAACAGTTGATTTTTGAAAGTGAAACCACCACAGTATACTAAGAAACTGTTCTAGTTGAGGGAAATGGTCATTTAAAAATACTTCAAATGCTGCAAAACTGTTCATATCGGGGACTGGAAATAGGGAGAAAGTGCAGAGCAGTTGAGCATTTAATAATGGATTCACACTGTTCTTTAAACGGCGCAGTTATAATTTTCTGAATGTTATTACAACTGTCTAAGCTCTCGTCAGAAGAATTTAAGAATTTGTAACTTTAATGACAGAGTTAATTAATACTAAGTATCCTTACGTTCTTAAAATGAAGCGACTTCGTTTCCATACAGTTTAGTATAGACTTAACACTACTATATCATCCACCGCACCAACTAGCAAAAGAATTAAAGAAACTACAGCCAGTCAACTTTCCATATTCAAAATAAGGATTATTATTTCTCTCAAGGTGAGACAAACGGGCAAAATGTGGAACGTTTAACTAGGAAAGGTGTGCACAGCATGGCGAAAATTATGCTTTCAACTTGTTTTACCTCATACCCAGTTCTTCAACCATTAGAGACTCTTGGGGAGAAACAGTTCAAGTTGCAAAAGTCCACAGTAAGAGAAGGCTTCCAAGATCATGAATTCCATACCATCCATAACATTAACAAGCAAAAGAGTTGAAGAAACTACAGTCACGGTGAATCTTCCATCTTCAAAATGCGGACTAATACACTATCCTGCACAATGTGGAACAGATGGGTAAAACGATATCGGTTAACTAGGAAGAAAGCTCACACTGCGGTTAAACAGACGACTTCATACTTATAAGCGCTCCGATTCCTCCCCCAGTTTATCTTTGTTTGCCTTAAAAGTCACTAACTTGGTTACACTGTAAAAATTTTCTTTTTTATACCAAGACAAAGTTATGCAGGCATTGTAATACACTGTTTTACCACACACCCAGCTCTTCAAACATTAGAGATTTGAGAGCAAGTTGAAAAAGTCAAGAGCCCTCGCACACAAAAATTAAGCAAAACATTCTCATCTTCTCTTAGTATCTTTAGTTGCAAATTCTCAGCGATAAACAACTTCAGCCTCTCTACCCATCACAGTTATTACTTTATTCTTCCCACTAAACTAATACTTTGATCACTGACCCACAAACATGCTTCGACATACGCCCACCCATCAATTACAGCAACTTGTATGACTGCACACCGCGGATATTTTTCTTGAGTTAAATGAATGAATATATTCACAAATAAAGCCCCACAAATATAACTCAGCTCACTGATGTCAGGACTGCACAGTACAACTCCTTATGCCCAGAAACAAAATCAGGAGCAGGTTTTAAATATTTTTCTTACGGGCTTAGAAAGTTGACAGTTACAAGTTTAGCGTTACTAAGCATTTTCTGAAGGATTCAGTATCTGAAACTCATGTGCCTGGCATTATATTATGACTGTAATCTGCAACAATTTGCCAGAAGTCACAGAATTGACAAAAGGTGCAGACCAAAATCTCTCAAATTCTTTGTTCAAGAATTCTGGACAAAGCCAAAAATAATGGGGCCAAAAAGGAACATACTGTAAATATTATTATATAGATTTTTTTAAAACCCAACAGGTGAAGCGCCCCTTAGCAGGGGTTACTTGAGAGCACTGTTTGATTCAGTGACTTGCTCAGTCACAAAGTAGGCAAATGGTGGTGAAATTATTCAAGCACTGTACTTTTAACTACATGAAGCACTATGTTAACATATAGACTGCCAGTACCCCTCAGTGATTTACCAGAAAAAAAGAACTTACAAGGGACAGGGTATAAATAAGAGGCAAAAATCAGTGATCCTCTCAAAAGAGGCTAACTACTTTAATTCCCTCAAAAATATTACATAACATGTTTTGCATCACCATTAATTGTCTGAAGAATAAACACTAGGACTCTAATAACTGGCATTACTGTTTGATTATAAACCCTAGTCATTTAATCTTCTGTGATTGAACAGAAAATTAAGAGACAAGTGAAGGTCTGGCAGTTAGTGCAGAGGATTAAGGCTACAAGCTTAATGAGCCCCTTCCTGTAATCAAAGCTATGGGGGTGGGGCTTCCTTCTACCTCCATTTGCCTAGTGTACGACTTTTGACTAAATCACTTAATCACACAGTGCTTCTGGGTTGCTCCTTTACCTGGTTTAAAAGATAAAAACACAAAAAGGTAGGGCATACATATGAAGATAAATACTAGTGCAGTTTCTGAGCAATAAGATAAGGGCCAGATCATTGTCAAATGGAACCACACGTAGAGTAATGAAGCAGTGCCCCCCCCCCCCCAAGTCATACCAATATCCTCATTAATTAGCCGCCTCTCCCCAGTTACTATAAAACACTGATGAAACCTGTAAGCGTGCAAAATATTTTCTTCTTTACTTTTACAATGATCACAGATATTTGGATTTAATTTAAAACTTTTATTAAAAATTTTACAGCAAAAACACTAACAGCCATTTAATAAACAAAACAAAGCACTCTCACATTGAAAACAGCACGAGAAACAGTAAACTTAATTTCCTTTGAAACTTGAATTTTTTGAAAATGAAACTGGCAATTCATTACACTACTACAGCCGTGCACGGATTCACAGTCAAATAGCATATAGTGAAACAAGTAGGTTTGTTTGAAGATGTCATGGTTCAATTAAGTCTTTTTCATCTTTTAAGGCATGGCAAATTGTGGCCATCTTTGTTTCCAGAACAATGCATGCACCAGGCAACAACTTATAACAACAGGTCTTACCAGCACCCAAAAGATCTGCCTGCTGTACTATGATGATCACTAGTAATGTATTAAACCTTATTTTTTATGCCCGAGGTGTGTGTTAGCATTGCTTTGCAGCACTTTCAAGCAAACACTTGCACACCTATTCTAAGATACGATGGGCATGTAGGATATTCCACCTGTACTGAAGTATTGTCTGAAGCAGACAGATGACCTGATAATTGTGTGCAAGTTGCAGCTCAGCAGTATCTTGCGTATAAAGTAAAATGAACAAAGAAGATTGCCATTGGTCTAAAATGTCCAAATCATGTGGTTACCCCATGGTGGTCTGCAAACTAGCCTTAAAATAAAAATGCCACAACATGGTAGGTAGCAATCAAACTAGCCTTGAAATAAAATGTCACAAATGCGGCCACCCCTCCATACCAAAACCTCATGTTTGCTATAAAAAGTCTCCAAGGAGCCACCATGTACATGAAAATATCGCTCTACTACATGCCTTAAATGGCTGAAATGAAAGCCAGTAGCAAAGCGCTCTGGCTGACTAAGTTTGCAAGCTACGCATAGTCATTGAATGCTCAAATGATTTAGCCACTCTGGAGGAAGGTTTCTTCCAACTAAATAACTGGTGCCAAAATCATAAACAAACTAAATGCTAAACAAATGTACTACTGTATCCTTTAGGAAGTCATCTACCCCCAAGGCACTATCACATTGACAATACACCCCTAAGAGTTGACCCAGTCGTTTGGGATTTGGGAACTTGTATGAACAGTGACTCAACTTTTGACCAACATGTGTGATTACTTAAAGTCCTTCTATATTGCACAGCTTATAAACAAAGGGATTGTGCCTACATCTAAGAATGTTATTGCTCAGTTTTACTCAGCCCTCATTAAGCCAATCAGAGTATAATTTCCTCTTTGACATGTACCTGTCCCGCCATATGCAATAACTGACCACCCACAAAGACACCTTACTAAAAGGATACAAGGCCTAAACAACATGTTCTACATGGACAGATAAAGCCTTGTCACTACACAATGTATCCTACAGACTGCCAAGAGGTAACCTGTGTGTGGCATACAAGACATGCCCTACCCAATACTGATGGATTTATTGCACATCAGTTAGTCAAATGGCATCAAAAATATTCAGCCTATGGTTCTAAACCTCTTCTGTAACATCAGCAAAACAGTTTGGAGGGATAGGTATATCTCTTGCAGAAGGTAGCACTGCTCTGGAACAGACCCCCCCCCCCATCCACGTAAAACAAAGTTCATCTATCCACGTAAAACAAAGTTCATCTATGTCCATACTCAGCACAACTTGGACGGGAAAAAAAAATATTTATCCCAGGACTGCCCCATGTACTATTAATCGACACAGACCACTCCTAAATACTTAATCCCATGTACAGGTCCCCTCAAATTATCTATGGCATGATCCCTGTTATTCTTATTACAGGTTAATATACAATTATCGACCATGGAACGGACAAGGCTAATCTCTAACCAAATGACCGATGTTAATTTGAGCACAAAGGATAAACTGGCTAAGCTTAAAATGGCCGGCAAGGGCAGCTAGCCTGGTATCTTCCTATGAACCTACAGAACTTTGTCTCCATGAAAGCTTTTTCTGTGGAACCAGAAACATTCTGAATAGAGGCCTTTTCCCCCTTCAGTCTGAAGGCACTGGTTCTTTTACTCCTAGACTGAACAAGTGTTAAAGATCATGAAGAAAAACTCTGGTTTGGAAGGGTAGGAGGAATTCCCCTGAAAGGTATATGTAAGCCAGTGCCAAATGCAACTCTCCTGAACCACTTTTCATCAATCAAGTGTCTGATACAACTGGATGCCAAAGTGGAATGCAGAGAACCAGTTTCTGGGACAGATTTAGAGAGAAGAAAGAAAGTGTGCATAGAAGGGCAATTGCTTTGATACCTGGATACTGACATGAGAAAAATCTGTTTATCAAAGTCCTGCATCATTTTGCCTCTCACCTGCAAAGTCTCAAAAAGGTGTGTTGTAGAAGGGCCAAAGTCACTGTGAAGAGGGAATCCAAAAGCTTGGCCTTGACATCCCTAGGGAGGGGCTGAAGTTGAAGCCAAGCAAATCTGTGGATAACAGAGCCAGTGGCTGCAGCCCTGGGAGAAGCCTCTGCAGCATCATGGCTGCATTTAATGGAATGTTTGGCCATGTTTGTAGTCTGTCTGAGCATAGAAAACACTTATTGCTTAGCAACAAGGTTAGCCATACTTTTAAAGTCCCCTAGAACTGACAAAACGTATTTAGTCATTTGAGGTTTGGTAATTTAAGGCCCGCAAAGGTCAATGTAGCAGAGGTGTAACCTTTTTACTTCACTTATCCATGGCCACATTAGTTGCAAGTAGAAGCTTAGTAGGTTGATCAGGAGAGACCGAAAAAAACAGAAGAATCAGCTACAGGGTTTATGTAGACAAATTTCACATTTTCAAGTACCTTACAGAACCTGTTAGGTTTCTTGGGAGCTGAAGACAGAGTCAGGAGAATCAGAAATGGATGCAAAAGCATCCAGGAAAGCCTCTAAAATGGGAGGAAAAGAAGAAAGCATAGGAGCCTCTAACTCAAGCAGGTTGTAGCATCTGTTTTGGACTTCAGTCACTTGTTTGGACTCTCAAATGCTGTACCATTTTTATAACAGTCTTCCCAAAGGAAATTCTTCAATGGGGGAAAATAGTTTCCACCAAAAGCAAGTTGTCCAGGAGAATGAATCTGTGATGAATATGCCAAAAAATCTTCATCTGAACAAGATTCCTCCTCCTCAGAAGGAGATGGTGATTCATGTCTCCTCTGAGGGGACCAAGGTACAGAGAGAGAGACAGTAAAGGGGGGGGGGGGGGTTGAAGACAAAATGGTCTTGCACAGACCCTATGAAAATTCAACCCATTAATTTTGCTTGAGATATCTATGTAGGAGAAATGTTTTTTTTTTGCTTGTTGGTTTGTTTTTCCCTAAGGGGTGATGTCAGCCCTCACAAAGTACCATGGAATGGCAGCCTGATGGGACCATGATCAAAGTGTCTGGCACCTCTTCCATAACGAGGATTTGAGGTATGCCCTCAAGTCCCTCTAAAATGATCGCCCTAGGTTCCTCCCTTCTTAACTGTATCAGTATGAACAGTGTTGTAGGAGGTGTGGGAGTCCGATACTATTACTGGCCCATGGCAGGGTTGGGGTATTGTGCATCTGAGAAAAAGTCAGATGTACTGTGGAGTCCTGCAACATCTCAGCAGGAGCTTCCAAATCAGACAGGGCAGTAGGAGAGATTCAGGCCTCGTTTCTTGAACAACTTCCTTGGTGTGAGCAAGACAAAGGCCCAGGGTTCCACCATTCTAGATTGCACAAGGCGCTTCAAACATTTGGTCTCCATGTAGGTATTTAAGGAAGAAAACCTAGTAAAATGAGTTTCTGAACTAAAGATTGGCGACTCTTACAAATTCTATAGTTGTGTTCATTTCAAAATAAACATCAAGAATGGAGGTGTTTATAAGGGATCTGCCTACCATAGTCACACTCTACTCTCTTAGCTGCTATTATCAAATCTTTTTGAAAAGGTACAAGAATAAAGAAGGTTCCACAATGGGTCAGTTATCTGAAAATGTCTAGGCAGCAACAATATGGAAGCTAGACCAACAGGAACAAAGACCCTGCGTTTGGACTGACAGGAAGATAGTCTGCCAATCTTATGCTTCTGAGTCAGCTTATGTACCAGAGTGTCCATGGGTTGAGGTCATACACCAAAAGTTTGAGCGCACAGAAAATTTTGTTTTTGGTACTCGAGCCAGAAGTCAAGTTACCTCAGCAAGATAACCCATCAGTATTGCAATACTGCAACAGTGACCCAAGGAAAGACATCCAATGTCATAGTAGGTACACAACTTCAGTATCCTAACTCTTTCCATCCATCCTATCCAATATTTGGGTCAGGAACCCAAGATACAGCACCTAAGTGGCATCATAACAGAAGACCCTTTAGGACACTGCTTTTGAAGGGATCCTAAGTCCTAGATATAGCATCTAACCTACGGTGCTTAGCAAAGTTATGCAAGGCAGTCTGGGGAACTGCTGCACAAATCTCATCTGTCGAGGCTTTCCTAATAAAGGATGTGGTAGCCACAGACCTACTGGAAATAAGCCTTTGGCTTGCAAGGCAATGGGAAATAACAGGCAGAATAAACCACTTGCAAAGAGTGCCTTTGGACACAGAGGAAGTCGATCTGTTAAATGCAAACAAGAAAAACATCTCTCTCTCTCTCTTCTGAAGGCCATCATTCTGCGAGGTTAGAATCTTCGTTATCTATGAATATCCAAAGTATACGAGATATATTAGCTTCTGCTGGCATAATTTGGAAAAAAGACAGTTGGTTCAAGTATATTTTGGAAGCCACCCTGGCAAGAAATGAGGGCTCAGTAAGGACTGCTGCTTTGGCCTTAAAGGAAAGTAAAGCTAATGAGGAAAATATAGCATGCAGCCCTAAAACTCTTCTGCCAGAAGTGCTATCTACTTAAAACAAGGTTTCCATGACAGAAGCCAGCTGCTCTGTAGACACCAGCTCAAACAGGGTTTTTTTTGTCAAGGCATCTAATTTGAAGTTGAGGTCCCATGAAGGGACTGGCTCTTGAACTGGAGGCCTGGTAAGGAAGACACCTTTAAGGAATGCTTTACAAAGCTTGTGAGAAACCAATGGTTGGGCTTCCTGACCAATATGATAGTCCGAAATGGCTGGATCCACAGTCGAATAATGTAGCAAAGAAAAGGAAACCTGGAATGGGAGCAGAAAACGGGTCAATGTCTTAGTTGGACATCCAAATGACAAAGTGGTCCCACTTCCTCCATGACAACTTGCAGGTGGAATCACTTAGAGAGGGTGACAGGATCTTAACTCCATCCAAATAAAGGGGTGGATTATTTGTCATCACTGAAATGGGAGAGACCACACAGTCAATCTAAAGTTGGGTATGTCCATGAAAGGCTTCCAAAAAGGGTTAGAAAAATATCCTTTCTGCAATCCAAAATCCAGTGGGGGTTCCTGCATATGAAGCCTGAGAAGGGAAATCCAGACTGTACTGAGGCCAGAGGGGGCAACAAGGATCACTGATACTTGTACCAGTTTGCTCTCTGTAAAAATCTGGGAATCAGGGTGGATAGGAGAGGAAGGCATACAGTATCCCAGGAGGCTACTGCTAGACTACAGAGAGTCTCTCAGGGACTGTACCTCAAGAAGGATCATTGCAAAGAACTTGCTGCGCTTAGTGTAGGATGAAGTCAGCAGACTGCAAAAGAGGTGGCACCATCAACTGAAGATCTGTTCATCTTCCAAAGAATTCTGAGACCACTCGAGGCATTCATAATTGACCTTCTTAGTCTGTATGCAAGGCAACTGAGTGACCCAGGGATGTGCACTGTGATCAGAAAGCAACACAAAGCAGTCGTCCATTACCAGACCTTCATGGCTTCACAGCACAGGGGATATGATTTCCACTTGCTTGATGTACCAGCCAACTGTCTTTGCCCATTTGGAAAAAAGTCACTCAGAAAAGGAAGTCCTGGAGTTCCTGCAATGCTATGAGGACTGCCTGCATCTCCAGGACACTTATGTGAAGGTTAGTCTCCTCTACACTCCATAATCCTTGATCTATCTTCTTGTAATGCCCAACACATCAAGGAGGTGTCCGTAGTGACCACTGCTGCTAAAGGTTATGAAATCAACAGTCTCCTGAAATGTACTTAAAGGGCATCTAGCCACCATCTTATCCGTTGCTTGCAAAGATTGGTTATGTTTATCAGTGTAGACTGAGGTTGTACAGCTGGGACTACTACACCTTAAACAGCCACTACAGAATTCTTACATGCAGCCAAGCAAACTGTACTATAAGGATAGATGAGATGACTAATGCTAGAACCTCGATGACCAGAGCGGTTGTGGGAGTGGTGGCAAGACAAAGGATTTGGATATCTTTTGTCAAAACTGGTCTCCTTTCCAAGTACAGAAATACTACTGATGTAGTCATGTCTAGATGACGTCCGATTAACTGCACTGTTCGAGTGGGTTGAAGACTTTCTGTGGTTTATGAAAATGCTCAAGAGCAGACAAAGCTGTAGCAAGAAGTCTCTGGCTTTACCTAACAATTCCATCATTGGAGCAGCTAGGAGCCAGTCAACTAGATAGGGAAACAACCTAATTTACCCAGAGCCATAGGAGAGTCTCTACGACAGCAATACACTTTGTAAACACCAGGGGGTATCGTGAAACCAAAGAGCACATCTTGGAATTGAAAATGACTAACTCAATTGGAAAAAGCAGAAATCTCAGATATGCCCTGACTACTCTGTTGTGATGATAATCATCTTAGAGATCTACATAGCATTGTCAGCTCAAAGGCAAGTTAGAACAGACTATCTCAATCATCCCGAAGAAAATTTTTTTTTCACATAATCATTCAAGTGACTGAACTCAAGAATGGGCCTGAGGTCCATGTTTTTCTTCAGAGCCAAAAAGAACCTGAGGTAGAATCCTTACTCTATCTGATCTGCTGAGACCACTTGGATAGCTCTTTTCTGTGCGAAAGACAAAAATCTCTCTTTCTGCAGCCTCCAGCTGACTGGGTGGCACATCTCGGAGTGGTAGCTTTATTTCTGGGACAGCATAGGAAAAGGGAATTTTAAAGCAGAGGGATAAATGACCAACTACTACCAGTGGGGAGTAGTCAGGTACCCATTCAGAGATGGTGGAGTTGACTGTTGGAAAAAGGCACATGGTACACCTGTTTCTCAGAACTTCCTTGGGCTCGGAGTCTGCATCCATTAAAGGGGTTCTCTCTGCCTTGAAAACCATTGTCAGAAGTTGAGTCAAACAGTTGATGGTTGGATTTTCTGAACCAGAGTGATTCTGTACACTTTTGGTTCCTGCTGTAAGATCATCGTGGAGTTTCAATCTTCACCTCAATTGCAGAAAGCATCCTGCTCACACCTCTATATCCTCTCTTTCACAAAAACAAGAAACTATGATCCCTCATGGGAGCATCTTAAAAAACGGCAATATAAAGTTGTCCAAGAAACTGCACAGGCATAGCCATGGTTGATCTCAGTGTAACACCTGTGCTCATATAGCTTTACCACCTCAATTAGTCACATTGTGCACAAGCTGCACAAACAGGTGGGTTATGTTTACCACCTTGCTCAGGGAAGTCTCCAGCCGTTTCCTACAGCCTGATATTGGGAGCTTGGTCAGTTTGGCCAGTGCTTGTACCAAATCGCTCTGAAAATGTTTCATGTTTGGTGGCTTAGATCAGGACTAAGCACAAACATGCCCAAATTATGCGCCCAATTCCCTAATCCGTGATTGCCCTCAATTTTTTAATGGTCGGGTGGACAGTGGATGTATCCTTGGTCAGTTCCATTTTTGTTGCTGCTGCTGCTAGAATGATGAACTAGACCAGCTGATTCTTGGACCAATGCGGGCTATCCTGGGGGGGTCCTGAAACTTTTGTACAGCTTGAAAGGGTCCCGGTTCACACATTTCTGGTTACTGTCATGATCTCCTGACATCTAGATCAATTGCTTTGTCTGCTGGAGGAATCACGAGTTTTAAAAGGTGCTGAACTGAAGGCCTCAAAGAGGATCTCGCCATAATGAGAGGGGGAGGGGGTTGTAGTCCAAGATACCCTCTGTTGCATAACTAAGAATCTTCTAGAAGAAACTGAATACTTTCAATCTTCCAAGTCAGTATCAGAAATGAGACTCTGATAGGGAGTCAATGTCCCTCATTTTGCACGTCTTCTTGGACCATCTGGAGCAGTGAAACTCAACTCTTCAAAGGATTCTTCCTGCTGTGGAGTAGCAGCTTTGAGGCCTGTTGGCTCTAATCTATGGATGCATGCTCATGCTAGGACACAAGTGGGAGTCAAAGGGAGGAACAGACCCTGAATAAGCCTACTAGTCAGCTCTTAAGAGAAAAGAGATGGTCCTCCCAGTAATCTCAAACACCATTCCACCCCCTGCCGGATCCAAGACATTGCCTTTTTAACAGACTCCACATCACCAACAGGCAAAAAAGACAGTGCCAAAGTCCTCAAAAACGAGGAGTGACTACAGACCCTGGGAACTATCGTCGGAACTATCGGGAACGAGTCTGATATGCAAAGTTATGGAACGCATCATCATGGACCTAAACAAGGATATAGGGAATCTCCAAACTCTGGATCCCACACAGTTTGGTTTTGTGAAGGGTAGATCATGCCTGCTCAACTTGGTCGACTTCTTTGAGTCAGTCACCAGAGCTGTGGATGAAGGCAAGGTGGTTCATACGGCCTACCTTGATCTGGCCAAGGCCTTTGATACCATTCCCCAACTCAGGAATCATAGAAAAACTCATTAAGCTAGGCATCAATCCCTATATCACTAGGTGGGTTGCAAAATGGCTCACAGGTAGAACCCACAGTGTGAAAGCAGCTGACTCCAAGTCACGAGTGGAGTCCCACGGGGTTCGGTCCTGGGTCCTCTCCTGTTTGGTATTTACTTCTCTGAAGTCCAGGCCAACACGAAGGGACACTGGCTGACAAACTTCGCAGACAATTGCAAGTTGGGAGCTATTAACTCCCCGAGTGATGTTGACATCCTACAGAAAAGCCTCACTGAGACCAATAACTGGTGTCAGAACCATGGCCTTAAGATCAATGTCAAAAAAAGTGTGTGTAGTCATCCCCTTTGGGAAAAACCCGGTTCCCATGAATTACCACATCAATGGTAGTCCACTGAACACGGAAGGCATTATGAGAGATCTGGGAACACAGTGAGAAAAACCTCTCTTTTGACCACCACATTGCCACTGTGGTCAGAAAGTCCTTCTATGTGGCACATCTCATTACTAAGGATTTTGCATCCAGGAAGAGAGAGGTCATTGTCTACAACTTAAAAGGCAACAATCGAAAACCCACCAGGTTCGACCACACACAAATGCTTTATTGGTAAAGCAATGGAACAGCAACCAGCATACAAAATTCCGAAGCGCTTTCACCCGTACCAATCATAGGGCATCCTCATTCCACAGTACACAGTCATAACTGGTAAGGCAATCACAAAGAATGCCTGCTGTTGTCTTTATTTGGCAGTAAAAGTGCAGCTGAAACGAACCGCTTAATTTGAAACGAAAAAGAAACTTAATCACAGCCTAATGAAACTAACTGAAGTCAGGGAGTGCTCCATGAAAATGAGCGAGAGTCTCCAGATAATTGCCCTCAAACAAATATCACATCCTCGTATGTAAAAACAAAGATCATTAAAAAATGGAAAAGTAAAGCATACTTCCACATTAACTGACAGAAGCGGGTATCAAACACGTTTCCCAGTGCTAACACCAGGTAAGTATCCGGACTCTAACAGTGCTCTTGAAAAGTCTACAGAAGAAGTGGTCTATAAGGAAATGCCTATCCTAGCACAAGACTCCAGTCTAAAAGTAGGACTGCATAATGATACAGTGACAACTAAAAGCCTAATGAAATGTAGTTCAAAATTACACACAAAAAAAGAAGTTATGTACTCACCATAACGTTCCATCTGAGTAGTTGTACTTGTCTTCAACCTGTGGGTACCGGATCCATATCGGATCCGAGCCAGCAACTTCACAAGCATCTGCTCCGAGCTCCAAGCTTCTCCCCCTACTCAAATACACCACCACTACCTTCAAACCCTCAGATAGAGTTTGCTGTACCCTATACTAAACAACCCAATCCAAAACACCTTACGCACACACTCAAAACTGATGACTGGCTCCTAGTCGGAAGCGGAGAAACCTCTTGGAGCTTCTGTGCACCTTTATGTGATAGTAGGCATCCTGGAGGTCGAACGAGCAGGTATGGCAGGATAGACTGTAAGGTGACCATCCGGAACTTCTCTTTGGCAACTGACAGGTTCAGAGTAGACCGGTCCAGAATGGCCCTCAAGTCCCCTGTCTTTTTTGGCACCAAAAAGAACCTGGAGTAGATGCCTGATCTGGACTGCTCTAGGGGGACGGGTTCGATGGCTTGTTTCTTTAGCAGCTTGGAAACCTCTAGTGCTGCTGTCTCTCTCTGCATGGGTGGTACATCTGGGAGGTGTTTGGAAGGTGTAGGGAGAACCACAAATGTGATTGAATAGCCTCTGGAAATTATCTGAAGCACCCAATGGTCTGATGACACAGACTACCATGCCGTCAGGTGCAACAACAGATGACTCCAGACTGCCTCCAGAGCAGAGCAGTTGGGCAAGCCCTCAGGGTTGCTGTGTGGGCCTGTCAGAGAACATTTGGCGAGATCCAAAATTCCTTGGACCCCCCCCCCCCTCTGCCTCTGGGCCGGCGTCTGTCCTGTCCCCCCCTGCCTCTAGGGGAAGAAGGGCCCTGAGTGTCCCGGAAATACTGAGACTTCTGGAACCACATCTTCTTTTGCCCTCACTGATTCCGGGAAAAGGATCTTTGAGGGTTCGAGAAGCGGACTCCAATGGCAGACAGCGTCTTCCCAGTCTTTCTCACTCTGGACCAAGGTGTCATGGACGGTCTTGCCGAAGAGGAAAGAACCGTTATACAGGGCATTCGCAAAAGATGCCTTGAAGGGTTCCAAGAACTGATGCAGTATGAGCCAGGTGTGACGCATCATGAAAATGCCAGACCCAGCCACCCTAGCCACTCCATTAATCGCGTGCAATAGGAGTCGCATGGATGTATTTGAAACCGCTGTCAAGGTAGCCATCCTCGTGGAGAACGTAGACCTGAACTCCTGCGACATGGACTTTGGGGGCGTCTCATCCAGTTCCTTAACCAGGTCGCACTGTAGCAGAGTAATATGGGCCAAATAGCTCAGTGCCCTAATAGAAAAGGTTGCTGACAAACCCATTCCCGTAGACGATCCATCGTCCTAGACTCACGGTCAGGAGGGTGGACGGAAGAACTCTCCTGGGCTAGTTCCCTCTTGGTGGCGACTGCTACCGTCATAGCGTCTACAGAGGACCCTTTATTCTAACGTCTGTCCACAGGGGGGCTTAATATTTTATCCGGGCACTGAGGGATGGATTCCACAGTGCCCGGTTCCTTCCAAGCCTGCAAGGTGACCAAGACCACTAATGGAGCCACTGGGGGGGGCACCCAGGAAGTAGACGGGCCCATGCTGAAAGCCTCCAGGAACACAGATTCATCAGAGAAAGATTTTGGGGTGGACCAACTTCACCGCTGGGAGCAAACGTACCATGTCTCTGAAGTAGGCATCCTCAGGAGTAGATCTGGGGGAACTTTCCCCATCATCCAAATCGATGTCCTCAGTGAGGGACTCCGGAGAGGAGTCAAGTGCCTTCTCTTGCACGTATGCTTGCAAGGAACCTCTCTGGTGGGGCTCTCCGGAGGGGACTCGCAAACTACCTGTTGTTCCTCAAGGGAACCCGCCTGGGGCATGGGCTGTCACTGTGGTAAAATGACGGGATTCACACTCAGAGGGATTCGGGGGAGGATTCCGCAGATATAGTCAGGGGCCTTAACCCATTGGAGATAACCCTTTCCACAACATCGAATGCAGAAGGACAGCGAGCTTCCTGGGACACTAGTAAGGGAGCCGCTCTCTCCCCAGATCAGATGTGGGGATCGGAGCTGGGCCCGAAGTAGATGGAGAGCAGAGGAGTTGGCTGTGACCAGACAGGGTCAGAGCTGATGAAAAAAACTCCACCCCCTTGGATCCAACACCCAGGCTATGGCTCCAAGAGCCACTCTGATCGAGCTAGTCTGATCAGACATGCTCCAGGCACCTGCCAGCGTCAAGGAAACAGGTACCGTCAGCGCCGACCCCCTGACTAGGGAACCTCTTGGATCCATGTACACCAAAACCAGGGGTCGAATCGGAGGAGGAGTGTAAAGAAGAGAAGTGAGCTCCCCCCTCCAGAGTGAGAGGGGGCCGGCAAGAACCCCATCTGAATTTGTGTGCGAATAAATGTCTGCATCATTTTATCCATGTCAGCTTCTGAGAGACTGCATGTAGACCGTGACGAAGCCACAGACTCCGACCTGACGGGTCGGAGAACCAAAGCCCTAGAAGATGGCCTGGGCTCCTTCGGCTCTGGAGAAACTCTAGGAGATCGGAGCCAAGGGGAGTCAGGTCGGTGCATAGTCTGAAGTTTGGGGGGAGGCCTGGTCGGTGCTGAAAGGTTCAGGGACCTCTTCCTCGACGCCCTTGTGCTCTCTCTCCTCCTTTCTGCCCTTTCTATGCTCTCCTTCCACAGGCCTAGAGGCAGGAGGATGAGTCTCAGCCTGGGAGGGAGGAGAAGCAAGGGCGGCAGTCAAAGAAGAGGCGGTCAAAGCCGTGACCGAAGCAGAACTGGAGGCAGCCGCCTCTGTAGAAGAGAGAAGGCCCTTCATCATAAGTTAGCCCAACAGTCTTTAAGGGCTCACTGGTTAAAACCCACGCAAATACTGCAGTCCGTTAACAGATGGGCAGCACCCAAATGACAGTGTGGCCGACAGCAGGCCACAATTTGTGGCTACACTAACTGCATCTTTTAAAACACTTGCTTTGGTTGATCAACCATAACCAATCCAAAAAACAAAAATTTTCAAAGATACTCTCCACCCGCCACAAACACGAGCACACAGAAAGCTGAGGGGGAGGGGTCTAACTACTACAGAACTACCTAAAACTATAGAAAGCTACCGACACTCGACGCATCAGCAAGGGGGAGGAAGGGAGGAGACCTACACTACCAACAGATGCACTGAAAACTAAGAAACAGGGGAATCAAAAACTTCAAAATTCTACTTGCAACCTGGAGCTCAAGGATCACGATGCGTTGCAAATCCATGTAAAATGAGATCGGAGGAGTGGAATGTAGTGTGGTGTATTATGGGAAGGGGGAGGAGCTTGGAGCTCAGAGCAGATGCTTGTGAAGTTGCCAGCTTGGATCCAATACGGATCTGGTACCCACCACAGGTTGAAGATAAAATGAAGTAAACTACTTCAGATATGTTATAAAATTCTCCCTAAATTGTTAGCAACAAAGGTTTAAAATATCTAGCACAGATAGCTTCAATAGCATTAAGAATAGCTTTGCGATCATGTGGCAGACAAGCAATCAGGTGATTACTATAGGTAGCTGTGCAATCCTGTGCCTGTTAATACTTGTGCACCTCTGGCCTTACTAATGCCGCTACGAAGAAGGTGCATCACAGCGTCTCTTGCCATTTTTGCTATGAAGGCAGAATCTTCAGGTTTTGTACTGATTTCATTACACATATGCACATTACAGATTTTGGGTAACAGTTTAAAAATGTGGTTAAAAAATAAATAAACCCCTATCCCTTATGTGTTGCCCAGTTTCTTTGCATATTTGCTCAGAACCCATCTTCAGTGCACATTCTACGAGCACGTAAATTCTCCAAATGAAAGTAATTTCATCAGATGTGGTGAAAGAGCAGAGCTAGCCATGAGAAATCTACTAACAGGTTGGCTTTCTACACCATCTTAACCCTGCACATCTTCTTTAAAGCATGACCCTGATGTATACAAGCATATATGTTATTTTTCTTCTTTTTGGTTATGTAGGGTTAAAATTAAATGTGATGTTGGTAAGATAAACAATACAATGATAGATGAAAACAGGAAGGAGCTATACTGCACCATGAATAAGCAAAAAGAGAGCTTAAGGAACCACTGGAAAAGGGAGGACCCCCTAAGGCTCTGGGAGGGGGGGGATGTATATGAGCAGAGCGAGTCTAAGGTGCTGACTTAGACTCACTCTGCTAATAATGCCCATCTAACCAAGGTCATTTAGGGTAACTCTGTTATAACATGGCTAGGACTATAAGGGTAACGTGTGTAAAACATTGGTAGGCTTATAAGGGCTATAGTAACTTCCAGAGATCCCATAGCGTTTGTACATCAGAGGCCTCAAAATATTGTAAATGCTGGTTTGTTAAATAACTGCTGCTTTTAAGAACTGTTTTAATGTTGGTCCACATTTAGGATGACATATTAGCAACCAATACAAATTCTGGAAAGTGCACCACGGATGAGGTCTGCAAAGTTTGTAAATTTATGAAAAGTTAATGCAAAGAACATTTGTGAAGAAAAAAAAATCATGTACACACCCCTCAATGAAAAACAAATACATCTACATTGAATAAAAAGTGCAAGATCTAGACAGTCTGCCAAGGCTCACTGAAGAAGACTCTCAGCCAGCCTAAATTGTGCAGGAAGACACCACGGCCAGTAGTAATGGTTAGCATTTCTGCCATGTTGAAGTTGCAATAATACACACAAAGTCCAACAAAACATGTGAACCCAAACTAGGAAGGGCAGGTAGGACTCCAAGGTTTACTCCATAACAGAGGACGAAATCTGAAATGCATGAAGCATGTAGACATTCATCATATTGATCACAACTGCGGTAGCCTTAGCTATGTAGGTTATATCCTGCACAGAATAGAACAGCTGGTCAGCTTCCAAAGCTTAAGGACACCTTCCACACACCCAAACCATTAGTCAGCTTGAGCTGAGCTGAAGAAAGAATGATTTGGGTGCTAAACCATGAGCTTTCCTAAAGTTGGAGAGCTTATCCCATGAGCTTTCGAGGATCGATGATTGGACAATGTTTTCTGCTGCTGGGCAGATAAGTTCCCGTGGAGAAAAAAAACCCTTCCACATTTTATTTTTATGACAGAAGGTGAACTTTTTTGAGCAATTACAAAATTTCTACCTAGGAACAATGGTTCTGAAGGACTCTCATGTGACGTTTAGTAATTTTTGAACAGCAGGGCTAATTTTTACTTTTATGAAAAAAAAAAAAAAAGCTGTTTAAACCAACTTAAAACTAATTTTCCCTTAGTAAAATTTACATTATTTTATTTTTGGGGTATGGGGTGAGATTTTAAAATGCTTTTAACTGCATTTTTTGGTAGAAAACAGACATTTTACTACTTAATTGTTTTACTGACTACTGCTGCCAAGCTACTGTAAGAATCGGGTATCTTTTTCAGCTTTACCAGGGAACAACCTACAAGTTTCTCGATTCTTCATGCCACCAGGTATAAAAAAGAAAATTACCAAACAGCCTTTGCCACGACAGCAGGCTGGTAAAGTGCCTTCACCACAGATGGGTTACTCTGCTGTAACCATTTCTGGTTCATTTTTTCTTTTGCTTCCTCTGGTGTAGTCCCCCTACAGTCACTATGGACCAGGCATTACGCATGTCCTCTGCAGCTGTTGGATTTCTCTTGGCGGGCAATGGAGAAGCATTAGTTAGTCCTGGGAGGAGAAGGAGGGGGAATTCATCTCTGCCTAGCCAGACTGAATTGGCCCACCTAGGGATGTCTGGTCTAGTAAAAGTAGGTCTACTTCAAAAATTCCTGTCAAAAAGAGGCAAAAACTTAAGGCCCATCTCCTCCTTTCACAGTAATTTTGGACAAGAGTTGATTTACTGGGGTTTTCTCAGGGTTTAGTTCAGACACTTGACCCTTCTATTTTATTCATTTGTGGCAGGAGAAAAAGGGATTTTCCGAGGTGGTTCAAGATTTTCGATACACAAGTAAAAGTCTGTTTCATTCTCCTCAGGTTTCTGATTTTGATTCAGAGCAAAGTGGGGCTTCCGTTAGTACCTCTGAAGGGATTTTTATGCAAGTATTTCCAAAATGAACATGACAATCCACTATGTATGTAGAAGTATTATGATTTACTTCAGCTGGATTTTCCTGATCTTACACCAAGTCCTCCTACTCTTTCTGCTTCGAAGGATGTGATCATTATGGCCTGCTGACCCTCAAGCAAGCGGATACAGCAGTTTCTTAAGTCTTAAATTGTTGTATACTAATCTTAGATCAAACCCAGCAGTTATTTATCTGGTGAACCTAGGTGCTGCTGAACATTTGGTTATCATCAATCCATCTCCTTCTGATAAGGATGGGAAGGGTTTTGAAAGCTTTGGGGGGTATATTGTTCAGCAACATTTATTTTTAGACTTCTCAGCTGTCAAGCTCATTGTTAAAAATAATGCTCGACTCTATTGAAAATAAGAATATTACAGCATCTGTTTCTTGACAGTGTGATAGATAATTTTGTAACTGGATTCTTTCCATGTCTCAAGTGGCTACCCATTTAAAATGTGCTTATAATTTTGCTGATGCCATTTTTCAGGACTGCTGCCACTTGAACTGTTACATGGAGGTTTGCCTGGTTGCATTCTCAAAACCTTCCGAAGATGTTACAAGCTGAAAGTATGAATTCTCCTTTAGACAAAGTTTTGGACCATCTGCAGCAACGAGCCTGAAAGAGTGATTAGAGATTTAATCAATCAGATTCAAGGATTTGTTTTCAGATTTTTCATCTTTCCTTCATGTTTGTCACTGGATTTAATGTTACCTCCACAACCTTTTTCAAAAAAAAAAAAAAAAAAAAAAATTAATCACAGTAAGCTGCTTGCAAGAAAATGTTCAAAAAGCAATGGCTGAGAGTTTTTTTCACATTTTTTCCTTATTTTGGCAACTTATCTTTGCAGAGTCTTTTTCAAAGTGTAAGGAATCTTCTCCCTTAGATGAAAGATCTCCTACACAGACTGCGGTTCCAGGAAAACATACAAAAGGATTGTTTTCCTGGGGTGTCTTTAAGAATGTTCCTTGAATTCTATCTTTCCAAAGAAAAAATAGAACTCTATCTACATCTACTTCTAAATTTTTCCATTTCAAACTTTTGTCTCAACCCATGCATTTTTCAGGATTCAGGGTCTCATGGCATCTATGATTCATCTGGCAAGACTCCACATGAGAAAAAAAATCAATGGAAACTAAAACCAGTATGGTCCCAAGATCAACATATCCTGGCATTCAAAATTACAGTTTTTGGATTTGTGAAAATAGAGATCCTTTGGTGAAGAGACCATTTTTATCAGAAACCAAGTCTCGTATTTCCCCTTCAAGATCCAGCAGAGCTTGTAAGAGACGCCTCTGACTTCGCTAGAGGAACAGTGTTAACGGGATAAAACTGCAGGGTCTTTGGAACAGAAAAGACAGACCCCCCCCCCCCCCAAAATAAATAAGAAAGAGATGCTGACACTCGCATATATTCTCAGAGCTGTCAATCGTGTATGGTCTTCTAGGACTGTTGCAAGTGTTCAGTGACAATCCACAGTGATGTGATACAAACAGGGAGGAACCAGATCCCACCCTCTGTGTAGACTTAGCTATGGTAGCCGGAGATGTAGCTTTTCAGCACAGTATCGGTCTACAGGAATCTTACATATCATCAGAAGAAAATTTTGTGGCAGACAAGCTAAGCAGCACCAAGACAAACCTTCATGAATTGTAATTGAATAGATTTTGTTTTGCTTCCACTCAATCATTTGGCAAAATTCTGCTTCAGCACTCCATGCAAGAGGCCTGGAAAACCAGAAAAGAATTTTTTCACCCCCACCCCCCGACATGAATGTAAATGTTTATCTACACTTTTCTACCCTATCCACTACAATCCAGTGTTATTCTGAAGATTCAGAAGGACTCTCCAAAAATCACAGTGGTGACTTCCTTCTATTGGAAATGGCCAAGGGCAATTACCCCAGGCATCCTCACAGACTAGACCAAACAACATCGCCACCCAAAAAAAACCCTGCAACTATCTGCCTAGATGAGAGAATCTTAATACCTTTTAGGCACATATTTTTAGAGGACTTACAAAAAGTAGGTATTAAAAGGACACAAGAAAATCTGCTACTAGAAAATAATATTAATAAATGGAAATGATTTTCTAGTTGATGCCAAGACGAGCACCAGCACCCATTCATAGCTACTGTCGCTTTGGCTCAACATTACTTGAAAGTTACTATTTCCTGACCTGTCTTACTCCTCCATCCATTGTCACCTATTTCAGCAAGTCTGCCCACAAATCCTCCTCATTCAAAGTAATCTCAGATTCATCGATTATTACTAGGCCAACGATTCAGGAACCTAAGCCTAGGCAAGTTTTCCCCCAAAAAAAGACAGTTCTGTATCCAAATAGGACAGTGAGGGCCAGGCATTTATAAGCTACCTGTGTCAATAAGGGACATGGGCGTCAGGCCTGATGTAAATTTCCTATTCCCCATCCACTGGTCTAGGTTGAGCTTAAATTGGGCAACAGATAAATTCAGCTTCACAAGGATGGGAAGGCTGTTTTATAGGAGGGGTGGTGTCTGGGACACATCTGTCACTCGAGAATTTTCTGTTCAAGTCACAGACAAAATTCAGGCCCCTAAACCTTGTACTTCTGGGACTGTTTAATTTACAAATACGTAGGAGGCTCACAAGTTCATAGGAATGTACTAGGTTAATGGCCCTGGAGCCTTTACAAGCAGAGCCCAAATGATTCCCTGACAACATGCTGCCCAACGTTATTTCCTAGTGCCTCTGTCCAGCAGTGCCACCAAAATGATCCCCGGGGTGAATTTTCTATTTCCCATCAACTCGTCAAGATTTCTCTTGAAGAGGGCCAGTGAGATGCTCTGCTTGACGTGTAAGGGAAGTCTATTCCAGAGCATGGGCAGTCTGGGTTATGAACCTGTCCCTACAGCATGTTCTGTTGATTGTGGTAATGAGGTTGAGGTCTCTGGAGTGTAGTATGCGGTATGGAGGGATTGGGATTTCTTTAGATGAAGCATATCTAACAGTGCTGGTTATGACATGGCTTTGCAGGTCAAGCAGAGATTGCCTCTAAGTAGGAGATATGATACAAGCTGGAGTTTTTTTTTAGTCTTACAGCACAGGGCAAGTGTTTCAGGTCTAGGATCCTCTCAGGGAGGCATTTTTGTGGTCTTTCAAGTTGTTGCATATGTCTAGTGAGGTACATGCCGAATGGGGCACTGTACTCAATAAATGGTCTAATGAGGGAAGAGTAGAGAGAGAATGACCTCTTACTTCCTGGATGCAAAACCCTTTGAAATGAGATGTGCCACATAGGATTTTCTGACCACAGTGGCAATGTGATTATCAAAGGAGAAGTTGCTATCCACTTGTGTTCCCAGATCTCTTATAACACCTTCTGTATTCAGTGGAGTAACGTTGATGTGGTAGTTCATGGGTACTGTGTTCTTCCCAAAGGGAATGCCTATGCATTTTTGGTATTGAGCTTAAGGCTGTGGTTCTGACATCAGTCACTGGTCTTTGTAAGGCTTTTCTGTAGAATGTCAGCATCATTTCGCAAGTTAATAATGGCACCCAGTTTGCAATAGTCACAAACTTGGTCAGCCAGAGTTCCTTGGTTTTGGCCTGGACTTCAGAAAAGTAGATGGCAAACAGGAGAGGACCCAGGACTGATCCCTGTGGGACTCCACTCGTGAAGGTTTGGTAGTCTGACTTGGAGTCTGCTACTTTCACAGTGTGGGTTCTATCAGTAAGCCAGTTTGCAACCCTTGTGACATAGGGGTGGATGCCTAGTTTAGTGAGTTTATCTAGGATTCCTGAGTGAGGAATTGTGTCGAAGGCCTTGGCCAGATTGAGGTAGGCTGTGTAAAATACCTTGCCTTCGTCCACAGCTCTGGTGACAGACACGAAGAAGTCTACCAGGTTGAGCAGACAAGAGCTACCCTTAACAAATCCAAACAGTGTGGAGTCTAGAGTCTGGAGATTCCCTATGTCCTTACTTATTAGGTCCATGCTGATGCGCTCCATAGCCTTACATAACAGGCTCATCAGGCTAATGGGGCGGTTTCCCAGGGTCTGTAGTCACACCCCCTTTGTGGAGTGGGATTACTGTAGCAGTGCGCCATTCGGCGGGGACAAAGCCTGAAATTAGGCTATGACTGAACAGGGCACTCAGGTGTGGTGCCAGTTCATTTTGCAGTTCATGTAGAACACAGCCCAGGATGTTGTCAGGTCCCATGGAAGCTGTATTCTTGGGTCTTGGCCAGTGCAACTTTAACCTGTGTAGCTGTAATATTGGGTACTTGGCATTTCTCAGGTATTGTGATTCGCCCTTTAGGGGGTGAGAGGGGGTAAAATTGACAGTGAATCTGGTGGCTATGTCTGTTGGCTCAGTATAGGAATTACCATTGTGTAGTAGCTCCGAGCATATATGAGCATTGCCTTGTAGATTTCTGACAAACTATAGAAGTGTCCATTGCAATTTTGTTTTCATAGCTAGCTTTGGAGGATTTGATGAGGGATCTCAGCTTTTTGTTAAGGCTGACAAAGGAGTTTTTCCGGTCTTGGGACTTTGCTTTGTTCTGCAACAGTTTCCTCCTTCTGTTGTAGAATTTGTTTATGGCAGGGGGGCACCAGATTGGCTTCTTTTTTTTTTGGAGGAATGCGCCTTGGTTCTATTGGGAATGGTCTGTTCCATGCATTTGTGGACATGTTCGTACAGTGCATTGGAGTATGATTCTGCTATCTTGCGTTTATACTCCATCTGCAGGGGTGATGCAAAGTTAGCCACCTCAGTTTTTAGAAGCCCAAAGTTAGCTTTGGAAAAGTTTTTCACAGTGCTTACCTTTGCGGGGGGGGGGGGGGTATCCATGGTGACTAGCTTGTGGTCAGATCTGACCAGGGAGGAGTTGACACTTGATGTAGAACAATGGCCGCCCATATTAGTAATAACCAAATCTAGGATGTTGCTACCCCTAGTGGGGTTAAGAATGAGCTGGTCCAGGACAATGGAATTAATTAATTCCTGAAAACGTTGAGCAAGTGTGTTGGTACTTGAGTAGTTTTCCCAGCTAATGGAGGGGTAGTTAAAGTCACCCAGTATGAGTATGTTGTGTTGGACCTTAATATTTTCCAGGGTGTTTAGCAATGTGGAGTGGGAGTCTTGGGACATGGTGGGGGATCTATAGCAGGCAACAACCTGGACTGAAGTCGTACCCAGTGTTGGCTGTACCTGGAGTATCTCAGATGTGTTATGTTGAGCTACTAGCGTGGAGGTGTGCATATCCTTTATGAATATGGAGACACCACCACCTTTAGGGCTTCGGTCCATGTTTTGCGGGCAAAAGGTGTGGTAGGAGTTGTAGCCTGGTAGTGCAGGAGTGCTTTCAGATGCCTTGAACTAGGTCTCTGTTACTGCACAAATGTAGATGTTATCCACTTTAAGCAGTGCTTCGAACAAGTACATCTTGAGATTGAGACTTCTAGTGTTGACTAGCATAACCCTCAGATTACATTTGCTTGCAGCTGTTATGGTGGTAATTTGGTCCTCTGGACATCATCTAAAAAAAAAGGCACTACAGGGGTGGCAAGGGCCTTGGCCAGTATACGGAATCCCAGGGGGGTGACAAATGCCGGTCATCCCTGGCAAGCATCGAGGTCTGTCAATCATGTCATCCCAGGAAGACAGATACTGAATCCATGTTATCCCAGGAAGACAGATACTGAATCCCCTTGGAATGACACTAGAAACTTGGCCAATTATTGAAGTCAATAATTTTTTGTTTGTATTGTGGTATTCTTGGCGACGAGAAGATGCTACTCAGAGCTAGTGTCATGCCCTCCTGGACTACATGATCTGAGAGCTCCTCCAGGTCTCTTTTCACGTAGTCCAGGGAGGTGTGTCTCAGGTCATTGACACCAATATGGACAATGACCGAGTCATATCTGTACCTGTTGTGGAGTGACCTGAGTGCGTGCGTTATGTGGTGTATCTTGGCTCCCGACAGGCAGCTGACTGTTACCTTCTCCTTATTCAACCTCGTGAGTGAGACATCTGTGTGCCTTACTATTGAGTCACATATAATAAGTGCATTGGATAAGCTGCTTTGCCTTAGGGGCTTTGGTTGCATGGCACACTGTTTGTGTAAGCTGTGTGTCTGGTGGTTTGTGCTGTGGTTGCATGCGTTTCTACCTTGGAGGTCACTGTTTGGGTAGATTTTTATTGAGAGCCTCTGCAAAAGTGGGTGCGTGTTTTGTGTTATTATGTGGCAGCTGTGAGGGTATGTGGCTACGTGTTCCTCAGGGTGTGGTGTTAGTATTGACTTTCTTCCCTTGACTGGCTATTCCAGTCTTGGCTGGAGAGTGCATGGCTTCCAATCTGGATAAATAAGAGGTACTTAGAATCAACCAAAGTCTCTCTTTCTCCTCTCGGCTGCTCTTGTAGTCTGCAGGATGCCAAAACAGGATCCGCTGAGCTAAAATGCCTTGTAAGCCAGGTATACATCACCCCTCAGCAATTTATAAGAGACTGAGTAGAAGGAAAGATTCAGAATCTTGAAACTCTCCAGAAAAAGAGGTATTCCTCTAACTATAAACTACTTTGTAAGAGGAATCTGTAGCCTGAATCAAACCCTTAGCCAGACCCATTAAGCTATTTATTTTTAATGAAAATAGAATATCGCAACAACTTCCAAGGTATCCAACAGCAACACAACAAGGTTCCAAAATGGCAAAAGATAAACTGCAGGATACACTACGAATAGTCCAACTTTAGGTAAAAATCCAACTTTATTGGGAAACTAGGAGATGAGCGCTTTCGCGTGCTTCATGCACGCTTCATCAGATCTAACTAACAATACCACTTGTTCTCTTTTATATTAAAAAACAACAAACCTAATTGATCTGATTCAACTAATTAAACAATCAGAAAAATTTTAAAGTGACAATGTGCATTTCACAATATTTAAACGAAAAAACAGATCTCTGTAACGCATTAAAAAACCTTTAAATAAGGAAGCGTAACAACATTCCATAGCTTCATGTGTATAACATTTGTTAAAATAAAAACTTAAAAACTGCTGTTTGTGATAAAACTAAGTATTATATCACATATATTAAAATATCCACATTTAAACATTGAGACACAAATGTGAAAAGAGAACGAATAATATAAATGACCCAAGGAAAACAGACTAAAAATCTGAACGGCATCATTATTTATACGAACTCAATAACCATTCAGCTTAATGCATCCATTTCATAGGGACTGTTAATAGCTACTATCACTGATGAGTATGCTAATGATCAGAATGCTACATAACAAAATAAAAATTGATATGAGGGAATAGTATACACATGTGGACAAATAACTTGCTGTACGCTATGTCAAACCTATCCTTGATCTAGCATAATGACAGTATCACTTGTTGTATCCAAATGGATATGATCAAGTGATCGTGCATTTATGTTTTGTAAATCAAGACTGTGATCTAATACGATGAAAACTCACCCTAGACCATGTGCCTGTGAGTTCAGGCTTGTCATAACAAAATGTCTGAATAAAATCATGATTAAATTGATAATAAATAACTCTAAATAACAATTGTAAATGTAATATAAAACTCTATATGAATAATAATGGAAATGTGAGCCTCTAAAAAAACAAATATCCAAAAATCTAAAACATACATGCAAATGTGTATATAAAGGAACGAAAAAATATAATAATTCATTTATTAAAAATGTATATATATGCATCAAATGTACTGATGGAAATACAAGCTTTGTGTAACAGATTATCTCTCTCTCCTATCCAAATACCTTAATGTTGGATGGTTCATGGTGTTCCATTGTACTATCAATTGCTACTTTCTAAAATAGGTTTTAAAGATATATAATTATTTAGGCCTGGGTCTATGTGAGCCCCTGTTCTAAAAATCCATTCGAGCTCTAACCTGGCTAGATAATTCATGCTGTCTCCCATTCTGGAACTTGGCTTAACAACTTGTAGGGCCCTGAACCTAAAACCATGAGTGGGATTCAAATTTATGTGCCTCGCTAGGGCATTCAGTTCATTGTTCTTTCTAATGTCGTAAATGTGATTATATATTCGTTCTTTAAATTTCCTTTTTGTAAGCCCTATATAAAAAGCGTCACATTGTATACATGTTGCCATATAAATTAGATTCGTAGTCTCACAATTGGCAAATAAATGAGGTTCATATCTAAAGAAACCCTGTGGATGTTGATATATTTGTGTGTCAGTAATATACTGACACATACTGCACTTCTTGCACGGGAAGCTGCCCCTCAGGGGTCCTTCATTAGTGGAATTGGATATTGATTTGTTAGTCAAAACTCAAAATAACCTTCAAATTGTCACAGGTGCGAAATACAAAAGATGGTCTGTTCCCAACTATACTCCTGAGGGTACCCTCCATAGTCAACACATTCCAGTGTCTCTCTATAATCTGAGTTCAACATTATCATTGGTGTATTTCAGCATAAATCTAACTCTGTTCTCATAATGACTTCCTTGTCTAAATAATGGAGTCCATGTCTTTTTTTTGGTCTGACTCTTGCCTATTGCACAAGATCCATGTGTTTGTGAACTATTCTTCACAGGGTTAATAACCTCATGCTTTATCTCTCTAACCAAGGTGGAGGTATAACCCCTCTCTAGGAATAGGTTCTCCATGACTTCAGCCTCTTTCAGTAGCATCTCCTGATGGGACCTAAAGCTTGTTCCATGGTCAATCCAAAAATGGTGCCTCTTTCGTGTGGAAAATAGGCAGCAAAAGCCAATAAAAATAAAAAAAAAAAAGTGTTTAAAGGTCACTTTTTCTATATAAAACCACTGTAAAAAGCACTTAAATACTATGCTAGACCCCCAAAAAAGTAAAATAAACATAACTTCTCCACAGTAAAATGGCTTCTGATTAATTTTTAAACTGACTGAAAAAAAAGTGTGCTTTAAAAGTGCAATACAGTCTCAAGACAGTACACGTTACACCACAAACTCCCAAGTTTAAAATAACTTCCCGGAACTGGAAAGATTTTTTAAAATATAAGTTTTTTTCAAAATGGGAACTTTTCTGCCTAGAAAAGGAACAGCACAAGGCAACCACCAATCCCTGAGAGCCTCAGCGGTACACACACTTCAGTGGTAGGAAAGGTCTGAAGGGGCTTGGTGGCCGATTTTTTTTTTTTTTTTTTTGTCAGCTCAGTTCGAGCTGACTGATGGTTTAGGTGTGGGGAAGGTGCCCTGAAGCTTTGGAAGCTGGTCAGCTGTTATATCCTTTGCAGGATCTAAACCATACAAGCTAAGGCTACTGCAGCAATGATCAATGTGATGAACATTAAATGCTATTTCCAAAACAGTTTTGATTTAGTTTATCATTTTTTTAACAATGCATGTCAGCTGGCCTGTGTCTGACCCTAGTACTGGATTTTCTGTTAATGACTAGAGCGTGACCAACTGTTGGGCTCTCTAAGACCAGTGGATTTGAAGCAAAGCCAGGCCTGAGGTTGCACCCTGACACAATTCCCTTACCTTCCTCTCTTAACATCTCCTACTGGGGAAGAGATAAGTTTTCTAGCAATTCCTAGTGGTGATCAGTCTCCGTAAATGCCAAAATCTGAGCATGGATCATAGCCTTCAATTTTCTCTTCAAAAATGTTGCATTACAAGGGCAAAACCAAAGCAACGGGAAAGTCTCATACTAGCAACCATTACGGAATCCTGGGTTTTAACCCAATTAATTTGGTGCATTGAAGCACTGCTTCCCAGTCATGAGCTGTACTGCACTGAACACACTGCTGAAATTATTCTTACCTGCAACCTGATGCTATGTCAGTGAAGACTCTGAGAAGGAATTCACCCTCAAGTTCCGCATTAAAAGTAGTGGGTACAATGACATATCGCCCTTCTTTCAAGTCTATTCTCAGAAAGACACAGCGAGAGTTGATGTAAATGGAACTCGCCACCTTCTGTTGCATGCTGTGCATCCGGTACTCCCTGTTCAGTTCAACCTGGCAAAAAAAAAAAGCAAAGCAAAATGTTTTAAAATTACTATAATGTGAGTCATAGTTTCATTAACTAGGTATGCCCCCACATTAGTAAACTGCTGGAACAGGTCTACTGACATACAGTTGCTCTCCAAGTCATCGGCATAAAACAGGCAAACAGTTCAAGACGTCAAAGATGGATAGAAAACACTTCCATGGTCTCCTCCGCCATGATATTCCATGCACACAGTTCTTGCCTTACACGTTTACCATACAATGAAATGTTTCCACTTCATTCTCTGTTCTCTCAACCAAGTATGAAAGAAAAAAAAAAGTAAATACCTCAACATCTCCCACTGTGAAATGTCGCTTCAACATTCTTCATCCCCTGTTATATACGGAGAGATTCCTACTGACTGTTACAAATGAGGATGACTATACACATCTAGTCTGCACATTTCTAAACCTTTGTGGATAAAATGACAATCCTTAACCAACAGAACATTTCTCCTGTTCCCTCACTTCTGAGAGCTATTTGCCCCATGTGTTCTAGTTTGTCTACTATTTTTCATCCTCGCTCTTCTGAAAGTTTGTCCTGATCATCTGTCACTGCTACTAGGAAATAACACTTCCTTATGCCTCCCTCAAGTCAGATTCCTGCTTGTTTTCTTCTGCTCATTTTTTTTTTCTGAGAAAGTCTCATCTGGTGTATGACAAATATCACACCCCTCTCCTTTTTGTGACCTCCTCTGAAATACCTATATTCTGCTTTTGCCCTTATGACAAGGATGATCGTCATTAGACCGCTGTTATGGTAGCCTAAGCTATATGGGATGTACCCTGCCAACGATTGTACCAGACAAAGTTTACAGCTCCAGCCACTGCACATCCAGACAAGAGCAATATAAAACAATGGTGAGGACACCAAAGTTCAGAATTTTGTTGCTGCTGCCAGGTGGTTTGTACATCCTGTATAGCTTAGGTTACTGCAATGGTGATTTGTTCAAACATGCACCGTTATGGAAGTTTACACATGTACAGGTTAACCTAAAATGCCAGAGTCAGGGGGAATGGTGACCTGCCAAGGTAACCCTGTACTGGCCAGCTTTCTAAAGCTCAGACTCCTCTCCCTCTTTCTTCTTTGTGACAGCGGAGTGGCTGAGCACATCCTGAGAGAGATGCCTTCAGCTACCACAGGAAGTGAGTGTTCAGTCAGTCTTAGCCATCCAAAGAAGAAAGTAATCTGACTCTTCGCAGGATTTTTACAGCTGACTGCTTTCTAGGATTATTTAAAAAATATTTTACTATTTTTATTTCTGTTAGTGTTTACAGTAATTCCTTAAGGAATTTCTGCTTGTAGCAGTATTTATTTGGTGTCTGTCTTTGGCAAATGCTTGTTTTTCATGTTTCAGAGGAAACCATACTTCTCTCAAGTGCAGTATGTGTGTGCTGTTACACACTAGGGTCTGTCTCATGCAGTCACAACTGCAAAATAATCCTGCATGCCTTTATTACCGTTTTAAATTTTGCCTTTTGACAGAGAAATATTCAACTTGGATTTTTCAAAATGTATACTCTGCTCTTTGCTTTTCTAACATTAGATCACATTTTTCTGCAAATGAAATTATCTGAATGCACTATGGATATGCCTGTCTCTCTGACAAGAAAATATAGTTTACATTGCTAATAAATATTAGTTTATGAATGTTTAACATGATTAAAGTGTGTGGACCTAATTTTTAATACTGGTTTAGTATATCATTTGCTTTGCTGTTTGGACTTTTAATGGAAATTATTTAACTTCTGTCAGTTGTAAAAGAATTCTGAACAGGTCAATTTTTTAAGTGCTTATTGTGATACATTATCCAGTACAATCTGGATATTTTTTTGGATGGTGTTCTCTCCCCTAATTTGATGGATCCTAAAGCTAGTACACCTCCCCATCAAATCCAGATGCACCAAAGGAAAAAAAAAAAAGTTTGCCTCAGCCTACAACTATTAATTCTGTCTCGGCCCACAGACAACTTACCTTTTGCCCCATCTCCCTCAGTATAGCTCTGATGGCCACTATGGAAAGGGGGATTGGACACATCCTCTAGGGTTGTTCCAGTACCTGGTGCAGGTATGATAAAACAAAATCCTTAAAGTTCAGGAGTAGTCCAGGGTAAGAACCCCTCACAAGACATAATACTCTGTCCCAATGCATCTAGTAGTAAAGTTCACAAGAAAATAAAAAGTTATATCTCACCATAATGTTCCATGTTTGCAGTCCATCTTGCCCTTCATTCTTACTGATGGGATCGGAGCCGACTCGGCCTAATTACAAGCTCGAAGTCTTCTCGTTGGCTCGTGGCTAGGTAGGTATCCCATGGTGCACCAGTACAATCCCCAGATCTTGTTTGCTTCTAACTAAGAGAAATAATAACATACAGAAAGAAGCCAATAATAAAAAGGTCTCCAGTGATTATTGTTCTGTCTCCAGGTACTTCCAGATGGGGGTAGGCGGGTGGGTTCATAAGAATGAAGGGAGAGATGGACTACAAACATGGAACGTTATGGTGAGTACATAACTTCTTTATGTTCTGTAGTCCTATCTCACCTTCATTCTTACTGATGGGACAGCATCCCTAGCACCTTATTCTTGTGTGGCTCAAGGAAAAATACACGTGAGTACCGTGGAACCAAAGGATGCTCTACCCCTGGATGTTAAATCCAATTTGTAATAAGTGATAACAGTGTGAGACGTAGCCCATGTAGCTGCTGCACAAATATCAAGTGGGACCCTGGCTTGAAAGGCTGCAGAGGTAGACAGATCTCGTAGAATGAGCCTTGATTGTGAAAGGTAAAGGCCTACCCTCAGAGGTGTAAATGTAAGCTATACAGCTAGATATCCAATTTGAGAGGGTCACTTTGGAAACTGGTAAACCAGACCTGGATTCGGAGAAGGAAATAAATAATTGCTATGACTTTCTGAATTCCTTACTCCAATGCAAATAAAAATGTAATTGTCTATGAACATCCAACTGGTGAAACCTGTATTCTGCTGTGTTGGAATGATTTGGGAAGAACACCAGAAGTTCTATGGATTGGTTCAAAGTGCTATGGGAATGGACCTTGGGGACAAAGGATGGATTAGTATGAAGAGATGCTCTGTCTTTGTGAAAAATCAGATAAGGGGGTTTTACAGATAGTGATTGTAACTCTGACACCCTTCTTGCAGAAGTGATAGCCACCAGAAACAAAGTCTTCCAAGACAGAAATTTCAAAGGTGACGAATGAGAAGGCTCAAAGGGCGGAGACTTCAATTTGGATAGCACAAAATTTAAATCCCATGAAGCAACAGGTTCTTGAAAAGGGGGTCAAAGTGGCACCTTTGAAGAAGGTCTTTCATAGCCTATGTAATATCAGATTAGAATCTTGTATGCCTAGATGAAAATTAGAAATTGCTGCCAATTGAACCCTAATAGTGGCAGCCGCAGATCCATGGTGGAAAAGCTCAAACAAGAATTCCAAAACCACCAGAATGGAGGCGGTATTAGGGTCAACATTCTTCTTCTCAGCCCAAATAGAGAATCTCCTCCATTTACTGGAATATAGTCTCCTAGTGGAGGGTTTATGAGAGGACGTTAGGATAGGAGTCACAGAAGGTGAGAAGTCATGATGCCCGACTAGGGATGGAACTGGAGCAGCCAAGCTGTCAAACTGAGGATGTGCAACGCGGAATGAAGCAAACCTGACATGTGAGTCAAGAGATCTGGCACTGCGTCCAGAATCCAAGGATCATCTAGGAGAAAAGGCCTGAGAAAGGGAACCAAACCTGACAAGGCCAGTAAGGAACAATGAGGATCAGTTTGCTTCCCAGCGGTTTCTCTTTCTGAATAACCTTGGGAATGAGAGGAAAGGGAGGAAAAGCATACAGCAGATACCCAGGGGCCAATCGTGAACAAATGCGTCTCTCGGTGACTCCACGGAGGGATGAGGGAGAAATAGCTGCTGCATTTGGCATTGATCGGGCTGGCAAAGAGATCACAGCAAGGCTGTCCCCATCTGCAGAAGATCTGGTCCGCTATTGCCTGCTTCAGAGACCGCTCGTGAGGCATCAAGATTGCCCAGCTGAGCTTGGCTATCATGTTAGTTGTCCCTGGAATGTGTGTTGCCACCAGAAAATGCTGGGAAGATATCACCCATTTCCAAACCCGAACGGCCTCTTGACAAAGTGGGAATGATCTGGTTCCACCTGTTTGTCGATGCACCATACTACCGACATGTTGTCTGATTGTATCGCAATCGTACCAAGAGGCAGAAGTTCATGAAGTGCTTGCAAGGCCAGGAGCAATGCCCTAATCACTAGAACGTTGATATGCAGGTGGGCCTCGTGACCTTGCCATGTGCCTTGGACAGTCCTGCTTAGATAATGCCCTCCCCCCTGTGAGGCATCCGTGGTCACAGTAGCAACGGGTTGGCGAAGTGCCCGTGGTTAACTGTTTGGGTTGAGTCCACCAAATGAGGTCCTTCTTGCAAGAGTCTGTCAGCAGTATGTGATGAGTTAATGGTAGGTGTTGAAAGGATCACTGGGACGACAGCAGCCACTGAAGAACCCTCATGTGTAGTCTGGCTAACGGCACTAGTAGTATGGTGGACGCCATGATCCCTAGAAGCTTCAGAATAGTATTGGCCTTGACTTTTCATAGGGGGAGAAGACGTTGAATTTGAAGAACCAGGTTCCGTTTACTGGAAGATGAGCTAACATGTCTACTGTGCATCTCTGCGCCTATAAAATTCACAAATTGAGAGGGCAATAAGGCAGATTTTTCCCAATTGAGAGAAATCTCCAACTGGGCACAAAGTTGAATGGTAGCGTACCTGGTCTGAAGTAAGAGATGCCTGGTGGGGCGGTCAGGAGCCAGTCGTCCAGATACGGAAACACCTGGAATCCTCAATGTCTCAGGTGAGCTGTCACTGCTGCCATACACTTGGTGAACACCCAAGGGGGCTGTGGTGAGAGACCAAAGGTCAGAGCATGAAACAGGTAATGACTGGCTCCCAGCCGGAAGCGTAGATGACTCCTCGGCGCCTTCTCCATTTTTATGTGCTAGTAAGCATCTTGGAGGTCTATTGAGCACATCCAAGTGTCTTTCCCTAGTAACAGGGGTATAGACTGTAGTGTCACCATCCGGAACTTGTCCTTCTTTACCGATTCCTTCAATCTGCTGAGGTCCAAGATGGGCCTCCCAGTCCCCTGTACGTTTTGGCACTAAAAAGAATCTGGAGTAAGTTCCATATCCTATTTGGTCTGCTGGGACGGTTTGGATGACCCTTTTTGTCAGCAACTTGTTGACCTCCACAGTTGCCTGATTCCTGTGATTGGGTGGAACATCTAGGATCCTTTTGGGAACACAGGGTGGCAGAGAAAAGGGTATGACAATCTCTGGTAATAATTCTTTGTACCCATTTGTCTTGAGTGATACTTAGCTAGGCGTCTGGATACAAAGAAATGCGACCCCCGACCGGCTCCAGAGAAGCACAGTCGGGCCCCACATCAGGAGAGCTGGTAAGGCTGGCCCCGAAAGGAATCGCGGCCTCCCTGGTTTTGCGGTCCGCCTCTGCCTCTAGGGCAACATCTACACTTTCCTCCTCCTCCTCTTGCCTCTGAAGGAGGAGTCACCCTGTGCATCTTAGAAAAACCTCTGGGACTTCTTGAACCACATTTTATCACCTCTCTGACCCTTAGGTATGGTCTCGAGGGGACAGTAAAACATACTCCCACGGCAGAGTGCTTTTCCTTCTTGCTCGCACCGGGTGAGTGGCTCCTTTACCTTGGGTCCAAACAATGAAGAACCGAAGGGGGTGTTGGTAAAGGTAGACTTAACGGTTCTGCAAAATTACACAAAAATCCAGGAATGATGTCTTAGGGAAATTACTGAACCTGCTGCTCTGCTCGGTCCATCGCCTGTACATGGGATAAGTCTCATGGACGAGTTGATGACAGAGTTCAAAGTGGACAACTGGGCAGACACCTTGTCAGGGACTCCCTCAGTACATGTACCTTGTAGAGAAACTCCTAATTCCTTAAGGAGATCTCTCTGAAGCCACATGAAGTGTGTAAGGTAGTTCAGCGATCTAAGAGTAAATGCCACTAATGAGAAGATATGCTTCCCGTATCTGTCCATCGTTCAAGACTCCTTATTCGGGGGACGAACAGAAGTTTTCGCTAGCTCTTTCTTAGGGGCCGCCGCCACCACCATGGCATCTACGAGAACACCTTTAGACAAAAATTCCTTTTCCCTGGGTGCAGAAAGAAACTTATTTGGTCTCCTGGGGACTGGCTCCACGGCATCAGGAGTATCCCACACCTTCCAAGTAACTAGCTCCATCAGTTCAAAGGGTGGAGACACCTAAGAGGCTGAAGGTTGAGACCCAAAAGCCTTCAGGTACACTGACTCATCAGAAGGGGTGACAGTGGGCCAGTCGCACCTCTGCTTAAGGATTTCCAGGATGTCTATGAAGGAGACATCAGAGGACGACTTGGGGGAACCCTTCTGACTCCTTGAGGTCAGTGTCCGGGTTAGAGACTTATCCTGGGAGTCTACATGCTTCCTCTTGCATGTTCTCTTCTGTGGGGGCTCCTCAGAAGGATATTCCGGGGAGGTCTTGGAAGAGTGGGCGCCACCAGCCGGTGGCTCCTGAGGCTGCAGGTCTCTGCTGTCCAGAGAGAGTAGGAGCTGAGACAGAAGTAGGTGCCCTGGGGGGGTGTCAGTACCCCTGGTAGGAGCCGATGATAGAGACCACACACATCTCCTCGAATGCCGACCTCTTTGGCTCCGAAGGCCTACTTGGCTCTGAGGAGACAGAGGATGCCATCGGTTCCAGAGATAGATGTACGGTCTTGAGCCCACCCTCGCCGACGCGCCAAGAGGAAGGCTCAGAACAGAAGAGGTTCGGTTCCAAGCGTCCCTGACGGGGCTGACTGGAGAGCTTCGGCTCCTAGACACCACAAACGACAGCACAGATGGCACCGAGAGTGTCTGAGTGGAACTCGGCTCCGAAACAACCTCAGGGGAGCTAGAACCGAGGGTTCCACCAGCGGTACCAAACACTTCGGCACCGAAAGACCAGCATGGCTAGGAGGAGGAATCACCGAAGGGGGGACAGACTCAAGTGGCCCTGGAACCAACTGGGTCGGAGCCAACAACAATTTAGGTATGGCAGATGACTTCAGACGTCTCAGCACTACCCTCTCTACATCTACTTCCAGATAAACTCCTGGAAGACCTGGAGGACAGAGTAGGAGAACGGGATCTCTGCAGTATGGGTGACTTTAATGTAGGGGAGACCGATAAGGGATCCTAGACCGGCTCTGTTGAATACTCTTAGTGGTCGGCTCTGAGCTACTTGGTGCCGACCCTGTAACCACAGTAGTAAAACTCTCGATCGGCTCCGAACTCAGTGGGGCCGATGAGACAGTAATTTTGTCAGACTTAGTAATTTTAAGAGGCGGCTCCGAGACACCAGCCGGTGCTGCGGAGGGCTTCTTAGAGGATTTGGATTTTTCCTTTTTAGATCCCCGAGATCTAGCAGATGAGGAAGAGCTAGCCAGATCTTCCTCAAAAGAAGACTTTAGGAGACCTTTTAGAATGAGCTTATTATTTCTCTCTTGCAACACCCTAGCACTAAAAGAGTGGTAAAATAAGCAAGTTTCTTGTAAGTGGATGGCCCCAAGACAGTAAACGCAGTTACTGTGGCCATCCGTTATGGATATCTTCTGTGAGCATTTTACACACTTTTTAAAGCCAGATGGCTTATTGTCCTTGCCTTCCTTAGACATCTCACAGAAGATGAACTCTCTCTAGCACGCACAGACACGCACAGACAAGAAAGTGAGAGGACTAGGTCCCAACGGGCCTAGCCCTACAGGAACCGGTAAATAACACCACGAGGACTAGGTCCTCTAACTTAAACGGGCCTAGCCCGGGTAGGAAAGAAAGAGAAACTAGGTCCTCTAACTAAAACGGACCTAGGAGGTACAGAAACAAGTAGACAGAGTCGCACACACATTAGAACAGGAATATAGCCTAATTTGTGGAAAACACAAAGAACAAGGTCAACAGAACCTCGTTCTGTCTAACACTACTAACAGAAAACATCAGCAAGCGGAAGCTCTGCAAAAAAGTTATTTACAGTATTTAAGCAAGCACACAGAGCCTAAACTAAGAGCAAAAGATGCCTACAACTACTAATATCAAAGGTATGAAAACAGTAATATGAGAGTCTATACAACTATAACAACGAAGTGAAAACTGGCACACAGGATACCATGTACTACAAGGCCAACTGTACTTAAAGAAATTGCACACAAAATGCGCTCTATAAATGCCATCTAAATGCAAACACTATACTAACTATAGCTATAAAATGTTATACAACACTTTCAAAATTGAAAATAGAAGATTTATCCAAATTTTTGAAGAAAATATGTGTAAAACTTAGCCACGGCCAAGAAGAAGCGCATCCGAACAAGTCAACGTGGCAAACGAGATCTGGGGATTGTACTGGTGCACCATGGGATACCTACCGAGCCACGAGCCACCGAGAAGACTGAGCTTGTAATTAGGCGGAGTCGGAGCCAAGGATCGGCTCCGATCCCATTATGAAGGCGAGCTAGGACTACAGAACATTATAACTTGAGGTTAGGGAACACCTGCAAAGTGAAGGATTCAGTGTAGAAAATCTAATGTAGAAAGCACCACAACAGGATTAGTGCAATACAGAAACCAGTGGAACAGGAAGCAACTGGTCAGGTGCCATATCAAGATATTTTAGAGCCTTCCACAGAAAACCAGTATAAATGTTCACTTGAAACTAGACAGCAAGGCAAAAAACAGGAAACTCTGCCGCAGTCAATGTTGAGGAGTGATGGGCCAGTGAGATCTCATATGACAGAGCAACGGACGGCACAGGATGAAACTGAAGAGAAGATGCCACAGGAAGAAGCTATAAAACTTTCTATAGAATACCTGCAGGAAATGGAAAACAAAGGAAGTGTCCTCAGTTTGGAAGAAAATGAGCCAACAGAAGAGTTGCTTGATTTAATAGACATGGATAGATATATTAATATCAATAAAAGAAATAGACTGCAGAAGGTCAATAAAACCCCAAAAGTCAGAAGTGTGATGAAACAAATGAACACAGTAATTAGGACTGTCCATAGAGATCCCATGCGATACAACAGAAGTAAACGGGATACATTACTGTGTAGCTAAATTAATAACGGATAAAGTTCTACCACAAAAACACCAGGTAGTGAATAAAAGGAAGGGGAGAAATTGAATACCATCATGGAAGTATCGAAAAGAGAAAACTATAAAGCAATTAAGACAAGAAGTGTTAACATTAGAAGACTATAGAAGAGGGAACAGATCAACAAAAATACTAAAAAACAGATGTGATAAAAGCAATGTGCAGTATTAGAACAGACCAGGATCTGTCATGCACTATCACAAATAAAGTAAAAATCTCAGCACAGGCGGAAAAACTTAGAAGATACGCAGATAAATATAAAGGAAAAGTACAAAATAAGCAATTTATTGCTTATCCAAGAATTTTATAGAGAATTGGGAAACAAGGTAAAAGAAATTGAAAGGCCGCCAAAAAAAGAAATGGATGCATTTCGGAGAAGTATCTATGAAGATCCTGTGGAACAGAACAAATATGCTAAATGGATAGAAGTAAAAGAAAGAATAAGAAGTTTAAACATACAGGATATGAAATGGGATGAAGTAACAGCCAGAGAGACGGGAAAAGCCTCTAATTGGAAAACCCCAGGCCCAGACGCAGTACCTAACTTTTGGTTAAAAGTATTAACATCTTTGCACGAAGACTTAGCCACGAGTAAGAACTATTTATATGCGCACCCTGAACAGACATCAACCTGGCTAACAGGAAAAACAATGCTCCTACTTAAGAGTGAACCTGCAAGTTACCCTAAAAATTACAGGACAATAACTTGCCTTCTGATGACGTATAAACTATACACGAGAATTGACGCAGACAGAGTTTATAGTCATTTATAAGAAAACTCAATTATAGCAGTAGAACAAAAGGGCAATAAAAAGGTTATATGGAACAAAGGATCACTTGTTGTTAAAGTCACAGTGGAGAACTATAAAAAGGGGAATCTAAGGATGGCATGGACTGACTACAAAAAAGCATTTGATAGTATCCCACATTCATTGATAAAAGGGTGCTTAAAAATGTATAAGATACACCCCTACACTGATCAACTACATTACAATGACCATGAAACAGTGGAAGACCACTTTGCAATTAAGCCATGATAAAGGACAGATTATTATCCCAGGGATAAAAATTCAAAGAGTGATATTCCAGGGTGAGACTGTCACCGTTGTTACTCTGCCTTGCCCTTAACCCAATTAAGCCGTTTACTTAACAGCTTAGGCCATGGCTATAATTTGGCTCCCAGAAAACAACAGTCTAAAGACTTCTCATCTACTCTTTGTTAAGGACTTAAAACTGTATAGCTAATCAGATGAGGAACTGAAAGCACAACTGCAGGTTGTCAAAACTTTTTCACATGATACAAGAATGTCATTTAGTTTTGATAAATGTGCAAAAGCAACCTTTAAAGCAGGAATACTGCAGCACCAAGAAAACATCAGTTTGGGACAAGAATGTGATATAAAGAACTTGAGCAAGAGGAAATGTATAATATTTGGGAATTAATGAAGGATCAATAATAAAACATGAACAAATGCGAATCAAACTTAGTAAGGAATACTTTAGAAGACTTCATCTAGGAATAAAATCCAAGCTATAAACCAATTTCCTCTTCCTGTCCTAACCTACAGTTTTGGAGTGATTGACTGGCCCCAAAACATGATGGGCAGATTAGATATTAAAACAAGAACGATGCTTCATGCTCACCAAATGATCTATAAAAATCAGTGTATACCAAAATTATATATGCCCCATTGTGAAGGAGGGATGGGCCTCCTTGAAACTGATTACATGTACAGATCTGCAATCGTGGGACTCCACACATCTGCTGACCACCCAAGACCCAAACGTAGTGAAAGTTTTGAAACATGAGAAGAATAAATCTAAGATGACTTCTCTGCTTAATCTAGCAGAAGCTTATCGGCGTCAAGCAGGAATGGAAATCAAACCAGAAGTAGATAAAAACCAGGCAGCAACTGAATGTGGCAAAAAACAAAAGAAAGAATATAAGGTGAAGGATCAGATAAGATGGCAAGAAATGTGTAAAAAGCATAAATATAGTTGCAAGTATAGGAAACTTCTGGAAGAACCTCATGTTGATCAGGAACGAATGGAGGAATGGTTAAGGAGAGGTGAATTCAAACCAAGAGATGAAAAGTTAATACTGGCGGCCCAAGATAGTGGGCGACGTACACGCTGGTTTACAAAGTCCATTGAAGATGTGGGAAGAAACAGACAAATGTAGGTTTTGTAAAACCGAACTGGAAATGGTCGCACACCAATGGCATACTAATGGCTGAAGGACTGTATATTGAAAGGCATAATAATGTGGCAAGACTGTTGCACTGGGGACTGTGCAAACATGGTACTGAAGTGTCTAAAAAACACTGGAAACATGAGCCACAAAGTATCACAGAAAATGAAGTTTATATCACATGGGATCACCCATTACCAACAGTTCAAAAGATAGATGCTAGAAAACCAGATACAGAGGTCCAAGAAAAGAAGACAAAAGTAGCATTGATCACTGAAATCGCCACATACAGTGACTACAGTGTCTTGCGTACAGAGACACACAAAGTCAAACTATCAGGATCTGCAGGCAGAATTGGCAGCAATGTGGAAGCAAAATACCCAGACAGTTCCAAAAGTAGTAGGAGCAACGTGTCTTATAAAAAAAAAAATAAAAATCTACAATCATATTTAGATACGTTACCAATCCATGTAACCCCATACGAATTGCAGGAGGAGTCATTACTGTACACATTGCGGGTGCTGTGAAGAAAACTTCTGGCTGACAAAGATTGAAACAATACTAATTTCATGAACATTAACTGTAGTTGGACTTGGGAATGGGGTCCATTCATGTCATGGTATTAGAAACCCAAAAGATTTGGAGAAATTAAAAAATAAAACAGAACCATTGGGATCCCAACTGAAAAGGGATCCTGGTTACAAGAGAGGCACCAAGCAGAAAATCTCTTCCATTTGGACTAATGATCTCCTGCTAGGGGGTTCCCTGGCCTCCTGCAGAACCCAAAACATGTCCTCAGAAAAGAGGTGCCTAAAAGTGATGGAAAAAAAAACAACAAGAAAAACACCAAACCAGCACTAATAATCCAAAAAGCAGGTCAAGAAGGCTTCCACACACCAAAATGCTTTTAATTCCATGTGGTACAGCTAAAAACTTCTTCAGCCAAATGCAGTACATAAAAAAGCAATACAGCAGTTAAAAATAATCCAAAAAGATAAGCGCTTTTCTTCCACTGACATAAAAAGGAACTTCATCAGATAAGTGAACAAACTGCCATTAGGCTTCTTAAATACTCAAACCAATCACAGCTAAAATTCAGAACACACCCTTATTGCATGAAATAGCCTGACAAAACCAAGCATAGTAAAAGAAACCCCCCCCTTTTCTTTTCATTCATAAAAGGAAAGTAAGAATGTAACACACAATAGTAACATTCTAAGGCTACAATTCAGCTACAGAGAAAAAAAAAGATGCATTCTATTTAAAGCTCTTAATTTAAACAGACATTTTATATTCTGTGCATCATTTAACCCTGGTGAAAATTGCGCATTTAATTGAAGCTGCCAAAGCAATTATGTTTTCTCCAGTAAAAGGGGCCAGGCACCTCCACGTTCTGACAATGTTTGTACAACAAATCTGAAAGCATGCCCAGGACTAGCAATATGTCTTGCTAAAGCATTTGTTTCTTTCCCTAGACGAATGTCACTAAGGTGCTCACTCATTCTGTTTTTAATTTGCGTTCAGATATGAACAATGGGAACAATTAGCACAATACACCATCTTACTTGTAACTTGTAATTGCAATTAGGTCTACCCTTTATGGTCATCTTATATTTATCGATGAATATCTCACTAGTTTCAAGAATATAGTGACAAAATACACATGAACCACATTTATGCATACAATCTATTTTACAAGTAAGCATAATGTGTTCAAAGGCAGACTTTACATTTTGTCCTTTTGTATACGCAAAAATTGCTGCTAGTCCTGGGCATGTTTTCAGATTTGTTGTTTTACAAACATTATGTCAGAACATGGAAGTGTCTAGCCCCTTTTACTGGAGAAAGCATATTTGCTTTGGCAGCTTCGTTTAAATGCATAATTTTGGCCAGGGTTAAATGATGCAGTGAATATAAAATGTCTGCTTAAATTAAGAGCTCTAGATAGAATGCATCTTTTTTCTCTTTAGCTGAATTTTAGCCTTAGAATGTTACCATTGTATATAACATTGTTACATTCTTTTATGAATGAAAATAAAACGGGGGGGGGGGGTACTCCTTCTACTATGCTTTTTTTTTACTATGCCTTTTTTACTATGCTTGATTTTGTCAGGGTGTGTTCTGAATTTTAGCTGCAAATGGTTTAAGAGCATTTAAGAAGCCTAATGGCAGTTTGTTCCTTTATCGGATGAAATTCCTTTTATATGTCAGTGGAAAAAAAGCGCTAATCTTTTTGGATTTTTTTTTTTTTAACTGTTGCTTTTTTATGTACTGCATTTGGCTGAAGCAGTTTTTAGCTGTTCTACATGGAATTAAAAGCATTTTGGAGTGTGGAAGCCTTCTTTTGCCCTGCTTTTTGGATTAAAAATTATCAAAACCCAAATCACCACAGTATCAGTTGAAGAGTGGACAAGTGAGGAAGGACAAGAGACTCCTTGTCTTGTATGAGAAGATCCACCCAGTGAGGTAACTTATGGTGATTACTCCTGGCCAAGTGAAAAAGGAGGAACCAATGCTGTCTGGGCCAAGAGAGTCAACAGCAAGATTTTGGGGGAGTATTGCTTGATAGTGTGCAGGATGCTCAGAATACGGGAAAGAGCACATAGAAAAACATCCCATTCAAAGGAAGAGATAAGGCATCCATCTTCCATGCACAGGACTTGGGACTCAAACAGAAGAGAGGAAGTTGTCTGTTCACAGGGAAGGCAAAAAGACCTACTTGAGGAATACCCCACTGATGGAAAATGTCCAAAATACATCCCTGTGAAGCATCTATTCATAAGCTGGACCTGCTCAGAGAGTCTGTCATTATATTGTGCTCTGAAGGAATCTAGACTGCCTGAAGTCACTTGATAATGGAGAGCTAGATCCCAGGCATGAAGAGTGAGCCTGCAAGGATGGTAGGACCGTGTACTCCCTTGCTCGTTTACATACCACATCACTGCGGTACTGTCCATGAAAACTTTGAGCAGCCCCGGAAAAAGAGGGAATGAAAAGTTTTAAGATCTGAAAGGACAGCTCTAATCTCCCTGATGTTGATGGGATCTGACCTCTAACTTAGGCACCAGAAACCCTGGACCCTGAGAGAACTGAAGGAAGCTCACAACTCCCTGTCTGAGGCACCCGAAGAGAGCTCTAGATAAGGGGCCGAAGGTTGGAAAGGAAGCCCTGGTTTACAGGAAGGCAATGAATCCACCAATGAAGCTCAAGTTTGAGACAGGGAAGGAAGGGAACTAGTAAATCCAGTGGATAACAGTGTTGAAGCCACTCTGACTTGGGATACTACTGGAGTTTTCTCACATGGAGTCTGGCTAGGGGCAGAATAGAAATGGTGAAAGCCATAAACTCTAGAACCCTGAGAAAATCCTCGACTGCGACTGAAGCCAGAGGAAGAAGGGACTGTAAAAAGGTAATCAGAGAGAAGGCCTTAGGTTGAGGCAGGGATGCCAGCATGGAAATGCTTTGCATCTTGCAACCAAGAAAAACATGATATTGAGAGGGAACTAGGACTTATTTTTAAAAGTCTATGGTAAACGCCAGGCCTTACAACAGGCAAACAGTAAACTGGAAGTCCTGAAAAAGAATCACGGGGGATGACGCAGATCATCTAGATAAGGAAAGGTCTGAACCCCTCTCTGCCTGCAAAGGCAATAACAGGAGAAAGGCATTTGGTGAATACAGTAGGGGCAGTAGAGATGCCAGAGGGCAAAGCAGAGAACTGAAAATGCAAGGAAGAAACAGAAATGCAAAAACTTCCTGAAGAGGGAATGGATGGGCATGTGGAGGTAGGCATCCTTGACTCCAGAGATTCCAAGAAAGCCTGGGGAAGAAGAGGGAACAAGGTCTGAAGGGACAATATCCAAAAAGAAGGGATGTTTAGAAAGGTGTTGAGCTGAAAGAGGTCCAGAGGTCCAGAACGCATCTCCAGGTGTCTTTCTTCCTGGTAACCAAGAACATCCTGCAATAATGAGCCTTCCCTCCCTGGGTGGGAAGCACAACTTGTATAGTGCCCTGGGCCAAGAAAGCCTGAAGCACTTCTGGAAAGAAAGAAAAAACTGTTCCTGTTGAGGTTGTGGGATGCCCAGAAAAGGGGGGGGGGGTTTCTACACCAAGAAATATCCCTGGCGGATGATGGACTAAACCCAAGAGTCTTGAGTGATCCTTAACCAATTGGGAAGGGACAGAGAAAGACAAAGGGACAAGGGAACCTGGCTGAGGGAAAGGGGAAGCAAACTGCCAAATGGAACCTTGTTTGTCCTGAAAAGAAGGCTTCTGAGATGTAGAAGCCTGAGTAGACTTTTTACCTTTGGGTGGAGGATGACACTGTTTGCGAGCAAAAGCAGATCTGGAAGGATAATTCCTCTGAAACGTAGGGAGAGAAGAAACAAAAATATGTTTCAACATCTGCATGGCCATGCCTTTGCCCTGGAGGGGACTTAAAATGTTCAGCAGCAGCACAGCTACAGAGTTTTTTTTTTTTTTTTTAATCAAGAGGAGCATCCAACAATTTAGCTTTAATATCATCAGGTAAAGGCTGAAGACGAAGCCAAGAAATCAAAGCAGCAGCCCTAGAAGAAGCATTAGCTGTATCATAACTTGTCGGGTTCTACTTGTCGTGTGGTCGATGGTTGTACGTTTATTTTATTACTTGTGGGTTCCTGAATTGGAGCTGACCTTGTCTTCTGTATCATAACTACACAGAGTGTCAAGCGACCTGAAAGGGCTGAGACCTTCTCTGAATCAGGAAGGTCAGAAAATACCTTAGAAGCCTGAGAAAAAAGGGCTAAAATAGCTAGTCATACGAGTCTGGTAATGGACACCCTAAAGGCTAGGGTGGCAGCATTAAAAACCTTTTTGCCTAGACGTTCCATGGCTCTACTGTCCTTTTCTGAAGGAAGTAGTTTAGTAGAAGGTAAAAGCTTAGGTTTGTCAGAACAGACACTAGAGGAGGACATTTATAAAGAAATTTACAAACATCAGACACCTTGTAAAATCTGCCAGGTTTGTTGGGGGCTGGAGGTTGAGCATCATGGGCAACAGCGGCTGCTGGAAAGGTACTGCAGCCAAAACTGGAGGACAGCAGAGGGTTTGGGAGAATATCTGGAATAGTTCATAATAGGTCTTCTGAATATCAGAAACCTGAGAACAATCCCACCTGAAATATTCCATCACACAAGAAATACTGTCCCCAAAAGAGAATTATTCTACAGGAGAATCTGGACTAATAGAATCCTCTTCCTCAGACCCATAATCCAAAGGACAAGGGATATGAGAAAGACTCATCTAAATCTAAATCCTCAGAGGATTCTTGCTCCCTGGGATCTTAATAGGAGTACATGACCAGGGAGGAACAAGGACAGAGACTTGTTGAGGATGCTTCAAGGCCAAAGAAATAACCCCAGAGTAAAATCCTACCATTCACAGTGGCGATCTTTAACAGTGGGGAAAATATGCTTTTTTGTTTTTTCTGACTCCTGCTGACACTACCAGCATAGCAACAATCTCTTCCTGAATAAGAATCTACAAATCCCTCTGTCTCCTCAGATATAAATCAGCAGTGGTTCCCCCCTCAACGTCCAGAGCAGATGTCTATACATCTTTTGAGGATGTGTGAGAAGTTGGATCCATGCCAGCCTCTGGATATGGTCATAGCAGGGGAATTTGAAGCAACTGGACAATCTTCCAGGCTTTCACCTGTCTCAAGACAGATGTCTGGGGGAGGCTGGACAGCAGCTGAATCAGACCACAGTTTTTTGGCATTTTTCTCACCAAGCAGCTGACCCTCGGGATGGGAAGACTCCGCCATAGCAATTTGCACAGACAACTTCAGTCTATTTTTCTAGGTAAATAGAAAATGAGGAGAAATTATAGGGTCTTAGAGAAAAAAACTTTGTAGTCAGAACACTGTGTATGATCTTCAGAAGCACCCAAGCAGAACAGATACTGTTTGTGACTATCATTATGGGGAATCTGCAAACCACACTGACATTTTCCCTTTCTTGATGACATGTAAACGCACAACAAAAATAGAAGCTAATAAACCCCAACTGGGCATTTACCTGAAACACAGCTCAGTAACCAGCACGGAAGAACATTAATACCCACGGCAAAGAAGTTCTGAGGTATGTATATCCATGCGTCACCTTTATGCCCTACGCCTTGCGCAGGAAGCATACATGTGATGTACGATTGTCTATAAATTCTAAAGGCTTTGGTATATTTGTCAGATGCTGGGCTATCCTTGGCAGGAGATCCCTTACGTAAAGAATACTACTACAGTGACATGGAAGGACATCAACAACCATACAGAGTATTACATACAAAGTTGCACAGAGTATTCAGAGAAATACGCAAACACAGAAATGGAGAAAGGACATTTTGCTAATAGGAATGATTGCAAGTAGGGGTACAAAAATACACAAGGGGGCTGAAAGAAGCCCAATTACTGGGAGAAAATAACTAGAGAGGGGAAAGGTAACAGTGTGATGAGGCCAAGCAAAGACTTGGATTGCAGGTTGGAGACTGCCTTCCACACTAGGTATTGATATGAAAGTACAGACAAAGAGACGGAGGGAGTGCGAAGCAAAAAACACTGGCTCTGGTACAGTTTTTAGATTTGTCTAGAACAGAAACTCCTGGAATAATTAGTAGGGCATAAAACTATTGCATGATAACAAAGACTCCATTCAGAGAGGTTAGAAAAGATTGGGAAGAATGACTGGAAAACCAATTTGCAAAGGAACAATGGAGGGACATCTCCATGGCTCCCCAGTAAGCAACAAAGTCTAGAAGGTTTAGGATTTTTGCCTGGAAGTGTCTGCATCTGTAATTTTATACCCAATGTAAATGTCAGAGAAATTTTCCCCAAGTAGACAGCAAATGCTGGAGGTGTGATGAACAGGGAGAGGTAAGTGGGTATGCTTTTTTATGGGGTTGTAGTAAGTTGCAGATTTTAAACATTACCTACAGAGTACTGTGTCAGAAATGTTGGGGTAGCAAACGAATAAATGCTTCTTTTGAGACAGGGCACAAGATCTAACTGCCTGTACGTAGTAAGACCTTGCAGAGTTTAATGCTGTCTGCCAAAAAATGCAACTACTGCAAAATGGAAATCAAAATTTAAACCAACTGAAACACTTAACATTTTAAAGGCGATAAAAGAATTTGAGGTTAGATCTTTAGAAAAGAGAAGGAGCAAATAACAGAAATAAATGGAATTTGTGGGATCAATCCATGCAGGGTAATGTTCAGGAGGAGTGAGGTTTAAGGGACAGCAAGAATTAGGCAATTTAAGAAATGCTGGAATGAATAACTTAAAAAAAAAAAGACAAAATAAATGTGATTTATAATGCAGGAGTATGACAAATATTAATATGATGTACCTATGACGTAAGTGACAATAAAGATTTAAAAAAGAAAAAAAAGAAAGTGGTCCTCCTGTGTGCAGTGCTGGACCAGAGTATATGCAAAGTTAACCTTCGGGTGGAAAAGATGAACTCTATAGCAGACTTCTTTTTCTCTACGGGAGCAAAGACTTCTCAGACACAGTAAACAGAGATTGCGATGCTGGGTCCTTAGTTTCCACTCTCTTTCTCGATCAAAGGCATTTGCCACCATTTCTCTCTCTAACCTTAGACTAGCTCCCCTACCCTACAATGGTTTACCAACTACCTCAAAAACAGGCAACAATCCACCAAATGGCACCACTCCTCCTCCCCTTTCACTACTGCTAATACAGGAGTTCCCCAAGGTTCAATTCTGGGTCCCCTCCTCTACAGTATATTCGTCAACAACTTTCATCAAACTTTAACTCATAGTACTGTCATCCAATATGCAGATGACTCTACAATCTGCTCCTCCAATTCCCTCTTTGAATTAACAGCATCTTATCCAAGAAGCATTCACCTCTACTGAGCACTGGATGTCCCAGAACCACCTCACCCTTAACCTCAATAAAACTAAACTTCTATTATTTAACCCCACAAAAGCTAACCTCATTGACAAATCTCTATTTACTGTCAACTCCCTCAACAACACTACCATAGAAGTTGTCCCTAGTACAAAATTGCTAGGTGTTATTATTGATTACAAATTAACTTTTGACCTTCTCATCCACACCATCATCAAAAAAAACATCAAAAGCTAGGTGCCCTATACAGACAACTATTTTCTCAGACTCACTGCTAAAAAGGCCCCTGGCCTCACCATTTCTAATTCCAACTCTTGCTATATGGTGCCCCCCCATCCTCACCAATCTACAATCAACCCTAAAAAATAAGCTTGACGCCTGCTATAATAAAATTACCAAATTTGCTACAAACGCTAAATACGCAAACCCACCACTGCTCCTCACTTCATCAAATAAATTGGGTATAATCTCCCCATCATCTTATCTTCAATTAACTACAGCCCGCAAAATAATCTTCCATCCTGAAAGCTGCCCATCCCTCTAATCCATACTGACCATGTACCACCCCAATCGCCACCTCAGATCTGAAAACAAAATGTTATCTATTGAGAAACCCAAACTCTCAGCTGGCCAAATGCTGTACTCCTATGCCGTCTCCAAGCTATGGAACAATCTTCCTCCATCACTCAGAGCAATCAGTAATCCTGCCTCCTTTGAAAAATCATTTAAATTACTTTTTGTCTCTCAGTGGCTTTGCTTCTATACCCCCACCAAAAAATCCCAACACCCGATTTCCCACTCTGGAGTACGAACCTCTACCTTTAAAAAAACGACAACTACTCTTCAATACCTTCCTGTCTCTGTCACCTGCTTCTTTAAAAACCTACCACTATTGTTCTCTGTACCTTCCTGTCTGTCACCTGCTTCCTGTCTCTGTCATTTCATATTCACCTCTCACTCATTCTCTCCACCTGCTTTATACCCTATAACCATACTCTTCAGCTTGAACCTTATACATCAATATACCTATTCTCATGTTTTAACTCAGATATTGTGCACCCTTCTTTCCTGTTCACAGCTCACGTTCATACACTTTGCCATTTCTACTATTTACTTTCGCGCATGTGATAGTAACTTCCCATATGACATCATCCTATGTACTAACCTACCTCTCTTTCTTTCTCTCATAGATTAAGACCTTTGTTTGTAACTAATTAAAATATTTCACTGTTAAACTCATTTTTATTTGCAACCTTGTATCCTAATTTCTATGCATCAACATTGTATTCAAATCTTTATGTATATATTTTGTATGTTGATTTTAATTTTGTGGAGCTTTTCTCCCCGGACCACCGCTGAAAATGGGCTTTTCTAGGCCCAGTGAACATTCCCGGTCAACAAATGCAATAAATAAATAATCATCCATGTAAGAGTAAATGTAGACGCCCTTGGATCTACCTACATCTTGGAGGATATAACTAGATCTCTCTGTTTGCCTATACGGAATACATGCAAGCAATCACAAGGGAGGCTAGACAACCATGTTCTGGAGAATCATGCCTAGCTAAGTGGAACAGATTTTATTCAGTTGCTAAAGGAAAACCCTGCACCCTAAAGCGTGCCCATGATTCAACAATATCTGGTCTAGTTTTGTTACATATCCAGTTAAGTGGAACAAACTTTCCTCAGTTGCCAAAGGAAGGCCCTGCACACTAAAGTAGGAGATGTGCCCACAATTAAACCAGTGGCCTCTGCCGAGCTCAAATTTTTCACATGGAAAACTGTCTTTTTAGTTACAATTACATCAGCTATAATAATGCCTAAACTGGTCTGATGCATAAAGGACAACACTTCATTTTCTAAAGGGAGGGGCTCAGTATCACTCTTCCCTTTAGGTAACAATTATGACTAATGTCTTCCTGATCTTTACAAGTTGTTGCCTCCATTGCATCTTGGAAAATCTCGAACTCTCTTCCCATCAGCTTATAAAGAATTCACCAAAAACATTCATAAAGAGCTAAAAAGGCATTTTGAATTCTCCACTTGAGTTTGACTTTATGCTTAGTACACAGCTAATCAGATCCTTAAACACAGATGACACAGGGAAACTCATGAAAGGAATATCAAAAATGTTTCATATTACTAAATTTCTCTCCCTGAAAAGCAAAATAATTTTCGGCAGCCTTCCAAACTGAAGTCCCAGCTGAACAAAAACCATGGCAATAAAAGTAAAATGGCAGGACATAAAACCCATCACGCCTAACAAGAGTGGTTCCTTTCCCAAAAAGGATAATCCCCCTTCCAAATTACAACTCTGTCAAGGTGGGCCACCAGTGTTTCACAAGCCTCCCTCTGGATGCCACGTCTCTAAAGTGAGCTCTCAACCAGCCAGCCTGTCTGTCAGTAGTTCCTAACAAATGGATGCTCACCACCATAGCAGGGGTTACAGATGACAGTGGAATGAACGTTTGCACCATGGCAGGGGTTACAGAGGACAGTGGAATGAACATTTGCACCGTGGCAGGGGTTACAGAGGACAGTGGAATGAACATTTGCACCGTGGCAGGGGTTACAGATGACGGTGGAATGAACATTTGCCTCTGTTCAAAGATGTTCCCCCGCATCCTCCAGACCAGACTTATTCCCTCCTATTCTGCACCAAATGCTGGACTCAGTGGTCCTAGATCCAGTCCCTACTTCAGAAAGGATGACCGGTTTCTACGCCATAATTTTCCTAGTCCTTAAAAAAGAGCTGTTGTGGTGAACTAGTGGTGGAACTTTCTTTTCTGAATAAGTTTGTCAAGGTCAAGTTCTAGATGCTCACCATGCAAACAGTGCTTCCTCTGTTGCTGGACCACTGCTTCATGATGACCCTAGACTTGAAGAATGAGTATCATCAGATTCCGACTGTTTATCACTTCAGAAGACTTCTGAGATTTGTTGAGTTTGGTTCACACTATCAATTCTCTGTATTACCGTTGGACTATCCACAGTACCTGAAGTGTTTACCAAATGCCTTGCCTCAGTACATGCCAAATGTTGGACTCTGGGGATCCACATTTTTCCTTGCTTGGAAGACTTGGTGATCTGAGCACAGTCTGCATCCAGATGTTTGGATTTACTACCTTTTTTAGGCAAGGTTCAAATAACAAATTCACCACCGTAACAGGAACAGGCAAGCAAAAACTGAGGGTAATGCTACTCAATGCTAGAAGTCTAAATCTCAAAATGCACTCACTCGAGGGACTCCTTAAAATGGAGAACATAGATATCTGTGCAGTGACTGAGACCTGGTTCAAGGCTCCAGAGAGCACCCCTGCACTAGCAGTCTATAACTCATACCACACTTTTTGGCCATGTAACCTGGACCTAAACACCAAAGGCGGAGGTGTGTCCATATTCATTAAGGATACAACACCTCCAGGCTAGTTGCTCAGCATAATGCATCCGAGGTTATCCAAGTGCAACTAACTCTGGGCAAAACTGCAATTCAAATTGCAGCTTGCTACAGATACCCCACCATGTCCCAGTATTCCCACTCCTCTTTTGATATACTGGAAAATATTAGGGTTCACCCAAACACCCTAATAATGGGTGATTTCAACTACCCCACCATTAACTGGGAAAACTACTCATGTACCAACTCTTTAGCTCAACGCTTTCTGGAATTCAAACTCCAATGCCCTGGATCAACTTATCCACACCCCCACCAGGGGCAACAATATCCTAGACCTAGTCATTACCAGCATGAGTGACCAGTGTTCCACACCTGAAGTCAACCCCTCGTTGGTCCGATCCGACCATAAGCTAATCACCCTTGATATCCACATCCCGCCCCCACCCCCTATTAAGGAAACCACGGTAAAAAATTTCTCCAAAGCCAGCTTCATGCTTAAGACAGAAGTGGTGAACTTCATGACACCCATGCAGATGGACAATACAGTTACAACTGCTGAATCCTACACAAATGCACTCTATAAGCACTTACATGAATGCATGGATCGTGCTATCCCAAACAGAACCAAGAAGCTACCCTCCAAAAAAAGGAAGCCAAACTGGTGGTCCCCTGCCATAAACAAACTGTACAACAGAAGGAAGAAACTGTTGCAAAAGAGAGTAAAATCCCATGAGTGGAGGAGCTCCCTGGTCAGCCTCAGTAAGAAGTTGAGATCCCTTATAAGATCCTCCAAAGCTAGCTACGAAAACAAAATTGCCACTAATTCTAAGGACAACCACAAAGCATTCTACAGCTATGTCAAGAATCTCAATGGCAACACCCAGATCTGCTCTGAGTTACAGCTCAAAGGCATGAAAATTACAGAACCAACTGATATTGCCAACATCCTGGCAGACAGGTTCAGTGCTAACTTTACCCCCCCCCCCACCCCCTAAAGGGCCCATAGCTATACAGGAAGAATGCAGAGCCCCTGTAATCACAACTACGCAGGTAAAAGCTGCACACGCAAGCCAAAAACACAGCATCCATGGGACCGGACAACATCCCAGGCTGCGTTTTACATGAACTTCAGAACGAACTGGCTCTTCACTTAAGCACCATGTTCAATGATAGCCTCGCATCAGGCTTTGTGCCCACTGAATGGCACACAGCAACAGTTATCCCATTCCACAAAGGGGGAGCCACCACTGATCCCGGGAACTATCTACCTATTAGCCTGACAAGCCTGGTCTGCAAGGTCATGGATCGTATCATGGAACTCACAAAAACATTGGTAACCTCCAAACTCTGGATCCCATCCAGTTCGGATTTGTGAAAGGCAGATCATGCCTCCTGAACCTGATCGACTTCTTTGAGGCAGTCACCAAAGTTGTATACGAGGGTATGGTGGTTCACACAGCCCATCTTGACCTCGCCAAGGCTTTCGACACCATCCCCCATTCTGGAATTATAGCTAAACTCACTAAACTAGGTATAAATCCCTACATCACAAGATGGGCTGCCAACTGGCTCACTGACCGAACCCACACTGTAAAAGTTGCAGACTCCAAATCTGACCTCAAAGCAGTGACAAGTGGAGTACCACAGGGTTCAGTCCTGGGACCTCTCCTGTTTGGTATCTACTTCTCTGAAGTACAGGCTAACACAGGAGGCCTCTGGCTTCTTTGCAGATGACTGCAAACTAGAGCCATAGTCAAGTCCCCAAATGAAGTGGACATCCTACAGAAGGGCCTCACTGAGACAGATGCCTGGTGTCAGAGCCATGGCCTCAAGCTCAGTGCCAAAAAGTGCAGTGTCATCCCTTTTGGTAAAAACTCTGTACCCATGATCTACCACATAGGCAGCAATCTACTTAACACCGAATGTGTGATGAGACCTTGGGACCCAGGTGGACAGTAGTCTCTCCTTTGATAGTCACATCGCCACAGTAGTTAGGAAGTCCTACGTGGCACACACCATCATAAAAAAGGTTCTCATCCAGGAAAAAAGTGGTTATTGTTCCCTTCTACTCGACACTCATTAGACCCATTATAGAGTACAATGCCCCTTTTGGAGTGTACCTCACAAGACATCTGCAGCTGCTGGAAAGGCCACAGAAGTACCTCACAAAGAGGATTACTGGCCTCAAATGCCCTACACTGACCGCCTCAAAAAAAAACCTCCAGCTTTATTCCATAGCATATCGTCCACTCCGAGGTGATCTCTGCCTAACATATAAAGCTATGTCAAACCCAGAGCTGTTGGACATGCTACACCTAAAGAAATCCCAACCCCTCCGAGCTACATGCTCTAGGGACCTAAACCTTGTCACCACAATAAACAGGACATGCTGGAGGGATACACTCCTGTCCCAAAGGCTTCCCATACTCTGGAACAAGCTACCCATCTATGTCGAGCAAAGTTCTTCATTAGCACTCAAGAAAAATCTTGATGAGTGGATGGGAAATAGGAAATACACCCCGGGATCACTTCTGTGTCTCTGCTCGACAGTGGCACAGGAAAATAACTTTCTTGGGTGGTGTAAGCCAGGGAACCTTGTTGATTAGGCTTGCATAGGCCCTTGGGCCGATAGATTCATAGGTAGGTACTAGGCTATGAAGTAGAGAAGGTCTCAGCCTTACTCTCCCAGCTAGGGTTCAAGTTGAACCACTGGTAGTAGTGTCTGACACCATCGCAAAGATCAGTCTTTCTGTGGTACTTAATCGACTCCCAAAAAATAATGGCCTTTCTTCCAGAAGACAAGATCCTGTCTTACCAGAATGTGTTTTTGGAATTTTCCAAGAGGTATGTTGCCTTGACAAGAGAAATTCTAAAAATTCTTAGAGTGATGGTGTTCATGATTCTCATGATGCTGCTGGCCTGTCTTCACATGAGAAAAATGCAATGGTGTGTCCATAATTGTTGGACCCAACACCTTCATCCCCAAAAATCCCAGTTGCTGGTGCTGCCCTTTATCCCCCTGGAATCCCAGTTGCTGGTGTTGCCCTTATCAAGTGAGAATTACAGTGGTAGAGAGGTCAGCAGAGTATTAATCCAGGACTTACTTTTTTCCCCGCTGGTGTCAGTGTAATCCGTACAGACAGATTCATCAGATTTCGTTTGGGGAGCTGTGTTAATAGGGATGCAACTGCATGCTATTTGGGGGCCCAAGGACACATGGAAACAGATCAATAAGGAAATGTTGGCAGTGATCCTAATCTTGAAAGTCTTTCACCACAAAAGGATTCTGGATCCCTTTTTGGTGATTACAGACAACACCATAGTGATGTGGTACCCCAAGGAACAAGGGGATTCAAGATCATATCTTCTGCGTCTGTTGGCAATGATGGCCAGGGAGCTGGCTTTCCAGCATTCTATGACTCTTCAGGCACTATACATCACATCAGAGCAGAACAATGTGGCAGACAAACTAAAAGATCCTGGGCAGACCCACGTAAGTGGCAGCTCAAGGTAGTGGTGCTCCAGATCTACTTCAGATGTGGGCATGTGTCAAACAGATCTGTTTGCCTCCTTTTAAAACACAAAGATGGAAAAATTCTGTTCCATACATCCTCGGAGGACACAGCATTCTTGCTCCGTTGGGCAGGAATGTTCTACCATTTCCATTGATTCACAAAGTACTTCTAAAGGTTCAGAGAGAAATGGTAAAGATCATTGTGGTGAGTCTCTGTTGGCTGAGGCATCTTGGTTCTCCCTTTTAATAGGATTCCAGCCAAGGGCAATTACCACATACTTCCTCACATTCTGGATCAGCTCACACAGTTTCAGAGGTGACTGGTGCACCGCAATTTGGAGAAATGTCAACTGACAGCCTGGATGGTTCAGTCTGACTCTGTTTAGGCTCTTGTTTCATGAGGATGTGCAGCAGGTGTTAAAAGGCGGCCAGAAAACCTGCTACTAGAAAACCTCATCCATTTATAAACATATGATCTTCTACATGGTGCCTAAATGGAAACAAAGGGTCCACTGAGATTAACATCCTTCTGATCTTGAAATATTTATGTGAGCTACTTCAGGATGGCTTTAATGTATGCATCCATTAAAGGTGCATTTAGTGGCCATCTCTGCTGGTCTTCCTATAGATCTTACTCTTTCACCTCTTTTGGAGAAACAGTTCATGAAAGGAATTTTGCATACAAGACCTCTTCGCAATTAAATTCTTGCTTCATGGTATTTCAACTACAGTCTTAAAAAAATTGACCTTACCAAGTAGCAGCACAAGCCGACATCAAGTTCTTAAAAAGAAAAACAGTTTTGCTTATTATTCCAACATCTGCAAAGTGCATTCCTGAGCTGCAGGTGGAACAACCATACCCGATTTTCCACAGGGTTAGGGGTGTGTTGCATGCTAATCCTTCTTTCATGCCTAAAGTGGTCTCAGATTCACTATCATTACATTAATCTCCCTGTGTTTTTTCCAAAACATATGAACAAGGGAGAGAAGATACTTCATACTTTGGATGTGCATTGGCAGCTCAGGTACTTCCTTGACTGAAAAAAACCCTTTAAGAAGGCTGAAAGGCTTATTTCCTTCTCAGAGGCAAAGAGGAGTCAACCTGTTTCTAAGCAAACCATTGCACATTTGGTGTCCTCTAGTACTGTGTTTTTGTTTTGGCAAGGTGAATCCAGGCAAAGTAAAGATGCATTCCAACAGGGCCTTTTCCTCTAATAGCACATTGGAAAGGAATGGACTATACAAGTATTCCAGATGTAGTGGAGCAACATGGTCCTCTGTCCATACCTTTATGGAGCATTACAAGCTGGGTGCCCTTTCTAAACCCAAAGCAGACTTCACAAGGACCATTCTCCAGGGACGTCTGAATCCTTATTCTTCCTCCTCCTAGGTTAGCTAAGTTTGGGGACTCTACCCATATGCCAGTAAGGCAGTGCGTTTGCTGAACATAGTACAGCTATGCAAGTCCAAATTCCCTGTAAAAGTAGATGGTCACAGAACACACTGCCTTACTTGAAGTACCCTCCCACCACCCCCTTTTGTTGGATGTATATGGTTTGTTGTTGGAGTTGTCACTGAGTTTTTTCAGTAGCCTTATTGGTGTGTGTGTGTGTGTGTGTGTGTGTGTGTGTGTGTGTGTGTGTGTGTGTGTGTGTGTGTGTGTGTGTGTGTGTTTGAAACAGTAGGTGTTTAAAAAGTTTGCATTCATCTGGTTTTCCTGCTTGGACCCTAGAAAACTGAATGGGTTGTGTCTGTGGGCTTGAAGAGTGGTCCTTGTTCTGCCAGGTGATTGGTCCTTCACCCACATAAAAGCAGTGGAAGGAGCTCTGAGCATTGATACGCTGCCAGAGGGAGGGTACCGGGCATTACTATCCATATGCCAGTAAGACAGTGTGTTCTACAAACACCTACTGTAACAGATAAGTAGGACTTGTGCAACTGGGCTTTCTCCTGCCTGCCAACATTTCGTCTTCTTCTCATTAATTTTAAACTTTAGACTTCTTATCCATCTTGTTCTGTTTTCTCTAATCTAGCTCTCATTCCCAGTAGCTAACCTCTCCATCTTATATTTGCTTATTCCACTGCATTGTTCCTTTAAAAATGGCCTCCATTTTTGTTTTCAGTCCATTCATTCTAATTTCACCCACTCACATCCCCCTTCACACATGATCTCTTACAACTTGCCACACAATATCTATTGTCCATCACCTCTTCTACCCTTCTCCATGTCTACAGACTCAACCTCTTCACTTGCTTACCTTTCTACTATCACCCACTTTTGTCCATTTTCCTTGCTGTAGTCCTGCCATCTGAAAAGCAAACCAATCTGTTCACCTGATTACTCTCACGCCTAGAAAAGCTATACAGCGTTTCCTTCTTGCTGCCCATCTGCTGACATTTACCAGTCCCTGCTTATGTTCCAAGCTTGTTCTGGTGTGCACTGCCATGTCTCTCTTGTTTTACAAATGGGTCCTTCCTCTGTTAGAATGCTCTTTTACTGTCACAATATTGCAATCTCTTTCTACTCTGTTCAGATGTCTGAATAACAAAGGTTTCACTTTCATCATTTGGCCTATGATAATCTGCACAAACCTTAGCTCCCTTCCCTTGAATTTCTGTAGGCACCATCTCCCTACATTAGCTCCTTCTGTTACATCCCTACTGTTCTCCAAAAGCACAGTCTGCCCCTTGGGCATAGCCCTCACACTCCTTTCCTGCACAGCTTACCAACATCTTGATTTTTAGCTATACTCCTGCAGCATTACTCTTTCTTCCCTCAGCCTTTTTCTTTTTGTTCTTTATTGGGTTATATTCCACGTTAAAGTCTTATTGTTCTTTTATTCAACCACAACTCCTAAACTTACATATATTTCCCTCCCAACGTAAAGCCTCACTGCCAAACTAAGTCAGTAAGGCCCTTAGGAACCAGTTTTCCTAGTTCTACTACCCACACCCACAGCCATGTAGAATTTTCTCAGTGCTCCGAAGTTTCACCCACCAAAAGCAGTAATAGTAAGATTTCCGCACTACAAATACAATTTATATTTATGTATTATTTGCCATTCCTTACTGGGAAAGTCAAGCTGGGCAAAGCCCCTTTTCAATGAAGGCATAGGGAGAAAAGCTCCACATTATGTGCATTCGAATGAGCCTGCAATAAAATGTATAACACAACATTCAGTATGGCTTAATTTAACAGTACTTAAAGCATATTAACCTCAGATATGTCTATAGAACATAGTACATACAAGCATGTATAATTCGTACACATTGATAAAACATTCAACATTTTACATGCAGAGTATGCAGATATTCCCACTCTAATTTTAGCACACGCAACAAAAAAGGCATATCTAAATTTTATCCAGACAGATAAATTCACTGGAGATCTGTAACCAGATAGTAAAAGTGTGAGAATGTTGTGATATTTGTTTCATCTGGCTGCATGAGGGGACCCGGTAACAGGGCTGGTATAATGGCAGGATTGTTTCATTCAAAATATAACTTCATTTGGACTGCAAATTATAGACACAAGGTTTAGTATAAAAGGTCTTAGCAATGTGGCTATTACAAGTGCAAAACAATTTTCTTGAAATGTACGTCTTCAAAAAGATTTTAAATTGTACAAAGAATGAGATATTTTGAATATCTGCTGGGATCAAATTCCATAATTTAGCAAACTATGCACAGTATAAACAGTCACCATTATGACTTTGATTTTTGAACAAATACTAGGTTTTTGTTTAATAAACAATTCATACATGCACATTTCCCTAACACAGTGAAAGATCTGAACATTATCAGACTATTCAACAAATGTCTGTTCCAGGAGTGACTGGCTACTGCTAGCTTGCCCATCACGGGGTGATGGAGGCATCTGATTGTTGAATGTCAATGTGCAGTAAGACACAAGTAGAAGGTATTGAACACAACTGGCCCTGTCCTCTCTCTACTCATGGATGGACATTCCCACCCTCTCATCAGCTCTGGCAATTTCTTGAGTCACTAAATCAATCCCAGCTCACATGGGCTGCAGTCAGGGCTTTTTCTTAATGCACTACTGAAGGAAGGCTACTTTACAAATTTTAGATCAAATACCAGGTTCCTTCTACAATGCTGTTTACATGAAGTTATTCTACTTATACCTTTACCACCTACCTTGTGGATGTCGAAACCCATAGCCAGGTTTTCCTTCTTCCCCAGCTTACGAGAGATTCGATGATCCTTCTGTTGCAGGCAAATCAAAACTTCATCTTCAGGCTTCTTCACATCAAATACAAACTACATGAAAGAAAAGGAAGCTTCAAACTCTCTGTAAAGTTAACAATTCTCTCTCTAACCCCCCAAAGACTATACTGTAAACGACATTTGCTAAAATCCAAATATGTAGTCTTGCAAGTGACCCAGCAATGGGTTGTAAAGTACAAGTACATGGAATCTGCCTGGAGTTTAGGACTTAAACATTATATTTTTAATGTTCTATGTACAGTGTGTGTTTGAGAGAGTATAAGTGAGCGTACTTAGAAATCCAAAAGTAAAACTCTGCTGACACTACAACAGACAAAATGTCACCCACCAGCATTAAAATGGTTGGAAAAACAAATTATGTTCATAATGCTGATCACTGTTTCAGTAACCTAAGTAGTAAGGGTTATCCTGCATAAGGTACAACAGCCTGCCAGCTCCCAAAGCTTCAGGGTGCCTTGTACACACCCAAACCATTAGACAGCTTGAGCTGAGGCCACTAAAAGACAGGTTTGGGTGTAAAGACCTATACAACTTTCCTGTTGACAAAGAGAGTGCTCCTCTGTGGGCTTTCGATGATCGATGGTCAGCTAATGCTATTCCACTGCTGGGTAGACACATATACTTTGGGGAAAATCCTTCCACATTTACTTTTTTGTTGTTTAATGTTATGTTTCTGCTTCAGAAAGTATTTCCAGGCTTGGAAAATGTATTTTATTGTCTTGCAACTAAAGTGTACTTTTAAACAGCACACTTTTACTTGACAGCACAAAAGTTGTTCAAAGTTTTTTCTGTGCAGAATTGGCTAAGCTTCTTGCGTCATTCTAAGGGGATCCAGTATCTGTCTACCTAGGATGACATGATCAACAGACCCCGATGCTTTGCCAGAGATGGCCTGCACCTGTTGCCCTTGGGATTCCGGATACTGGCTAAGGCTAATGACACCCCTATAGTGCCTTTTTTAGGCAAGGTTCAAAAGACAAATTCACCGCCATAACAGGTACAAGCAAGCAAAATCTGAGGGCACTGCTACTCAATGCTAGAAATCTAAACCTCAAAATTCACTCACTCGAGGCACTCCTTAAAATGGAGAACATAGACATCTGTGCAGTGTCAGACACATGGTTCAAGGCTTTAGCGAGCACCCCTGGATTACCAGGCTATAATTCATACCACACCTTTCGGCCACTACCTGGACTGAAACACTAAAGGTGGAGGTGTGTCCATATTCATTAAGGACATCCACACCTCCAGGCTAACTGCACAGCATAATACATCTGAGATTATCCACGTGCAACTAACTCTGGGAAAGACCGTAATCCAAATTGTAGCTTGCTACAGATCCCCCACTATGCCCCAGGATTCCCACTTCTCATTTCTTGATACACTGGAAAACATTAGGGTACAACCCAACACCCTAATGGGCGATTTCAACTACCCCGCCATTAACTGGGAAAACTACTCATGTTCCAACTCTTTTGCTCAACGTTTTCTGGAATTCATAAATTCCAATGCTTTGGATAAACTTATCCACACCCCCACAAGGGGCAGCAACATCCTAGACCTGGTAATTTCCAACATGGGTGACCGGTGTTCCACACCAAAGGTCAGTTCCTCGTTGGTCAGATCAGACCACAAGCTAATCTCCCTAGACATCCACATCCCACCCCCACCCCCCAACTAGGGAAACTACCGTAAAAAATGTCTCCAAAGCCAACTTCACGCTTCTTAAGACAGAAGTGGCAAACTTCGCGACACCCATGCAGATGGACAATAGAGGTACGGCTGAACCCTACACAAATGCACTTTATAAGCACTTACATGAGTGCATGGATCGTGCTATCCCCAACAGAACTATTCTCCAAAAAAAAAAAAAAAAATGAAGCCAATTTGGTGGTCTCCTGCTATAAGCAAACTCTACAACTGTTGCAAAAAAGAGTAAAATCCCATGACTGGAGGAACTCACTGGTCAGCCTCAGTAAGAAGTTGAGATCCCTCAAAATCCTCCAAAGCTAGTTACGAAAACAAAATTGTCACGGATTTTAAAGACAACCACAAAGCATTCTATAGCTATGTCAAGTATCTGAATGGCAACATTCAGATCTGCTCTGAGTTACAGCACAATGGCACTAAATGTACAGAACCAACTGATATTGCCAACATCCTGGCAGATCTCTATACCGGAAGAATGCAAAGTCCCTGTAATCACGGCTGCACAGGTAAAAAAAACTAACTCTCCAAAGCCAAGAACACAGCATTCATGGGACCTGACAACATCCTAGGCTGCGTCCTACACTAACTACAGAACGAACTGGCACCCCACCTAAGTACCATGTTCAATCACAGCCTCACCTCAGGCTTTGTGCCCACTGAATGGTGCACAGCGACGGTTATCCCACTCCACAAAGGGGGAGCCACCACACCATTAGCCTGACTAGCCTGGTCTGCAAGGCCATGGAACATATCATCATGGAACTTATAAACAAAGACATTGGTAATCTCCAAACTTTGGACTCTACCCAGTTCAGGTTTGTAAAAGGCAGATCAAGTCTCCTAAACCTGATAGACTTCTTTGAAGCAGTCGCCAACGCTGTAGACAAGGTTAAGGTGGTTCACACAGCCTATCTAGATCTCGCCAAGGCTTTCAACACCATCCCCCATTCTAGAATTATAGATAAACTCACTAGACTAGGTTTAAATCCCTATGTCACAAGATGGGTTGCCAACTGGCTCACTGACAGAACTCACACTGTGAAAGTAGCAGACCCCAAATCTAACTTCAGACCAGTGACAAGTGGAGTACCACAGGGTTCAGTCCTGGGTCCACTCCTGTTTGGTATCTACTTCTCTGAAGTACAGGCTAACACAGAAGGTCTTTGACTAACAAAGTTTGCAGATGACGGCAAACTAGGAGCCATAATTGAAACTCCTAACAATGTGGACATCTACAAAAGGTTCTCACTGAGACAGATGCCTGGTGTCAAAGCCATGGCCTCAAGCTCAATGCCAAAAAGTGCATTGTTATCCCCTTTGGTAAAAACTCTGTACCCATGAACTACAACATAGGCAGTAGTCTACTTAACACCGAAAGTGTGATGAGACCTTGGGACACTGGTGGACAGTAGTCCCTCGTTTGATAATCACATTGCCACAGTAGTCAGGAAATCCTTCTACATGGCACACCTCATCACAAAAGGTTTCTCATCCAGGAAAAAAGAGGTCATTGTTCCCCTCTACTCATTAGACCCATTATAGAGTACAACACCCCTTTTGGTATGTACCTCACAAGACATCTACAACTGGAAAGGCCGCAGAAATACCTCACAAAGATGATTACCGGCCTCAAACAGATGCTCTACACAGACAGTCTCAAAAAACTCTAGCTTTACTCCATCGCATATTGCCTACTCAGAGGTGATTTCTGCCTAACATACAAAGCTATGTCAAACCCAGAGCTGTTGGACATGCTCCACTTAAAGAAATCCCAATTCCTCCGAGCTACATGCTCTAGGGACCTAAACCTGGTGACCACAATAAACAGAACATGCTGGAGGGATAGATTCCTGCCTCAGAGACTCCCCATACTCTGGAACAAACTATCTACAACAAACAAAGCTCCTCATTAGCACTCTTCAAGAAAAAATCTTGATAATTGAACGGGAAATAGGAAATTCACCCCAGGGATCACTTCTGTGGCTCCGCTCAACAGTGGCACACGAAAATAATTTTCTTGGATGGCGAAAGCCAGGGTATCTTTTTGGCTAAGCTTATATAGGCCCTAGGGCCAACAGCCTAGTACCTACCTATGAACTGTGTTTAATTTACTTTTTGGAGCTAGGAAAGTGTATTAAAGTGCTTTTTACTGCGTTTTATATTGGGGAAAAAATTACTTTTAGCTACATTCTAATTTTATCAACTGGTGCTGCTTGGCTTCATTGGGAAAGAAACACTTTTTGGCTTGACCATGGAAAAAACTATGGGCCCCCTCTGTTGAACCTCCTTCCAGGCAGAAACTATGGGTCCCCTCTGCTGAACCTCCTTCCAACCATAAAAAGAAAAAGGTTAATTAAACGGGCTAGGAGCTTACCTCAGCCACAGTGGGTGGCTCTGCTGTGTCCAAAGCTGGCTCCTCAGACCAGTCATCTTTTTCCCTGGATCCTACTGGTGATGTCCATACATCCACTATGGACCAGGGATTATCCAAGATCACTACGGCTGTTGGGATCGCCTCAGTGAACAAGGGTGAACCACTTGTCAGGTCTGGGAGAAGGGGTAGAGGATATGACCCTGTTTAGCTAGAATGTTGTGCCTATCCCTGGGGAAGTTGTTGCTGCCATTAATAATTCTGCTTGAAGAGGTTCAAGATTTGGAACCTGTAGGGGAATGTGAAGGGACAGATGAAAGTTTCTCTCTTCAGCTTTCTGCATCAGAGGAGAGTATGGTATCTGAAAACTCACTGTGAGGGATTCTCTTTCTCTGAGACCATTTCCAGATGGGTGCTAGTCTGCATCCCAAGACTACTATATCTTGGGTTGGTTTCACTGCTACTTTTTCTTACTGACTGTGAAACACAATGCCTGAAAGTATGGCCTTAGTGAATTGGACAGAAGTCAAGAGTACCTGCCAAGAAGGAGCCTGTATTAGCAGGTCATCCAAATAAGGGAATATCTGTATTCCCCAGAGTCCTGCAGTAAGCTATTACTGAGGCTGGGCACATTTTGAAGAATCTGGGGACTGCAGAGAGTCCAAAAGATAATCAGAGAACAGAAAGTCTGCTGAGCCACTGGAAAATCTCAGCAATTTCTTATAAGACAGGTGAATTGGAATGTGGAAATAAGCATCACTTGGGTCCAAAGACACCAGAAAGGCTTGACGAAGGATGAATGGAGGCAGAGTTTAGAGGGACAACATTATGGAACAAGGAGAAAGGTGTTGAGGGTGGTGAGGGCCATAACTGGTCTCTGGTTTCTTCCTTTTCTGGGGAGAAGGAAGAGTACAGAGTAGAACCCTTTTCCTATATACTGTAGTGGTACTGGTTTTAATTGTGCCTTGCTCTGTTTGACTGATTAGATAAAATAAACATATCATATTTGGTGGATGAGAGATGCCATTGAAAGGAGGACTTCTTTCCAGGTCATTTTACATCCCTTTTAATAACTGAAGGCAACCATTTATCTGAAATGATGAGTAACCAGTCTTTTAGGAATGAGGTCAGCCTTTTGGCTAGGGTGAGAGATGGACCGAGAGCTGAGAAGGGGAACAGGAGGTAGAGTCAGGCAGACTTGTCTGTGTAAGGAGGCTACCCAGATTTACGGTCCTTGCCCTGTTTGTCCTGGAATCTTTCTCTAGGCATATTCTTGGCCTTATGAGACAGTCTGGGTTTTCTGGGAGCAAAGGAAGAGTTTTGCAGGCCAATTCCTTTGGTATTTTGGTACAGAAGTAATTAAAAATGTGTCTACAACCCTTTGTAGTTTTACTTTGTTCCTGCAATTGTTTGAAAAGACTGGCCGCATCCAGACCAAACAAAAGGTCCTTATTTAAAGAGGAGTATGGATTTCATTTAATATCTTTTGGAAAGGGCTGAGAATGTAATCATTCATAACTCCTGATTACAGAACATGTAGCAGTTCCCCTGGAGGAAGCTTCCACTTCATCATAGCTGCATTTAATGCTGAGCCTAGCTATTTGGGAAGCCTAAGCAGAGAATAAATGCTTGTTGTTTAGCAGGAGATTCCTCAGGGGAGTACACATTTTTACTTAAATTGCTGAGAAAAAATAAGTGTTTAGTAATTTGAGTCTGATAATTCAGAACTCTAAAGGCCAGAGTGGGGGGGGGGGGCATATAAACCTTTTTCCCCAGCCTGTCCATTGCCCTGTCCTGTCTATCAGAAGCAAGAGCACTGGCAGAAGTAAATAGCTTACAAGGGTTATCTGCAAGCTTGGAAAACACAGAAGGGTCTCTCACAGGGTGCGTGCCTGTGAGTGCCTGTGTGTGTGTGCGTGCGTGTGTCTGTCTGTCTGTGTGCGTGTGTGTGTGCGTGTGTCTGTCTGTGTGCGTGTGTGTCTGTGTGTGTCTGTCTGTGTGCGTGTGTGTCTGTGTGTGTGTGCGTGTGTGCATGTGTGCGTGTGTCTGTGTGTTTTTTTTCTAAACACAGAAATAAAGTACTTGGGTACCCTGTAAAACCCGAGAGGCCTTTTTGGTGCAGTTGACTGGGAATCTTGTACAATGTAAATGGATGCAAAATCAAACTGGAAAGCCTCCAGTACAGGGGTTACCAGGGCAGGAGCAGGGGTGTCCATTTCTAAGAGTTTATAGTACTTCTGTTGAACCTCAAAATCCGTTTACATTCCCATTCAAAAATCTTTACCATATTAACAATAGCTGGCCCAAATAAAGCTTCTTTAATGGGGAAATTGGGAAAAAGGGAATCTATCATCTGAGGCCACCTGACTTGACACATAGATTTGGGATAAATAGGCTAAGTAGTGTTCATCAGAGCTTGACTCATCCTCTTCATCTTCAGAAGACGTGTCTGTCTCTTTTGTGGACAAGAAGGAGAAACAGTAGTAAGTAGCAAGCCCTGAAAAGGATGGTGGCCTGAATCCCATAATGGCCTTAAATAGGCCCTGTGAAAAAGCCATCCATTATTTTCCTTGGTAGTCTGGGAGGAAGGAACACTGAACTTCTTTCTTCAGTGCGACATCTGCTCTGATCAAAAGCAGGGGCTCCGATCCCTGACCCACTGTGATGAGCATTCCAGAAATTTCCTCTCTTACAAAGATCTGAGATGCACCTTTGGAAATTAAGCATGGCTCCCCCTTTCTCACCATTACTGGTAGCTTCATTTGTTTCAGATAAGTGAACCTCAGAAGCCATGCTGACCTCTCGTTAGGTCGCAGTAGTGGCAATCTGAGCAGATGGATGTCAGGCATATTGCAAGTTCCAAGACCTTTGTGGGTATGTCCAAATCAAATCAGGCATTTGTGATATCAGGTCTAGGCCTCTTAAATATTTTTTCTTTTGAAAGGGTGGGATATGTCAGGGATGGAAGGGTCCGCTATCTCTGCTTGGGTTAGGCACTTAAGGTGAACTGAGAGATGAAAGTCTAGTTCTTAAGGTCTTTATAACAAAGGACTGAACTGTACAGCGTTTGTAGTCATGCTATGTATCGAAACAGAAAAGGCAGTGCAAGTGGAGATCCTTGAAGGTAAACTGCCTACCGCAATCATATTTCCCTCTTAGCAGATATTTAACAGAACAATCTGCAAACTGAGAAAAATAAAGGAAGGTTCCCCAACAGGTAACTTATCTGAACCACTGAAGGCCAACAGTACCAACAAACAACAGAATTAATGGATGCAAGACCTGCATTCAGACTGGCAGCAAGATAGTCTGAGGATGTATGCTCATACGTCTGCTTATGTACCCTTACACCTGCAGGCTTGGGTCATATGTTAGATATGTGGCTCTATGGAAGGTTTGGCTTTGGTACCCTGGCCGGACATCCATACTATTTAGCAAGATAACCCTAATTGTTTGGAATACTACAACAGTGAGCCAAGGAAGAACATCGAAGGCCTGACTTTGTCCGTGATGACTTGGGATGAAGAAGCAAAACCAACCATAGAAGAGATACTGAATACTGTAAAGGAAATAAAACAAACTGAGGCAAGATTCTTAAAACCGGGTGGAAGTAAATTGCATAAACATAAATGCTGTATGTGGGAACAATTTTATACAAAATATTGTTATAAGGGTTATATGAGGAACTGAGTTTGGCAGGAAGTAAATACAAAGACATGGTAGAACGAATAAAATAAAAACACAACTATGATGAAAATTATATGCATAAAGTATGACAATAACGTAAAGTGTTATTAAAATTTCTTTGCTAACGCAGACGACCTCATGTTGCAATTTTAAGTTTAATAAGTCAAGTCAAGTCAAAGAAAACGGTCATTCAGAACTACACAGCAGTGTAGCTGAAAGAAATTACAATGTTTCATTCTCAATGCAGGAAACAGTGGCACATATAGACAGAGAAAAATTAATAAAATAGTACAATAGAATTTTAATAAGTAGCAATTTGTAAGTAAAGTAGGACAGCAGTGACCCACACCCATTCCAGAACAGGAGACTAGGAAGACCAGGAATAAATACGTTGCTTTGCTAAAAAAAATAATGGTTTATAAGCAGGGGCTATCCTCGCTCCATGAATTTATCAAATGGATAACCTGAATAAATGAGTCAGTGTCAAAAGACAAATTACTACTTCTTATCATTTGTCCTTTAAATGTATTCAAATAAATATAATATAAATAAAAATATAAAGTGTTACAGTGGTAGCGTTGTCGCTTCACAGCAAGAAGTTCGCTGGTTCAATTCTCGGCTGGAGTGCCATCTGTGCGGAGTCTGCAGGTCCTCCCTACGTTCGTGTGGGTTTTCTCCAGGTTCCCTCCCACGTTACAAAGACGTGCATCTGGAGCATTTGTCCCCAGGCCTTCGCTGAAAATTGGGCTCACTCTAAGTCAGACTTTCCCAGTAAACAAATGTTAAATAAATAAACAAATATTCCTTTTACAAGGAAATGGATGCATGCTACTACAATTCAAGTATTACTTGCCACTTGTTTTCTATGAACCGTTGCCTGCAGCCAACTACAATCTTCAAACTCATTTATGATCAAATGTAAAAATATAGCATTTTGCCTGACTTTAAAACGCAAAGTATTCATGCTTCCTGAAAACATGGAAATTAAATACATAATCTATCCAAATAGAAATGCTCTATAAAACAATGAAGAACTTAACATACGGAATCAATTCGAATACATAAGCTCTTTTCCCACTGGGCCATAAACAGTTTATAATGCGAGTGGCAGCTATTGTGGCAACATTCAATAACTGATGAAAATATTTGTTTTAAAAAAATATGTTGCACAATACAATGTTTAAGCATTCACATACTAAACTAATAGACTGTGAGAGTATCAACTTCAAACAAAAAATCTGTAACCCAAAGGGTACCCAAGTCATGAGGGAATGACCATGTACAAGTGTCACCAGCGGTGTAGCTAGCTAATCTGGAACTTCCCTCAACTTGAAGGGCAAACCCCCCCCCCCCCAGCTCTTTGTACTTCTACTTTTAACACTGTTAACAATGGCTTGCTACAACTTATGCCACACAAGAAGGTAAGAAATGCTTCAGTCCTGAGTGCAGAAGCATTATTAGTATTCATTCAGAAATGCAGGTATGAAAAACGAATGCCAGTACTGCACTACTGACTGTTTGACATTTTCCAAGTGTGCCACCTAACACATCGACCCAGGGAGGCTTCCCCTTTCTCCCCACCCTAGCTGAACCTATGACTGCCACTAAAATTTCTTCAGATGAGACTTGTAAATCCATGAGCTTTTGTAAAAAAAAATCACAGTCCAAGATGTATGAATTAATGACTCTCAGAACTTTTTCAAAGTTCTACAAATAAAGCAACAGGCTCCATTTTGCAGCCACCCATTGTTACAGCTGAGGGAACAGTGCATCAACCATATTTTCACACAATCATGCCATCAGCACCCAAGGTGATACAGTCTGGGCAGGAAATGAGGAGGCTCTGATTTGTTCTAATGCTTAAATAAAAAAATCTGCCAAATATATCAGCCAGACTACAGTTATGGATTTGTAAAATATGCATGCCAAATTGTTGCCTTTTACACAATCATTACTATGTTGGCTGCTTTGTTCAAGAATGTACTGCACATTATGCCTGCTAGCACCAAATAACATGCATTACTTATTCCTTATCTTTTTCTATGGTTCTGCTCCTGTGTCTGCTGGTCAAAAGAACCCCCCCCACCTCTCAACTACAGCATATTCTCTCATCCCTTCCTTTACACTGGGATTTCTCCTAGGATCAGGTAAGAGCTATCCGAAAGGGGCAATCATACAGGTAGCTATGAGGGTGTACCTTTATGCTTCTGCTGACATCCTTACAATCACAGCATCTGAGATTACTTAAACCTACCCCTGGGCAAGAAGTGCAATCTGCATCACTGAGGAAGCCAATAATGCCTTCATGCAACACTGCGGAAGCCCACAATGCTTTCATGTAATGCTGCGGAAGTCCACAATGCCTTTCTGCATCACTGTGGAAGCCCACAATGCCTTTCCAATGGAGTGCATATTTCTATATACCCAACTTGAAGGCTACCACCACAACAGCTTAGTGAACCTAATACTCACCCCCTCCCCCAGGCTTCACATTTTATTGCCTCCTCTCCTCTGTGGGATTGTGGCAATGGACATCTAGCTTGCCCATCCCTACAGGATAAGCAAGTCCATCCTTCTCTGGCAACTCTATCAGGCACAGAAGCCACTGTCTGAACCCTGGTCATTTGGGCTATAATCAGGGCTTTATTACTCTATGCCGCTGGAGTTGGCTCCTGTCCCTTACCTCACCATAAGTATTGTTAAACAGCCCTGACAGGGAGCGGCTGAAAACATTTGTCTCACCACCTACCATCATATCCCTTCCCCTTACCTGTGGATTCTGTAGGTAAGTTCCTTTATTGTTGATGCATCCTCCACTCCGACTGAGTAAAGGGTCCTCATGCTTGCGCCACTGTCCATGTAGCACTGCTTCTTCCCACGTCTTGTGAATGCTGAGGTAGGACGTGTTTATTAAACGACACAGAATCAAGTCTGTGTAGTACTTGCAAAAATCTTCAAATGTCATCCTGTGATTGAAAAGAAAGACAAAACATAAGTGTGAATGTGTGTTGGGGGGGGGGGGGGGTTCTGCTTGTAATGAGCTGCTAAACACATTTTGCTGTGCTGCACACATGCATCAAAGCTCACATAGGTCATAAATACAATGAATGATCGCTCTTAGCCTTTGCGGGTTGTGACTGACCAAATGCCCAAATGAAAATAACACTTTGCAGCTTAAATACTTCACTACGGCCGCTTCACCATAATGCTCTTGGTGGAAAAAAAAGTTACAGACCACCAATGAGGTCACATTGCCCACCTCTCTTCCTTATGAAAAATTAAATCTTCAAAGTTCACTGTTTAGCTGCTGCATACACTAACTTACTTATTTTTACTTGTATGAAAGCGTTAGCCTGGGTAGTGCACCGATCACAACTGACCAATTTCAGTCTCAGCCAGGAAGAAAAACAAATGTAGAGCAAAGTATATGCAGCGGCATTAAGACGACAAAAGAAAATCAGCAAATAAATATGTACATTTCAGAGTACAGTAGGATCATTATGAGCGATATAATGTATATAAACAGAATCTGTTGTATAAGTTAAATATACCATCTACAAACAGAAGTGGTTGCATAAGGTGTGAAGATTATATAAGAGAGAAAATATAGTTACATACAGCAGTATCATACTGACTTCTCAGCAAGCTGCATTTAAGAACGTTGTCAGAGAAGTAGGCATAGAGAGTATGAAAACCAAGAAACTGTGCTGCTGTTAGGTAAAATGGCCAGAAAAATGCTAAGTGCCAATATATCCTAAATGTTGTTGTTGTGTCTTTCGGCTTTTCCCGGTTAGGGGTCGCCACAGCAGAACTCCGGTCCGCTAATGATTGGCAGTAGATTTTTATGTGCCGAGTTGCCAGCCCTGACGCACAACCTTCAACGAAGGTACGCCCATTCACGCATGTTTCCACAAAGAAGACTCTCTAGCTGAGAATCGAAGAGGACGTCGTACTGTGAGGTGACAACGCTACCGTAGCACCACCACCGCAGATGCCAATATATCCTAAATGAAAAGGAGATTTTAATTGTTTGTGGAATTTTGGGTAAGATGATGTTTCCTTGATGTTTGGAGCTAAATCCCACAGTTTAGGTCTTTGTATAGAGGAGCAGGGGAGCACTGCAAAACAGTTTTGTTTTAGAGGTTGTGGTATTTATTAATCACTTATGGCAATCACACATTTATCTAAATGAAAACAAACCAGAGTGACAATGTTAATTGCAAATATTTATAAAACAAACCATATTGACAATTTCAGTTGCAAAGATAATATATCACTTACAATCTTTGCCAGTCAAACATTACATAAGCTCATTACAAATCTTTTATTACCAGAAGAAAAAGCAGAATCTACTTCTGTTTCAAAGCTCACTTTTTTTGGACAAACTTTTGTATTTCCTCCTTAGCAGGCACTTCATCAAAAAATGATTTTGCCCCTCCAGGGAAGAATATTCTGAAGATAGCTGGGTACGGTAGATTGAATCTCACGCCTGCTTCTCAATATTCTCTGACTAGTGGTATAAATTTATCCGCTGTACACCAGGCAGAAGAGGAGTAGTCATTCTCCACAAACACTCTGCTGTCTCCCAGTTTTAGTACTTAGCCCTCCTGCCACACTTTTGTCAGAATCAACTCCTTCTGCATCCTTACTATTAGAGGTCTAAGTTGCTTTCTCAGGTTTGGAGCATACACACAATGTGCCCTTTCAATTAACACCACCTGCTGTGGAATACCAGTCCAGTTATTTATTTGTGCTTTCATAAAATGAATACAGTCTGTTCCTTCCAGCTTCCCTGATACAGCAGAAAATCTCAGGTTTTCCCTATGTGCACCATCCTCTAATTCTATTTTTTTAAACATCTCTTCCTGTGCAGTCTCATTCAGACAACCTTTTCATTTCGACCTCTGATTTTTGCAGTTTTATCACCTCATCTGAATATCTGTTTAAAGGTTTCTTCCATTTTTTCCGGCCTTTTGTTGTTTAGGTTGATGTACTCCATCGGTGTTCCTTATATTTTAATCGGGTGTGTGTGGAGCTGTCTTGTGCTTTCCTCTAGGTCACTGAACTTGTGTCTGGAGCTTGCACTGCTGCATTTCTTCTCAGTTACTGCTTTTCCTCCCCTTTTATAGCTGATTTTCCTTCAGGTTCTCTGAATTTCTTTTTTTCCTGGCATCCAGACAGTGGACTTGCACTTTAGCCAGTTACTGAAATTTACCCAAAGTCCACTGGCCTTCTCTGCTAAGTTTGTTTTCACACTGGGGGAGCTAGAATTAAGCTATTAATGTGCAGCCATCTTGGAAGCCTAGGTGCTGTAGTACTGGTCCTGTGTGGTTATGATTTCTAAGGATGTAAATGGAAGGTTCCCTTATAAATCCAGCTGTTAGTGCAGAGCTTGTGTGATTACTTAGAAGTTTGCAAATTTGAGAACGCAACAGAAAGTCAGATCTTTGTCTGGCAGCCATTTTCTTTTCTACAGCATTTAGCAAGGATGCTCATGCTTTAGGTAAAGTGGGTACATTTTACCGCTGAAAATCTCAGTATGGAATTTCTTTTTGAGGCATATGCTACTAAAGGAGGACCACATTCTAGATGAGACACAAAACGCCTTTACCTACTGCAGTTCTGGAGGTCTTGGAGAGAAATAGGGAGACCTATCCCCTGAGAGTACAGTTAATTTGTGTAGAGTTGGCCCCTGCTTTGGCAGTCTTTCTCCTTGCTACCCCCTGCAGTATGTAGAGAACAAGGTGATGTTTTACTGTAACTTCAGGGTTTCTCTCAGGAATAACTTAGTTGTACGACATAGTATTACGCTATCAGTAGGGAAGGGCTGACACCCCTAACTTCCCTACTAATGATACACATACTATGCTGCATTATAAAATTTCCTGGCAGACAGAACTGAAATGCATGACAATTATTTAAGTTCAGGTGGCATGCATCACAACTGCATGGTGACATTCTATATTACTGAGCTACTGATGTTGTACTAAGTGTAATTCGCAAGACAGACATAAGACAGAGTAATTAAGTGTAAAACATTGCTGGACACTTCTTAAAACCTTATGTGCAAGTCCATGTTGGTCTCCACATATAAAGGGACTACCCTCTTTGAAATTCTAACAGTTTGTAGTAACATTTTCTGACATACTATCCTACAAACAGAACTTACAAGGAGTTTTAGCTCGCAAAGGGAAGGAAACAGTTGCTACTTAACGTTTTGGGGGGAAAATGTCAATGTTTTCCATTTCTTCTGTAAGAACAGAAATTACTTAAGGCCATTTTCAGGGACAAATCAGTACTGTTTAGTTTTTGTGATGTAAAAGGATGACATATTCAGGAGTGTAATGCAGAATATATTTCCCCCTATGAAGAAAGGTAATGTGTATTTATTCAGAACCAAATCAGATCATGTCATCGTATTTTTTCTATCATCTGTACAAATATATTTATCTGAAATTGACAGCCATTTTCAGTAATATTCACTGAGCAAGATGATGGTTAACTGTCAGCAGACTGAACTTAATGTCACTTTCTAACTGTAAACACAAGGGAACTGCTACATCATTAACTTTATGTTAACAATTCACAATGTTTTTCAGTCTGAATGCTTAAAATGGCAAAAGGCAAAACTTTTAACCTTACATACTGTTTATCTACTTTTTGGCTCAAGGCACATTTGCTCATTTAATTCTTCCAGCCAGTCAGTTGGCATTCCTGATTCTTCCCTCTCCAAAATCTCTGTTACAGCCTTGATTTTCTATTGCTACTGCTGCAAACTCATGAAAAAAATGCACCTTTTCTAGCACACAGCAGAAGAACATTGGCAACATTACTGGCCAGATCTGTTCGAGGGAGGACCTTTAAGCATTTGACTCTGGCTAAACCGTTGAGTGAATTGCTCTTGACCAAGCTATGCAACAGTGGTGGTCAGCTTACACATTTAGTCACAGAAAGCCCAGGTAAGTTGTGTGCACAGAAGCACGACTTCAGTCTCCAGCATGGGGCTGTGCCGCTGAAAGAAAACCCATATCTTCATGCTGGGATGAGACACTGGCCAACAGACACTGCATACCAGTACTCCCATCTGTCCCTCCAGTGCTGCAATTGTTAATTAAACCCTATCCTCCAGTGAATTAATAAAATAAATATAAAGCTTGTGGGATGCCTTTATATTGTTTTATTTCTAATGTTAGAACAGTACATACATATATATATATTTTTTTTTGTGTGTGTGTGTTACCGCATTTGCTTTACTGAGAGAAAGCAATATACAAAGTGTGTAGGTGTGCGTGTAGATATATATATATATAAGATAGAGAAACGAAAAATACATGTATGTATGTGTATGTGTATATATATATATATATATATATATATATATATATATATATATATATATATATATATAAACAAACTTGTTATGAAACATGTCTGATGAAAGTTTGAGGATACAAAACTCCAAGGACCATTCTAGCCATACACCGTTCTATATCGATGAAATAGTCTGACATACTGCAGCAAGTCTTTTATGGTAAAACATCTGAACTACTACTTGTTAGCTAGAATTAAGCTATTTGTTAACCGAGACAAAGAAAAATGTTATCCCAGTTTCAACACCATTCATAACTCCCAGTACTTTTTCTGTCAACACCAAAAATGGTATAAACCATCACTTTACGAACAAATAAGTACTGCTTTTATTTGCAATATTATAACCTTGTGGTATACTGAAGATTTTAATGGCCATAGTATTCATTTCTGAGAAAAAATGCCCACAAATGTAGTCATGTGTACTAGTTAGCTCTTCTATTCCAGTGCAGTCTTATTTTTTTAAATACTTTATGCTACCTTATAAATATAATGCTAATCCTAATATTATGTACTAGTATTATTCTCCACCACAAAGGCCTGTATCCAAAATCCTGCTCTCCGACTACTTCTTGAACTCTGCCCAGTTTCATCATCACTTTTCTCTGAGTTATAACCTTCTAATTGAATTGTGTATGAGCCTTAATTGTACAGCTCTAAAATCTCTTCAAATAATGTTACCATAGACCACCTTATTCTTTTGGAAGGATTGTCTTATTCTGCTTAACTATTGCCCTTTTTCCCTGTACAGATAAATTCCTTCAACTCTATCAACTGCAGCTTCTCATATGCCTGATAAAACATGCCTAATCTATATATAAACATATGTGGACTTAAAACATCTTCACTGCTTTTATCTTACTATCAATATCAGTAATCAAGCTTTTCAATTTGTTCTCATGTCTAAGCTTTTCAATTTGTGTATTATCTTTTGTTAGTCTCCATCCACAAATCCTTAACTGTCGTAATAGCATCCTTTTTAATCCATTTACCACTATAAAACATTATCTTCGTTATTTTATATTCTGAAAAGACTAGAAACCATTTCAGAATGTTCCACAACACTGAAATAACTTTTCTGAGTTTATCAAGTAAAAACTAAGTTAAAATTAAATATAAATTAACATCTGTGAATAACACTAACTTTTCTTGAAAACCATACCAGTTATAACCTTGAATTTAAGGGTCTATATTACCAGAACGAACACTTAAATGTTCGAATCTATAAAGGTCGACCTTTACAGATCGAACATTTAAGCGTTCGAAAATGTTGAAAAGTAAATAAAAAAAAGTATGAAGGAAGGGTTTAAGCAGGTAGGCAAGCCCCCCTGCACCCCCCGCTACTTAAATATACCAACTCCGAGATCGCACTTCAGTGAACTACAGTGCGGAAATGGGAATTTTTGTATTCCCTACACTGTAGCGCAATCTTGGAGTTGGTATATTAAAGTAGGGGGGGTGCTTGCCCCCCCCCCGCTTAAACCCTTTAGTTTTTTTTTTTTTTGACTTGTGAATTTTTTTTCTTAATTTTTATAAAAAGTCAGCCGCTTAACGGTTCGATCTCTAATGGTCAACCTTTAGAGATTCGAACATTTAAGCGGTCGTGCATGTAATATAGACCTGAATTTAAGAGTCTCTTATTTTCTTTGCCAGATGTTCTAAACACAAAGCAAATAAATGCAAAAGACAACATCCCTGCCTGGTTCCCTCTGTTCAAACACAGCTTGGTGGATAGAAAAGTACAGTTGTGTACACTTAGCATAAATGAAGATGTTAGAGTGTATTCATTGTTGCAGTTATTACATTTGGGTTATCTGCTTGTGGGTAGCCCTCAGTTGGCCTAATTAACAAAGTCTTGGGTCCTGCGTCGGTTGCTGTCCCTTCACCATGACGTCAGGTCGTCAGGGGTATAAAACATGCAGCAGACGCCATTACATCAGTTTTTCTTGCCCCAGATGTCAGGTGCCCCCCTAATGGGAAGCAATTAAATATAAAAGTGCAAAGATATACTCCAACAAAAAAGCAAATATACCAAAAAGGCTTTTAAGCATTGTATAGGAAAGTAGAGTTATAGCCAAAAAGAAGTTAGGGGGCTGGAGGGAGGGTAACCAGGACTGCAACAGTGAATACACTCTAACATCTACATTTATGGTAAGTGTACACAACTGTACTATGTTCTTCGTGTTTCACTGTTGCAGTAATTACATTTGGGTAGATTCCCAAAGCTATGGTTGGGGGAGGAGGAATTTAGATAGCATTAGGACCAGCTATAAGGCCCTGCAAGACTGCAGTGGCAAAGCCAGCTCTGGATTTAGAGAAAATTGGCAAATGATAATGCTTGGTGAAAGTATGTACAGGACTCCAGGTAGCCGCCTTTAGGATGTCCCTGGTAGGGACGTCTCGGAGAAAGGCTGTAGAGGTAGATGCAGCCCTGGTGGAATGAGGTCGGATCACCTGGGGGGATAGGTTTTCCATGGTGCTTATAGCAGAAATGAATGCAATGGCCTATCCATGTAGAAATGGTTTGCTTTGAAATAGCCTTCCTCTCTGCCCCTGCAGCAAATGCCACCAGCAGTTGTTCAGATTTCCTTTGAGGTTTAGTCCTGTCCAAGTAAAATCTAAGTTGTCTGTGCACATTTACAGAATGCAGTATCCATTCCCCTTTTTTCTGTGGATTGGGAAAAAGGTTGGCAAATGAATGGACTGATTAAGAGCCACACTGGATACCACCTTGGGCATGAAGGATAGATTGGTTCTGAGGGACACCCTGTCCGCATGAAAGATGAAAGGCATCACTGACATAAGGGCCTGTAATTCAGATACCCTTCTAGCTGAAGTGATTGCTAAAAGGAAAGTGGTTTTCCAAGAAAGAAATGTTAAGTCTGCAGTGGCAGCTGACTCGAAAGGAGGTAGAGTGAGTTTCTCCAAAACAAAGTTAAGGTGCCAGGCTGGGGTGGAGCTCTCCTGGGTAGTCTCAAATTTTTGACCCCTCTGAGGAACTGCTTGAGCCGTGGATGAGAGAAGAGGGGAGGTTCTGTGTTATAATGAGCTGAAATGGCTGAGGCGTGGATTTTAATGGAGGAAAAAGACAGGCCCTTGTGAAGCATCTCAGTTAAGTATTGTAAAATCTGAGGTAAATTGGGCGCTGCTGTGCTCATCCCTTGAGATTGGTTCCAGGCACAGAATCTTTTCCATTTTTCAGCATAAAATTTTCTAGTACTAGGCCTCCTTGCCTCTAAAATAAAATCCATCACAGGTTTACTGAGGGATGGTAAAGGAGAGATTATGTACTTAGCCAGGCTGCAAGGTTCAGTGTTAGAAGCTGAGGGTGCAGAATATCTGGTTCTCCTGCTGAGACAAGAGTGAAGGAATCTGAGGCAGGTGCCTTGGGGATAACAGTGACACTGCGCAGGAGGGGGTACCAGTGTTGGCACGGCCAGTCTGGAGCAATCAAAATCATCCTTGGTTTGTCCTGTTTGATTTTTAGTAGTACTTTGGAGAGCAGAGGCAGAGGGGGGAAGGCATAGAGTGATAGGTTTTTTCAGCTGAAGGACAGAGCATCCACTTTCCAGGCTTGTTTGTGGGGAGTCCTTGTGCAAAATTTGTCCAATTGGTAGTTTTGGGGAGAGGCAAACAGGTCTATATCTGGTCTCCCCCATTTGCTTGTCAACATGTTGAAAAATCTTGGTTCCAGTTTCCACTCGTGTGGGTCCATGAGGTTTCTGCTTAGTCCGTCTGCAGTGTATTTAATTTTCCTGGCAGGAATTGAGCTTGTAGGTGTACTTGGTAGCTCAAGGCTGTGTTCCAAAATGCTATGGCTAGTCTGCAGAGGGGGTAAGAATGTGTACCCCCCCTGCTTGTTTATGTACCACATAACAGTGGTGTTGTCCATCTTTACCATTAGTTGTCCTGGAAGAATGTAGTCCTTGAAGGCTGTCAGAGCATTCTGCACAGCTAACATTTCTTTTTGATTGATATGCGGGTGGACTGCTAGAAAGATGCTTAGTGTGACATCTGGACAGAGGGAGGAGGACAAGGAGACCTGGTGGTGGAATGAGGAAGTACAGGAGAGTATACAGAGGAAGAGGCTGGCAAAGAAGAAGTGGGATTGTCAAAGAGATGAAGAAAGTAGACAAGAGTAGAAGGCGATGAGGCGCTTGGCAAAGAGAGAGGTGGCGAAGGCTAAGGATAAGGCATAGGGAGAGTTGTATGAGAGATTGGACACTAAAGAGGGAGAAAAGGACCTGTACCGATTGGCTAGTCAGAGGGACAGAGCTGGGAAAGATGTGCAGCAGGTAAGGGTGATAAAGGATAGTGAGGGAAACGTACTCAAGTGAGGAGAGTGTGTTGACTAGATGGAAAAAGTACTTTGAATGGCTGATGAATGAAGAGAATGAGAGAGAGAGCAGGTTGGATGATGTGGGGATAGTGAATCAGGAAGTGAAACAGATTAACAAGAAGGAAGTAAGGACAGCTATGAAGAGGATGAAGAATGGAAAGGCTGTTGGCCCAGATGACATACCAGTGGAAGCACGGAGGTGCTTAGGAGAAATGGTAGTGGAATTTTTAATCAGATTGTTTAATGAAATTTTGGAAAGTCAGAGGATGCCCGAGTAGTGGAGAAAAAGTGTTTTGGTACCTATCTTTAAGAATAAGGGTGATGTGTAGAGCTGTAGTAACTACAGAGGGATTAAATTGATCAGTCACAGCTTGAAGTTATGGGAAAGAGTAGTGGAAGCTAGGTTACGAAGGGAGGTGATGATTAGTGATCGGCAGTATGGTTTCATGCCAGGAAAGAGCACTACAGATGCAATGTTTGCTCAGTGTTGCTGGAGAAATACAGAGAAGGTCAGAAGGAGTTGCATTGTGTCTTTCTGGACTTCGAGAAAGCATATGACAGGGTGCCTAGCATATGACAGGGTGCCTAGAGAGGAGTTGTGGTACTGTATGAGGAAGTCAGGAGTGGCAGAGAAGTATGTAAGAGTTGTACAGGATATGTACAAGGGTAGTGTGACACTGGTGAGGACTGCGGTAGGAGTGACAAATACATTTAAGGTGGAGGTGGGATTACATCAAGGATCAGCTCGGAGTTATTTGCAGTGGTGATGGACAGGTTGACAGATAAGATCAGACAGAAGGCCCCATGGACTATGTTTGCAGATGACATTGTGATATGTAGTGAGAGTAGGGAACAGGTGGAGGAGACCCTGGAGAGGTGGAGATATGCTCTGGAGAGGAATGAAGGTCAGCAGGACTAAGACAGAATATATGCGTAAATGAGAGGGAGGCTAGAAGAATGGTGAGGATGCAGGGAGTAGAGTTGGTAAAGGTGGATGAGTTTAAGTACTTGGGGTCAACAGTTCAGAGTAATGGTGAGTGTAGAAGAGAGGTGATGAGGAGAGTACAGGCAGGGTGGAATGGGTGGAGAAGAGTGTCGGGAGTGATTTGTGACAGACAGGTACCAGTAAGAGTGAAAGGGAAGGTCTACAACAGGGTAGTGAGACCAGCCATGTTATACAGATTGGAGATGGTGGCATTGACAAAAAGGCAGGAGTCAGAGCTGGATGTGGCAGAGTTAAAGATGTTAAGATTTGCACTGGGTGTGACTAGGATGGACAGGATGAGGGTCAGCTCAGGTTGGACAGTTTGGAGACAAAGCAAGAGAGGCGAGATTGCGTTGGTTTGGACATGTGCTGAGGAAGGATGCTGGGTATATCAAAAAGGGTGGCAGTGTAGCCATTTTGTATAAATCTGAACTCCAAGTTTCACCCTTCAATGTGCTCCTACCCTCAGATACCAATGCAGAAATCTTTACTGCCAAACTACAAAATCAACAACTCCAAATACATCTATCTAATTTGCACATATCTTCCCCCCCTGGAAATAATATTAATACTTTTGAAAACATACTTAGTTACCTCTCTATCCACCTACCTCAGGAAACCATTGTGTTAGGTGACTTTAATATAGACTGGGCAACCTGTAGTTCCCCTAAACCTACCAATCACATAAATCTTCACGGATTCTCACAAATAACCATTCCTACTACAATCCATAAGCCAAGCAGTAAGGAAACCACCCTAGACAGGATCCTTCTCAACAGCCATCTTGATACTTATAAACCAGGAACCCTTCCTGACTATATCAGTAACCATATGCTAACCTATATTATTAAGCAAAAAATTCATAGCCCTAATACCAATATTTGTAAAACCTCCCATTCCAAAAAATTTTTTTATCCAGAGAGCTTACAAAATGAACTGAAAGCATGTGAATGTTTCATCTTCAACTTGATGAAGCAGTGACCTACTTCAATACTAGATTCCTTCAAATCCTAGATTACCACGCCCCCTATCGCTCTTCCCGAATAAGGACCAAAATTGCCCCCTGGCTCACAAAACAAACTAGGCAAAAGATCCTCCTCAGAAATAAAATTTGGGCCAAATGGAGAGCCTCCAAAAGTCCATCAGATCAACTTTACTTTAAACAGTCAAGAAATGCCACCGAGAAAGACATTCTCAGAGACAAAAAAGACTATTACCTTCACCTCCAACAAACCCACCAACAAAAACAACAAAAATTCTTGTCAGGCATTAAACTACTTCAGCCAGGGCACTCAAACTCCTGCCCCTTCAGGATTCAACCATAATAACTCTAATCAGATTCCTGATGCCTTTAGTAACTATTTTACTGAAGCCATTCTAACCCTAGCTAATACTTTACCACCTATTACCACTTCCCCATTAAATACCACTAATACTCCATCTCCGACCTTTCATATACAACCTGTACCCACATCCCTCATTTGCAACCTCCTTCAAAAACTCAAACCATGCACCCCTTCTGCTGACTGTCTTCCAGCTGAATACCTGCAAATTACAGCTAAAGCCATAGCCTATCTCATCTCCATCCTTATAAATAGAACAATTTTAGAAAGCAAAATCCCTTCCATATGGAAAGTATCCCACATCATCCCCCTATATAAAGGTGGGTCATCTACAGAGCTCTCCAACTTTCAGCCTATCGCCTTACTCTCTCCAATAGCTAAAATAATGGAAAAATGCATACACAGACAACTACTTGACCACCTTCCCCAAAATAATTTACTTGCCAACTGCCAGCATGGCTTTAGGCCATTCCATAGCACAACTGCCCTGCTATCCTTTTCTGACTACATAAACAAAAATCGTAACAATAATACATTTTCCTCTGCACTATTTATTGACCTTTCAAAAGCCTTTGATATGGTGAACCATAACATGCTTATTGACATACTAAAAGCCCAATCACTTTATCTACAAGCATTACAATGGTTTAAATTCTATCTGGAAAACAGACACCAAGCAGTACTTTGGGATAATAATCTTTCTACTTCCCTCCCTGTGAACACTGGAGTACCACAAGGCTCTATTTTAGGACCTTCTCTTTTCATTGTTTATTAATGATCTGCATACCACAATTCCTCAAGCCACCTGCATACAATATGCAGATGACTCTACTTTAATTTGTTCAGCCAAGTCCATAACCTCTCTCCAGTCCCTCACCCAAACAGCATTTAACAGTGTTGAAAATTGGTTCATGCAACACTGCCTCCTTCTGAACCCCAAAAAAACAAAATTATTGCTCTTTGCTCCTACTCATAAGTCACCTCAACTGCACTTCACAGTAGCCTCTAACAATGGAACTAACATCCCCAGACACTACAACCCGTCTACTGGGAGTAACAATTGATAACAACCTTAGCTATGATGACCATATTAATTCTACAATAAAGTCAGTCAACAAAAAACTAGGCATCCTTTACAGAATCAAACCCTTCCTTACCCCTTCAGCCAGAATCACTATTGCCCAGACCCACCTGATCTCTACCCTGTTCTATGCTTCTGCAATATATACCAATCTATCTAAAGACAACCTCACCAAACTTTCCACCAGTTACAATAACATAGCCAGATTTGCCACTGGCACCCCCTTTAGAACTCACCACTGTCACAACCTCAAACAACTGGGATGGCTAGAACTGCAGAACCAACTACTCTGTCAACTTGTTATCATCCAAAAGATCCTTTACCACCCTAATAATACCCCAATCCTTACTAATCTGATTACCCCCTACAAAAATCTTGCAACACTATGCTCAGCTAACAAGCTTCTAGTTTCCACTATTAAATCCAACAACAAAGCTGGGGACTCGCTTTTCACCAACACAGAAGGAAAAAGCTGGAACCAGCTTCCTACTGAACTTTCCACCCTTGCTTCCACTCTTCTTTATAAAAAAAACATCTTTAATATGTTAAAACTCACTGGCTTTGTCCCTGCTCTAACCCCGACTGATATCTCATTCCCCTTCTTGCTCTCTCTACACTTCTCTACTCCACTGTTCTACGTCGCCTACTTGTAATATTGATTTCCTTCATAGTACTGGAGAGAAAAAAAAATTTACAATTAAAAATTTTTTTTTTTGATTGCTCTCTCTCAAATGATTGTTCTCTGTATTTGATCTTAGCTTAAACCTAATAAAGGACTCTGTACAAGATTATCTGACCCTCAATGTAAACAATGTGCTGCAATTAATTTGACTATTACTATACATTGCATTCTTTGTCACTGCTAATGCTTGGAGCTTTTCTCCGCAGACCTCTACTGAAAACAGACATATCTAGTTAGACTAGCCCGGTCAACAAATGTAAAATAAATAAATAAAATAAATAAATAAATAAATAAATGGATGCTAAGGATGGAGCTGCCAGGTAAGAGGAAAAGAGGAATGCCCAAGATAAGGTTTATGGATGTGGTGAGAGAGGACATGCCGGCGGTTGGTGTGAAAGAGCATGACGCAGATGACAGGAAGAAATGGAAACAGATGATCTGCTGTGGCGACCCCTAACGGCAACAGCTGAAAGAAGATGATGATGATGCAGGTGCATTTGACTTGGGTTCCATTTGCCCTGAAAGCACTTCCCTGCCAGGTGAGCCCCCCATGCATAGTCTGATGCGTTTGTTAGGGTTTGGGCGTCAGGGGGTGGTGTGAAAGGTAGTCCCTTGTTTTGGTGGCAGGCCTCTGCCCAAAGGAACTCTATGCGTAGGCAAGGTACGATAGGAATCATTGCTTCTAGATCCTGAGAATGTTGACACCACAGGCTTTTTAGATACCACTGTAGTTTCCTCATATGCAGTCTTGCATATGGAATTAGAAGAATGCAGGAGACCATGAACCCCAAGGCTTGCAGTATTTGTCTTGTAGATAGCAGGGTTTCTGTGGCCACTTGTTTGAAGTAGGTTGTCAAATGAATTTGCTTCTCTGGCGTGAGGTAAGCCATCTGGCAAGCTGTATTCAAGATTGCTCCCAGGAATATAATTTGCTGACAGTGTACGAGGTGTGATTTCTTTTCGTTTATGGTATACCCCAGACAAGTTAGAACCCTTTGTACCAAGGCCAGATGATTCAAAAGTATGTCCTGGCTTTCTGCCTGAATTAGACAATTGTCCAGGTATGGGTATATTTGAATATTTTTTTGTCTGCAAAATGCAATAACTGGAGATTGGCACTTTGTGAATACCCTGGGCGCAGTAGATAAGCCAAAGAGCAGTGCAGAGAACTGATAGTGCGTGCAGCCTGCTTTGAAGAGTAGGTGTCTTCTGCAAGTTTCCCCGATTGGGATGTGCAGGTATGTTTCTTTTAAATCTAGTGTTGCCAACCAGGCATCTTTGCCTAGCATAAGAAGTAATTGGTGAAGAGTCAGCATCTTGAATTTTGGAATCTACAAAAAGGTGTTTAGGAGTAGACAGTTCCAAGGTAGGACACCATGAATTGCCTTTTCTGGGTACCAGGAAAAGTCTTGAGTAGAAACCTTGTCCTTTTTCCACTTCTGGTACCAGTTGAATAGCCCCCCATGCTTAAGAGAGAAAGTACTTGTTTTGGGGCCTCTGCCCAATGACTTGGGAGTAGGTCCGGCCACCTGCTTGGTGTTGGCAACTTGTGGAAGTGAAATCTGTGTCCCTGGGACACTATTTAAAACCCATTTGTCCTGGGTAATGAGTTCCCAATTCTTTGCATGAAGAGCAGTCTTTCCCCCCAAAGGGGCAGTCAGTTGATAAGTGCTTGGAAATTTTAAAAGGAAGTCATTGAGACAGTTTACCATAGGAGGGAGTCTTATTATTCCCAGATTTGGAAGTGGTGCCCCCCCCCCCCCCCACACACACACACACACACACACACACTGCTTAGTTCTGTGTGTCCCCTGGGACTGAAACCTGGGGTTTTTGCTGTGTTTGGGTTTGGTTTGAGAAGACCTGGAAGGGGCTAGAAAGAACCAATTCTTAGAGGGCCAGTGCCTACTAAATCTAGGAGGCTGAACTTGTAAGAAATTTTTAACAATTTGCACAGATTTAGCTTTATCTTCCATCTTTTTAAGAACTTCTTCAGCCTTGTTGCCAAACAGGTGGTCCTGACTTAAGGGAGTATCCAACAATTTAGCTTTAACATGACCAGGCAAAGACTGATCCTTAAGCTAAGCATGCCTTCTAAGCACAGACCCAGTAACAGCAGCCCTGCAAGAGGCCTCTAAAGAATCAAAACCGCATTGCAAAGTATGTTTTCCAACTTGTTCAGCAGAATGCATTAACTCCTGTAAGTCTTTATTTTCCACACAGTCAGGAATCAACATGATTTTCTGTTTAAGCAGTCCAATAACATGTTTCTGATATTTTAACATATGAAATTGGCAGTTTAAAGCTCTAATTGCCAAGGTTGCTGAAGTATAAACCTTTTTACCCCATCTATCCAGCACCTTGGAGTCTCTATCAGAAGGGGTAGGATTTTTAGCAGTGCAGGCCTTAATGCCCTTGGGCCCCTGTGAAATAGTCTCTGGATCTGCAATAGGATTTTTGAAAAGGAACTTGTGGGAATCTGGGACCCTGTAGTATCTGTCAGGTTTACTGGGAGCAGGAGGCAGGGAATAAGGGGCCAAACTGGATTCCGAGAAAGCATCTTCAACAATGTCTAGTACAGGAAGAATAGCCAAAGGCCTATGCTGAGGTAGGAGAAGGAAATCCCTAAGCCTCTTTTTTGAACCAGAAAATTCCTGGCTTTCCCAGTGAAAATGCTCCCTTAGAGTATGTAAGGTTTCCCCAAAAGAAAAATTCTCAGGAGGGGAAGCAGAGGGAATAGAATCCTCTGCATCAGAATTCTCATAAGTAGGTAAGGACAAATCCAGGTCATCAGAAGAGTCAGAAAAAACAGAATCCTGATCAGAAGATTCATAATCAAGCTCAGCCCTAGGTCTTTGGGGGGGGGGGGGGATTTGGCTACCCCTGATTAGGGTTATTAGATCTTCAGCCATTTTTATCATTTGTTTTTTAGGCATAGAGGCCTGAGCATGTGGCCTGGGCATCGGTTTTTTAGACATGGATCGAGATTTAGGCCTTAGTAATGAAGGAGGCGTTGATTTAATATTAGAGTCCGTAGGCCTGAATATACCCTCAGAAGCCACTGCCTGTACAGCGACTCCAGACCCATCCAAGCTAGAGACATCCGCGGGTTCCATAGTTGAAGTATCTCGCGGCATACCAGACTACGAACGGGTCTCAATAGAGGCCGTGGCATACTGGACTCCGAACGGGTCTCAGTAGAGGCCTGCAAATCAGAAGTACCGGTTTCACGGGCTGCAAAAGCGCCTCACTGAGTACCGGCGAACTGGCGACTGGCTTAGGAGAAGCGTTGTCAGCATTTTTAGACCTCAGTCTGTCTTTATCTTTGCATTTTTTCTGAATCACGGTAGTCGGATGGCTAACCGACAACATTTCTGGATAATTAAACCAAGAACCGAAATATTTAAAGGCAAAAATATACAGACGACGGATAGTGTGCTGATTAAATAAAGCACAAAACCGAGAGCAAGGTACATCGTGGTCAGGGCCTAGGCAAGGAATACAGAACGAATGAAAATCTTTATGAGGTATTTGCTTTCCACAAGTAATGCAATTATTAACTTTTACTGACATCGGTAAGGAGCAAGAAAAAGCTTCCCCAACAGGGTACTTGGCGTTTAGTTGAAGACTTCGGTTCTGAAACTCGAAAACGTAATTTTAGGAGTCGGCCGACTGGCACTTGCAAACTGCTTCTGTTTTGTGCACCGCACAGCAACAAAGACTGATGTAATGGTGTCAACTGCGTGTTTTATACCCCTGACGACATGACGTCATGGAAGAAGGGACAGCAACCACCGCAGGACCCAAGACTTTGTTAATCAGGCCGACTGAGGGCAACCTGCAAGCAGATTACCCAAATGTAATGACTGCAACAGTGAAACACTAAGAACATCTGCTGCACCACTGCATCGCCCATTAAAGACTTCAACTAATTTGGCATTAAAATCAGGAACTTTCAAAGTACACTATTATACGTGCCATTTAAGTACAAACAGTCAACAGAACTAGGAAGCATAGGAGAAAGATGCACTCCTATGGATTGGCATGGTGATGCTATGGCACACACTGACACAAGCAAACAAGCATATAGGAATTAAAGACTGAAAACTGTGGCAAAATATATTCATCAGTAAGAAGTTAACCAGATGTCACCTACTGCAGAAAGACCATTTGAAGTATTTGAAACATGAAAAATGCTGCTTTAACAGAAAACTTTCTTCTAAGCAAGACTCATTCAATTCCAGTAAGATGACGGGTAAAGTCATCTCTTTATTCAACTCACGAATATGGTTCTCCTTGATTAGTGCCAGGTAAAAGCCTCAAAAGACCATAACAAATGACCCCCTTTAATCTATTTTCCAAATCACGCAGTCCACACCGATCTGATTTGATCTGATCATAGGAAGTTACTAGGCTATTGGCCCCAAGGCACTTATAAGCCCAGCCAAGAGTTTAACCCATATTTAAACAAGTCAGCCTCCAAAGCCCCTGTCCAGCAGGGACACAGGTAGAGTCCCAGGGGTGTTATTTTCGGTTTCCCATCCAGTTATCCAGGTTGTGCTTAAAAAGGGATAATGAGGTACTCTACTTGACGTGGAGAGGGAGTCTATTCCACAGATGGGGAAGTCTCTGGGACACAAATCTGTCCCGCCAACAAGTCCTATTGATGTCACAGACTTGGCTGAAGTCACGCATGCGAGTTACTAGAGTGGAGCTTGACATATAGATATGCAGCAGTCCCATCAAGGTGGGGTCGGAGATGGCTTTGTATGCCAGACAGAAGTCACCTCTGAGCAGTCTGTATGAAACTAAGTAAAAGGACAGGGCTTTTAGCCTGTTTGTGAAGGGTCGATGTTTGAGGCCCTGGATTTTTCTGGTGAGCAACCTCAGTGGTCTCTACAGCTGCATGTGCTTTGCGAGGTACATGCCGAAGGGGGCAGTGCACTCAATTAATGGACTTATAAGGGAAGACTACAGGTATGTTATGACCTTGTCCCTGGATGAGATCCCCCTTGCTTATGAGGTGGGCCATGTAGAAAGCTTTGCATAGAACAGAAGCAACATGGTTGTCAAAAAAGTCAGGTTGCTATCAACCTGGGTGCCCAAATCCCTCAACTGATTGCATGCTTAGGACGTTATTAATGTGATATGTGGGGAAATCACTCTCCCCAAAAGGGATGATTATGCATTTTTTGGCATTCGGCTTGAGGCCATGTTTCTGGCACCAGTCATTTGTTTGGGTGAGACCCTCATGGAAGACGTCCACATCACTTGGGGAATTGATGACCATGCCCAGCTTAGTCATCTGCAAACTTCGTCAGCCACAGCCCACTGCCTTTGGCCTGCACCTCAAAGAAGCATATCCCGAATAAGACGCCATGAGACCGATGCCTGGGGTATGATGCTCGTTACGGGTCTACTGCTTGAAGAGGCTTCCCCTATTTTGACTAGGTGGGTTCCATCAGTGATCCAGCTTGCTACCCATCTGGTAACATATGGATTGATGCCTAGTTGAGAGAGTATCTATTATGCCCGAGTGGGGAATAGTGTCGAAGGCTTTGGCCAGGTCAAGGTAGGCGATGTGCAGTCTTCTCCTTATCCATGGCTTTGGTAGCTGTCTCAAAGAAGTCGACCAGATTTAACAGACATGCCCTCCCCTTGACAAAGCCAAACTGTGTGAGGTTGAGTGTTTGGAGGTTGCTGATTTCCCCGTTAATATGACCCATGTTAATCCGTTCCATGACCTTGCAGATCAGGCTAGTTAGGCTGATGGGTCTATAATTTCCCGGATCGGTGGACGCTCCACCTTTGTGTAAAGGAATGACAGTGGCTGTCCTCCACTCGGCTGGGATAAAGCCGGTACTCGGGCTTTGGTTGAATAGGGTGCCTAATGGTGCAGCAAGTTCATGTTTGAGTTCATGTAGGATGCAGCCTGGGATGTTATCGGGTCCCATGGAGGCTGTATTTTTTTTTGCCTTTGAGAGGGCAGTGATGACCTGTTCCCTAGAGATAAGAGGAGGGGGTCAGGTACTGGGGATGGCCTGCTTTACTGACTGGGGTGGCAGAGGGGTGAAGTTTTTGCTGCATCTGTCAGCCAGTAGGTTGGCTATATCTACAGTATTTGTGTATGTGGTGTCCTTGACCACCAGTTCTGAACAGATCTGGGTGCTTCCTTTGAGACTGCGGACATATGTGAAGAAGGCTTTACGACTGTCACTAGTAGATGTGGCCAATTTGCACTCTAAATTGGCTTTAGAGGATTTCACTAGTGCTCTTATTTGCTTGTTCAGGCTAAGGAGAGATTGCTTCCAATTGGGCACCTGCTCCTTCTTGGCTCCGGACAGCAATTATTTTCCTTTTATTATATAGTTTATTTATTGCAGATGTCCACCAGACAAGGTTTACTCTTCCTTGTGGAGGATGATTTTGCCCTGTCGGGTACTCCTGATTCCATGTATCTATATAAATGCTCATATAGTACTTTGGTGCCAGTTCAAAGAGAGGGGGAAGGGGCTATAAAGCTGTTTACACCATCCCTCAGGAGGTTGTAATCCGCTTAGGAGAAGTTTTTTTTTTGTTTGACCCTAGCTAGATGGGTGTCAGTAGAGATGGTGACTTCGAAAGTGACCGCTTTATGGTCGGATCTTACCAGGGAAGATGACACTGTAGGGGTGTGGCAGTGGTTACTCATGTTGGTTAATACCAAGTCCAAGATATCATCACCTCTTCTGGGGGTATCCACTAGCTGTTCCAAGGCATTTGCAGTGATAAAACAGAGGAATCTCTGGGCATTTGTGTTCTGGCATGAGTAGTTTTTCCATTCTATGGTTGGGTTGTTAAAGTTGCCCAGGATCAGGGTAAAGGATTGAATCTTGATAAAATTCGAATAGGTCCAAATAGGTGGACTGGGCATCGAGTCAAATTTGGGGGCCTGCAGCTAGCTATGATTTGAACAGGGGTCTTGCCAATTGTTAACTGCACCTGCAGTGCCTCCTGTGCGTCATACTGTCTGACCAGCCTGGAGGTGTGTGTGTCTTTAAAAAAAAAAAAAAAAAAAAAAAAATATATATATATATATATATATATATATATATATATATCCATCCATCTATATATCTATCTATAAACTCCACCTTCTTTGGCTTTGCTGTCCACAGTTTGGGGTCTGAATGTATGATGGGATGAGTAGCCAAGGTAAGGCTGGGGTGCTTGCCGCAGTTTTGAACCAGGTTTCTGTGACTGCACAAATGTTAGCATCTTCCAGGGTTAAGAATGCTTGCAGTAAGTGCAGTTTCATGTTTAGACTCCTAGCATTTAGCAGCATGACCTTTAATTTGCATTTTGTTGAAATTTTTATGTTGGTATTATTGACCTCACGACTTTTCCTAAAAAAGGCACTATGAGGGAGGCAAGAGCCTTTGCCAGAAGCCTGAAGCCGAAGTGAGACAGATACAGGCCATCTCTAGCAAAGCATCATTGTCTGCTGATCATATCTTCCCAGGCTATCGGGTACTGGATCCTCCCTGGAATGACACCAGAAACTGAGCCAGTTGTTAAAGTCAATCATTTTTTGTTTGAATTGAGGCATCATTCTGGGTGACAGCAGAATGCTGCTTAAGGCTAGGGACATACCTGCCTGGGACACATTCAGTGAACCCAAGCATGTGTCTCTTTCATATAGTCCAGGGAGGTAAGTCTCAAATCATTCACGCCAACATGGACTATGACAGTCATAACAGTACTTGTTGTTGAGAGACTTAAGTGTGTGTGTGTGTGTGTGTGTGTGTGTGTGTGTGTGTGTGTGTGTGTGTGTGTGTGTGATATGGCAGATTCTGGCACCTACTAAACTACTAACTGTGACTTTCTCCTTATCCAGCCTCGTGAGAGGCACATCTGTATGCCTCACAATGGAGTCTCCTATGGCCAATATGTTGGGTATAGGGTTAGGCCTTAGTGGTTGCGAGAGACAGGTGGTGTGGACTATGTGTGGTATGCAATGTGGAGGGTTGTAAAGTTTGCATGTGTTTTTGCCTCTGAGGTCTCCTTTGTTTGTTTTGTTTTTGTGGAGAACCTCAGCATATCTATATATATATATATCTATATATATCTATATATATCTATATATATATATATATATATATATATATATATATATATTAGATATGTGTGTGTGTGTGTGTGTGTGTGTGTGTGGAGGTTGAGGTGTAGTGATTTTGACGACAACCTTCTCAGTGCCAGATATACTAGCTTGTGAGGGAGAGAGCTCAAACTCCAGGTTCTTAATGTAATTGCATCTCTCACAAATTATGTTCCTACATGATAGTACTAATCTGTCAGTGCGACCACAATTCCCATTAAGTCATACTACTGTGGTCCTGAAGGCTATGAAAGGCGAACACACTGCGTCCTATAGTTCATGGTTTGATACCCTCAGACTCATTTTCCTACTGTGAGACTGAGCAAAAGAATTATCCAGGCAGTGTTCCTGGGATCTCATTGATAACTGGACACTTGTGTCAAGTGGGCTGACATGATTAACAAATAACTAAAACAAAAATAGCCAGTAACAATGCTCTTAACAGTACTGGGGCAGCATCTCTGTAAAATGTATGGAATTCAGAAAGTTAACTTATAAAATCCAAGGAATTATGGTATATTGATTTTTTTTCTTTAATATCTATTTGTATCTCTGCCCTGGAGCACACACTATTGTATTGCCCTACAGAGTATAGGAAGACTTGGAGGTTTCATTGAATAACATCCACAGATCTGTCCTGTTGAGAACAGGTCAACTGCACTAAAGTGAAAAAAGCTTTCAGTAAGTAGAGAAGATTACTACAGTGGGGAAATCTTTGCATGCTTCACTTAGTTTGCTCCATGACTTGTCATATGGGGGGGGGGGGATCTTAGACATTTAAGATTTTATTTTTCAAATGTGCACATCCACTGAAGAATGGAAACATGGTTTAACAAATTTCAAATTTATACCTACCCAAGAAATTCACCATTTGGTAGAAGTTTGTACACCTGCACTTACTCTTTCCAGAACAGACTTGCTTCCTCCTCCTTCCCTTTTCAAGGGGGCTCCTTCACTCTGTAACCTTTTTATATAAAGTACAGTTTTGTACCTACCATAAATGTAGATGTTCGAAGATCCACATTGCTGCAGTCCTAACAATTGGGTAGTCCGCTGTCCTCGGTCGGCCCGAATATCAAAGTATAAGGCTGACGTCGGTCAGGGCGCATTTGACTGACGTCAGTACGTCAGGGTACAAATGCGCATGACCGGCGTCATATCCTCAGTCTTTTCTTGCCCCAGATGTCAGAAGACCCTAAAAAGAAAGGTTAAAACCAAAAGACAGCAAACAACCAACCAACCACCCTTGCACTAACTATAGTACAATATATACAATATACACAAAATGTACAACCCAACCCACACAACCACCTCTAACAACAGAGGGGAAGGAGGGAGGGTAAATTGGACTGCAGCAATGCGGATCTTCGAACATCTACATTTATGGTAGGTACAAAACTGTACTATGTTCTTCATCTCACATTGCTGCAGTCCTAACAATTGGGTAGAATCCCAAAGCAGAGATAAGGGAGGATGGCTACAAGGAAGCAGGAGCTGCCAAAATGCCCTGCAAAACAGCAGTGGCAAAACCAGCCCTAGACTTAGAGTAAAGTGGCAGGTGATAATGCTTAGAGAAAGTATGTACAGAACTCCAAGTAGCTGCCTCCAAAATATCCTTGGTTGCCACTCCCCTCAAAAAAGCTGTTGAAGTGGCAGTAGCCCTAGTGGAATGAGGCCTAATCCCAGCTGGAATCTCCTTGCCATGATGGGAATAACAGAAAGCAATGCAAAACCCAATCCACTTAGAAATAGTTTGTTTTGATACAGGCTTGCCCTGAGAACTCAAAGCAAAAGAAACAAACAACTGCTGAGACTGCCTGAAACCTTTAGTTCTGTCCAAATAATAACGCAACTGCCTGTGGACATCTAAAGTGTGCAAAATCTTTTCCCCTTTATTTTGGGGATTTGCATAAAATGTAGGCAAATGAATAGTTTGGTTCAAAGCCACACTAGAAACCACCTTAGGCATAAAGGAAGGATTAGTACGTAATGATACCCTATCCTTATGGAAAATCAAGAAAGGCTCAACTGCCATAAGGGCCTGTAATTCAGAAACCCGTCTTGCAGAGGTAATGGCCAACAAAAAAGCAGTCTTCCATGATAAATACTTCAACTCAGCAGTAGCTGCAGGCTCAAAAGGTTGTAGAGTGAGTTTCTCCAACACAAAATTGAGATCCCAAGCAGGAGTAGGAGCTCTTCGTGGGGGTCTTATATTCTTTGCCCCTCTAAGAAATTGCTTGAACAAAGGATGAGAAAACAATGGTGGGTTGCAATCATAGTGAGCTGAAATTGCTGCAGCATGAACTTTAATAGAAGAGAAAGACAAACCTTTGTCTAGTAACTCAGTAAGATATTGAAGAGCCACACACAAATTAGGCTCAGAAACATCAAAATCTTTTGCTGCACTCCAAAACAAAAATCTCTTCCATTTGTCTGCGTACACTTTCCTTGTACTAGGCCTCCTAGCTTCCAAGATAACATTCAAAACTTGCTGAGGAAGTGGAGGCCCACTATGGTTCAAAACAGAATATGCCAGGCTGTGAGGTGCAGAGAGTGAAGCTTGACATTTAGCAAATGGCTGTCCTCCTGCGACAACAGGTGTGGAATCAAGGCAAAGGCCATGGAGGCTTCCATACCAGACTTCTCAGTAATGGGTACCAGTGTTGTCGAGGCCAATCCGGAGCTATTAAGATCATCCTTGGCTTGTCCTGTCTGACTTTCAGAAGTACCTTTAGGAGGCGAGGCAGAGGTGGAAAGGCATACACATGAAGATTGCTCCAATTGAAGGAAAGAGCATCCACTCTCCAAGCTGTGGGATGAAACCTTTTTGTGCAAAACTTTGGCAGCTGATGGTTTAGTGGAGAAGCGAACAGATCTATGTCTGGAGTTCCCCATGACACTGTCAATTTCTGAAATACATGAGGATCCAATTTCCACACGTGGGGATCCATAATTCGTCTGCTCAACACATCTGCTAAGGAGTTCTGTGCTCCTGGCAGAAACCTTGCCTGAAGATTGAGCTGTAAACTGAGAGCAGTCTCCCACAAAATCATTGCTTGCCTGCATAGAGGATAAGAATGTTCCCCCTTGCTTGTTGATGTACCACATGACAGTTGTGTTGTCTGTTAGAATCAACACCTGCCCTGGAAGAAGTAATTCCTTGAAAGCAATTAATGCAAACTGGACTGCTAACATCTCCTTCATGTTGATATGTAGATGTTGTAGTCTGACAGGCCACTTGTTTTGTATCCACTTTCCATTGAGATGAGCTCCCCAAGCTTTGTCTGAGGCATCTGTCGTTAAAATCTGACTCGCCTCTGGCCGGGTCACAGAGAGTCCCTTGTTTAGGTGACATTCCTGAGCCCACCACAAAAATTCCTTTTGAATGCAAGGTATTATTTGAATGACAGTGTCCAGATCCTGGCAGTGCTGTGTCCATACATTTTTGAGATACCATTGTAGCTTCCTCATATGCAGTTTGGCATTGGGAAGCACCAGAATACAAGATGCCATGAACCCTAAGGCTTGAAGGACTGTCCTTGCAGTCAGCCCGGACTGATGAGATGGTTGATGGAAGTAAAGGGATAGACTCTTTTGTTTGTCCGGGGTTAAAAAGGCCATCTGGGATGCTGTATTCAGTCTCACACCCAGAAAGCACATGTCTTGAGAGGGTACTAGACTGGACTTTATTTCGTTCACAGAATACCCTAGGCATCTTAGCACTGCTATCACATATTCCAAATGATGAAGGAGCTCTTCTCTTCCTTGAGCCAGAATTAGGCAGTCATCCAAATAAGGATAGATCTGTATTCCTTTTAGTCTGAAGAAAGCTATCACTGGAGCCAGAATTTTCGTGAACACTCTGGGCGCAGTAGATAAGCCAAAGGGCAATGCAGAGAACTGATAGTGAGAAGTCCCAGCTCGAAAACGCAGATACTTTCTGCAACCTAGTCTGATAGGAACATGAAGGTAAGTCTCCTTGAGATCCAAAGTTACCATCCAATGATCTTTGCCCAGCAGAGGTAAAAGCTGCTGCAACGTCAACATTTTGAACTTGGGAATGTCCAGATAAGTGTTGAGGATAGATAAATCCAAAATTGGTCTCCATGTGTTCCCCTTCTTTGGTACTAGGAACAGGCGAGAATAAAATCCTAGGCCCACTTCTGGCAGAGGGACCGGCTGTATGGCCCCTAGTCGGAGCAACAGAGAAACCTGCTTGTGAGCCTCTATTCTTTGTTGAGGAGGAACGTCTGGCATGCCTGTGAAAGGAGGCAAGGTATGGAAATAAAACCTGTAGCCGTGGTGTATGATATCCAATACCCATCTGTCTTGGGTAATTAAACACCAATTTTCTTTGAAAAGTGCCAACCGTCCCCCCAAAGGTGCTGCCAGACGAGCAGGCTCTGGCAGCTGAAAAGGTAGGTCATTGGGTCTGCTTACGAAAGGACTGACCCCTGCCCTCACCGAAGCCTGTGCAGGAGAACTTCCTGTTCTAGGCCTGAAAGAGCCCTGAGCTCTGCCCTTACCACGTCTAGATCTACCCCTAGACTGGGAATCATAAGAAGGATACGTCCACCCCTTAGTAGGCCAATTTCTACTAAACTTTGGAGGCTGGACTTGCAAAAAATCTTTAACAGTCTGCATAGACTTAGCTTTGTCCTCCATTTTCTTTAAAACTGTCTCAACAGGAGGACCAAACAACACGTCAGATTGTAAAGGAGCATCTAAAATCCTTGTTTTAACATGTTCAGACAAATTCTGATCCCTCAGCCAGGCGTGCCGGCGAAGAACTGACCCAGTGGCAGCCACCCTAGACGAGGCCTGTACAGCATCAAAACCACATTGCAAAGAATGCTTACCCACCTGTTCAGAAACGTGCACTAAATCTTGCAACTCCTTACAATCAATACCTACTGCCAGAGCATCAACCTTAGATTTCAATTGTGAAAGGAGATAATTTTGGTATTTCAACATGTGAAACTGGCAATTCAGAGCCCTCATAGCAAGAGTGGAAGAAGTATAGACTTTCTTGCCCCATCTATCCAAGGCCCTAGCCTCCTTGTCTGCAGGAACCGGATTCTTAACAACAGAAGCCTTAACACCTTTAGGCCCATGGCTAACAGTTTCCGGGTCTGCCCTAGGACTCTTAAAAAGATACTTATGAGCTTCAGGCACCCTGTAATACCTATCCTGCTTAACAGGAGCAGGAGGCAAAGAATCAGGATTAAGAGAAGCTTCCATAAAAACATCTTCCACTACAGTCAAAACAGGAGGTATAGCCAAAGGCCTATGCTGGGGTAACAACAGAAATTCCCTAAGCCTTTTTCTGGAATCAGAGAAGTCCTGACCTTCCCACTTAAAATGCTCCCTCATGGAATGAAGAGTTTCTGAAAAGAAAAATCCTCAGGGGAGTAGCAGAAGGAGTAGAATCATCCACATCAGAATCAGAATAAGGAGAGTACTCCTGCAAGTCTTCAGCCGAAGACTCTGAAACATCTGAAGCCTGCTCAAAACCCCCCAGCTCAGGCTCCACCCTAGGCCGCTTATGAGGAGGGGGCATAGAACCCCTAATAAAAGTAATCAAATCTTCTGCCATTTTAAGCATATGCTTCTTGGGCACAGTACCTGAAGAGCTAGGGGTAACACTAACTGAAGCCAAACCTGGCCTGCCCCTGGGGGAAGCCTTGGAAACAGAAGGAGAGGGCCTAGCCATCTTAGGAAGGGAGGGGAGTATAGTAATATGAGAAGCCCCCTCAGCCTGACTAGTCTCTTGAGAGGCCACATCTTGTAATAACAAGGTCTCCCCCTGTGAACACAAAGAAACCTCTGGTGGAGCCACCGGCTCCACCGACACCTCTAAAGAACTGGCGTCAGGTACTGACGGTTCTTCAAGCCTAGGCTTAACTGCCTTGTCCTTGCGTTTCTTTGAAGAAGCGGGCGTCGGAGCATCCGACGGCATTTTATAGTTACACCGCTTCCCAAAGACTAACCTCGCACAATCCAACCGCCTCTTTATAGTGCGTTTATTAAATCTAGCACAAGAGCAACAGCCAACAACGTCGTGCTCAGGCCCTAAGCAAGGAATACACAAAGTATGATAATCTTTATGCGGTATCTGTTTCCCACAAGAAATGCAATTATTAACTTTTTCTGACATCGCGTAAATGACTGAGGCAAGAAAAAACTAAAATATTCCCCAACGGGGTACTTAGCCAACTTTGAACCCGGTCTGAAACTTCTAAATTGAAAAATCTCAGAACGCCAACCGGCACTTGCAATACTGCTTCTGCATCGGACCATGCGGCAAAAAAGACTGAGGATATGACGCTGGTCATGCGCATTTGTACCCTGACGTACTGACGTCAGTCAAATGCGCCCTGACCGACGTCAGCCTTATACTTTGATATTCGGGCCGACCGAGGACAGCGGATTACCCAATTGTTAGGACTGCAGCAATGTGAGATGAAGAACATCCTTTTTTATAAAACTCTTAATATTGAAAGATAAAACTCAATATCAGCAGAGATCAGCTTTACCTGCTGACATTACTCATGTTAAATGAGTAAGGAACATATACAGTTGCTTCAAGAGTGTATTACTACTGTCTCTGTATACTGCAAAAGAAAAAACACTGAAGTGTTGTCATGCACTTGTAGACAAAAAAAAGTGCTCAACCACCACAGCTAAAATAACATCACTAATGAAACACACTCAAATGTAACCCCCAAACATGAACACTTTCGCAATATATCTATTGCTTCTTCAGACATTTACTAAATTAGTCATGCAACTTGTATATTGTTTAATGAATGACAATTTCCTATCATAGATCTTAATGTACCAACATTATGGATAGGGACTTTTATAATTATAAAATGCAGGAGTTATTGGGAGACCGATATGTATTTACAGATTTCCAAGCACCATGTTACAGGGATCACGGATAAGGTTGCTTTTTTAATTTTTGATTTGTTGGTGACAAGACTGATTAAAATATTTAAATAGATCTTCTGTAATGTGGAACACCCTGTGATACCCATTTTATATAGGTTACCCAAGATGCATTAAGATTTAATTAGTCCTCCAATGCGTCCAATAATATCCAGCAGAGGCTGGTTAACAGAACCCCTGTTTATCTATGTTGATAAGAGACTGTGTGGTTTTAAATAAAACAAAGGCAGTACTTAGAGACTCAAAATCACTCTTAGAAGATCTGTATCAGCAGATGCCTCATTGGTTACCAGGACGAACTTAAATTTTGTGACACTGGATGTAGCACCCCTATTCACAGTAATACTCAACTCTTGGGGCATATAGAATATTAGAACCTACTTACATAGCAAAATAATTTTTTGAGAGAAATTTTGTGACACTGGATGTAGCATATCCCTATTCACAGTAATACCTAACTCTTGGGGCATAGAGAATATTAGAACCTATTTACATAGCAAAAGAAGTTTTTTTGAGAGAAAGAGTTGAGCTTGTCTGTGCGTTAGTCAAATTGATTCTTGAGAATAATGTGCTTGTGTTCAGGGATCATTTTTATTTGCAGAGGGTTTGTGTAGCTATGGGCGCAGCTTGTGTCAACAGCTACCCCAGCCTTGCTCTAGCACAACAGGAGCTGGAAATGGTCCTGGACAATAGTATGTTTTGTCACATTTTATAGTACAAGAGGTTTGTTGATGACATCCTTACGTTATGGGGTGGTTCGCTGCAGCTGCTATCTGATTTTGTTAGATATCTGCATTCTACAACCACATTTTTGCAGTTTACCTATCAATTTTCCAGTAGTGAGATAGCTTTTCTTGACGTGACCATTAGCAGAACAGCACTGGGAGATTTTAACACTTCTTTGTATAGGACACCTTGTAAGAAAAATTCCTTGCTGCATAAGAGTAGCTAGCATGCATCCTCATCACATACCCAGTAATGTACTACTGAAAGGTCAATTCCTAAGAGAGATGAGGTTTATGCAGGGCTGATGCTATGTTACATCATGCTTTTCAACAAATATAAGCAGATTGTCTAGCAAGAGGCTATATTTAAGGACACTGAAGCATGTACAAATCAGGTTCTTTCTGAGGGACAGAGGAGGCAGAGCTTATTTTTCTCCCCAGACTAATACAGATACCACTACTCTATCTCATGTGACTGGGAGAATTGTGATATTTCCGCTCACATATTCTAGTGATGTAAATACTGTTTGTGAGATTATCAAAAAAAACAGGGGAATTTTGATGGTTTCAGATGAGCTTGGAGATGTTACAACAGACAGACCACAGTTTTCTTTTAGGAATAACTTGAATTTGAAGAGACAGTTGTGTTACAAGAAAGGAGGTAGGGTGGAGACTCAGATCAAAACATCAGGGAATGTACCCCATATGCAGGGGTTGTCGTGTTTGCAGTTTTATACATTTGGGTATGCTGTTTAAACATCTCAAGCTAGAGTTCTCAGTTGAATGTAATTGCACCACTAGAAACTTAGTTTATTTATCCATCTGTGGGCTCTGTCATGTTTTTTTTTATATTGGGAAGACCAATCGCTCCTTTAAGGAGTGCATACCTGATCATGACAGAGACATCACGAATAGAAAGTTCAACGATTCTCTAGCAACACATGTGACAGATGAAGGTGATCACCATTACTTTAAGTTTTTAGTGTTAGAAGTGGTAGGAGAAAACATTAGGGGTGGTGATCTGAAGAACAGATGAGAGAGCTAGCCTGGATCCTCTCTTTGCAGGCAGACCACCCCCTGGGTTTAAATGCAGTGGCGGATTTAGGCTTTGGCGCAGGGGCACGCGCCTCCTCCTTTTGGTTAACCCACACATCCTGAAGGCAGAAAAAAATAAAATCTCGCCACTCGCGAGTGCGGAACATGTTTACATCTGTAGTGCCAGAGTATTCTCCTTTAAGGAAGACCCGGCATCGCACACGCATGTGCCAACGCAGATTTAAACATTCCGCACTCACGTGCAGAATTTTAACTAGCAGTTCTGCGAGTGAGTGTTGCATATTCCATGACTGTAAGTAAACATTTTTTATGACGCTGCACACGATTTGGTTACTTTATATATGTGAATATTTTTAGATTTGATTTCCCACAACACAGTTTGGTAATTTTCACATCATCTATCAGCCTTAACTTTAACTCCATTTCTTGCTGTGATCTTGCTGTATTAATGGGGCTGTAGCTAAAATAGGTCCAGTCTGCGAGTATGGATAGCAGATTTTATTAAATAAATAAAATGAAAGAATGCGGCTAAGCATTTTATTTACTACTATGTATATTTCTTAGGCCTGCTTTTCTTATTGGCCTGCATATTTGTTTGGCTGCGTGTGGAAGAAGTTAGCCATTATAACAATTACTTTATGTCTTGTCACCTGTGTTTCAGCGAGTGGCTAGAAAACAAATATGAATTTTATCATGCAGGAGGGTTGAGGTGACTGTTAATATACACTACACAGATGTCACCGTTCTTATGGGTCAAGATGGCAATCAAGAGCTGAGGCAGTACAGGTGGGTTGAGGTGGTCTTGTATGTAAATGTCATTGATGGCCATGGAAGCTGGAGTACAGCCATTCTAGAATTTAATTTCATTAAGCACAATGCTAAGGAGGAGGTAGAGGACCTTGGTCTGCTGTGGGATAGTAGGTTGTCCTCACAGCAATGACAAGAATTAATAGATGTCTGTTTGTTACTCTTAGTAAAACATGACTCCATTTTGGGAATCACTGGGGCATGGATGTGGGTGCACCATGGAGGGAATGTTACTGCTTACTTAGACATGTTTATCATGGAGTATTGCTTAAAGTAAATTAACTACATATACAGACCACTACACAATGATCAGCTGATGCTGATGATGGCTATTTCAGTATAGGTGGTGATGGAGGTTAGTAGACTATCATCCTGTGGGCCCTGCAGTCATGTAGGATCATCTTGTGGAGGTGGGATGCAAGTCTGCGCACAGGATTGTACAGTATACATGTACTCTAAATGCCTGAGAGGGTTTGTGGATGTATGCTATAGTGTTCCCCCACAGCTGCCTAGGCAATGCAACCTCTTTTATAGGTGAGCTAATACACGTTCACTTATGTTAATGTCCACACTCCTGTGTGCATGCTTGTATACCACCTACTGTGGTGTCTGTGATGACAGTATGGTTCGGAAGGATAGCTGGCACAATGTTGGGGGCTGTTACCCACACCTTTGTTACGAATATACATACTAACTGTGTGATTGCTATTCCCACTGTTCTGAGAGCACTCATGATCCTTGACCACCTTCAATGGTCTGGTAATTGGCACAAGAGTGCCAACTTGGCATCACAATATTTTTGGGACTGATAGCACACGCATCTGTGTAGTAACATCACCTAATAACTTAAGGAATAAATTTGCACAGGCAGTCACATCATCAGTGAAAGGTTTCTGGATGTCCGTGTCTGTGACATCCACTGTACCCAGTTTACCTGGCACATGTCATACAGTGTGGAATTCACGCATCACAGGTGTGCACTCAGCCTGCATCCAAGGCATGTGACTATTCATCACTGCATTTGACAGTAGACTCTTGAGAAACTTTGTAGGATCTGGTTTATAAATGCTTTCAAAACCCCAGTAATATCTCCAGTTAGTTTGTGTAAAGTTCCAGTGGCCAGCACAGTCACTGATAAATGACATGCTGTTCAGTGGAATGTTTATTTCCTTTCTCCCTGCAGCTGATGTTCAGCTGCCACCAGCTCCTCTGTGAATTCACTGGATCTGCTGTATCCACCATAGCCTTCTCTTGGCTCAATCTGACCCATACCGGAGGCTAGTGTAGAGTCAAAACACACTAGTATTGCCATCAAACTTCTACTGGGGAGTGTGCCCCACCTCCCACAACAAAGCACATCTTTGCAAGCTCTGCATTTCCTGCATTAAGAAAGTGCATGCTCTCTTCCATGCATGGTCAAACCTTAACTTAAGAAGTATACTTCTTACAGCATTATAGCTAACCATGCACTTCATGCAGCTATTCCAGGGAGCCTAGGCTACCTCCGTCCACCTAGGAAAGCTGTGTTGGCATTGAACACTCACTCCTATCTTCCCCACCCACTCCCCTCCAGTGCCCATGCATCTAATCAAACAGAAGTTGCCCAGAGATCAGAGTAATATTTATTACACCTGCTATTTTTACTATTTACGTGGTAGCGGGGTTATGGACATATAGGATTTAGACATGCAGGACTTCTGCATTACCAATTAGTGGATGGTATACTTCAGTGGCTGTCAGGATACATACACCATCTGCATGTCTTGCAGCATTGTCATGGCTTCTCTACAATGCATAAGGGAGAAGCCCTACTTAGCAGTAGTTATTGATTACTGTATATACAATACAGGCTCAGTAATGAGATGCAAGCAGTGCATTGTGGTGAAGCACAGGTTGCTTACTAGGGAGCAAGTGATATAGTCCCTCACCCCTTCTGTCCTACTCTTCCTGGGTACACAGGCAGTGAATCACTGGCTACAAAGATCATCTGCATCCTACTGGAAGACATAACCCCTTTTTTATAAGCTGTGCTATATAGAAGGACTTTTTACCTCAGTAGACACATTGGTTAAAATTTAGGTCACTGTCCAGATAACTTCCCAAATCCAAACAAGCCTACTCATAGGGTCTTAATGTCATTGTGGTTCTTCCCTGAGGTAGATGACTTCCCAAAGAATACAATAATGCATTTATTGACATTTATTTTCGGTCCATGATTCTGGCACCAGTTATTTTTTGGGATAAACCTTCCTGCAGGATGGCTATGTAATTTGGGGATTCAGTGACTGCTTTCTAACTTGAAGCCATGTGCAATCTTAAGTCAGCGAGAGCCCTTTGGTATTGAGTTTTACTTCAGAGAAGTAGATGCTAAACAGGAAAGGTCCCAGCACAGAACTCTGGGGGACTCTACCGGTGACCCATCCCTTTGTGGAGGTAACCTTCCCTATTTTGTTTTCTTGCATACTATCTGTGAGCCAGGTGGTAATCCAGTGTGTAATAGGATGCCACTCCCAGTTTATTTAGCTTTTCTACAATGCCTGAGTGGGGGGATTGTGTCAAAAGCTTTGACCAGGTTGAGGTATGCAGTGTGTACCCTTTTACCTTCTTCCATTGCATTGGTAACCTTTTCAAAAAAGTCCACCAGACTGAGTAAGCATGATCTGCCCTTGACAAATCCAAACTGAAATGGGATCACTGTTAGGAGGTTTCCTGTTTCCTAATAAGTCTTTCCACGGCTTTGCATATTAGGCTGATCAGACATTAAAGTAGATTTTGTGTTCCTGTCCTTTGTGAAATGCTACAGTAGTCAGATTTGTTTTCATACTTTGCATATAACTTAACTGACTTAGTTTTTAGGACTTTTTTCAAAATATGTAGTTCCTTAACTTGCTATGCTCTTTTTAATTAACTGAACTTCAGTCGGGCACATAAAATTATTTACTTAAATTAACTTTGCTGGTTTCACATAAATTATTTACTTTGCTAAGGGTATTGTTGGGGTGCTATCACCTTCACTGGGACTCTCTGCTAGGATACCACAATGCATGTGTCAGGTTTGCTTTAGAAAATAACTCAAGTAATCTCCGTGGTATCCCCGAAGTCTCAAGCAACCTACTAAACAAGTATAGTGGGTCCAGAAACAAAACAGTGTAAGAAACTTCTCTGTGTGGAAGATTTTCAATCCATATATATCTAGTTTAATATGCAGTGATTAACTAGATATATATATGGATTGAAAATGTTCCACACCGAGAAGTTTCTTACACTGTTTTGCATTAGAAAATAACAGTTGGCATGGGCAACCAAACATATCTTCCAGGTATGTTTTAAAACAACTGGTATTGTCTGTAAATATGCTGTGTGCTGGACAGGAGTTGTGTACCTCCACTAACACAGCTACACCAGGTTCTTTGGATCCTAGGAGAATATTAGGCTAACTGCCCTGAAGGATAATTTTAAGTCTAGCTAATAAGCAGAGGTCAGAATCAAACACAGTAATTTGCGTCTATGAGGTGAAGACCTTAACCATTATGCTAAGTTCACTCCCACAGAGTTCCAACTGATTGTATGTTGCAGTGTTTTCACACATGCTGACAGAATATGTTAAGGTGATCTTGTCACTTCCCTGGTGTTCTGCTTTCTCACCTCACTCGTCGACTTTCCAGACTGCGCCCCCCCCCCCCCCTTTGCAAAATCCTGGATCTGACACTGAAATAGGATGGTCGCTATAAAGCCATCTCTACTAGCCCGGCCTCTTCCACATTAAGTGTATAGAAGAAAAACATTTTTAGGCTAGAGTAGTTTTGTTTTTTTTATCACTTATATAATATATGTACTTGTTTATTTTTCACATATTTTTATGGATTTAGTCTTTGTGATGCACCTTGTTGGTATGTTTTTAAGATCTACGATAGGAAATGTCATTGGTTAAAGAATATATAAGCTGCATGACTAATTTGGTAAATGTCTGATGAAGCGATAGGTATATCGCAAAGTGCTCATGTTTGGTTGCTATATTTTGAGTGTGTTTTACTAAAGTGATTTTGTTTTAGCCGCGGTGGTTGAGCACTTACTTTTTCTACAGTTATATTTATTTTTAAGAGCCGTGCCTTTACCGAGTTAGTCTACCTTCTTTCTGCATTTGTTTCCCTGTACTTCCTTAGTAACAAAATACTATGTTTCTGCTTATAAAAATGTTATACAGAGTGTAAATCTTCATTTTGTATCATGTTATACATATACACTGGCAATATCCATTGTACCACTTATAATTAAACCACTATTTCAAACAGTAACATAAATTATACAAGTCCAGGCATTTTAAAGATTAGAATGAGAAGATTTATAAAATGTGTGCACAACTTTTTTCATAAATAACTCACCAAAATTCACCATCATCCTCCACCGTCACACCGATCTTCTCTCTCTCACTTTTGCTCACTTTTTGCCACTCCTCAGAACTGTTATGGGAAAGAAGAGCATGTGTCTTTTTAAAGATCTGGAAATAATCAACGTGTAGTTTACATTATGGAAAAGGTACAGTAATGACTGAAATAACGCACCTCAGAGGACTATCACAAACATGTTCCAACAAAAGTGACACAGTATCCAAGTTATTTTAAAACACATTAACAGACTTTTCTAATGTTACAGTGTAGCAACTGTGTGCCTCTGCCCTTGTCATCCCTGGCTAATGTACAATAAATTATAGTGTTATGATTTGACGACCTTCCAATATCTGCCACTTAGAAACACAGTTTGATGCCCTCCAATACAACAATCGTGAAGTCTCAACAAGCTGCAGGTTGTTAAAATGGGCTAAAACTTCAAACTATAAGCTGGGGATTTATCTGTACTATGGAAGTCTGACAGAAAGCAGCTAATTATGTTATAGGCTTACAGGTTCAGTAACAGGTTTATAATAGTGTAATCTTCTAGAAGCTTGAATATATTCTCTCATCTTGAAGTATACATGTATGTATACATTCAAAAGTGGGAAAGAACTGGCCGTACTATACGGAAGTTGAAAGGTCAGGAACCATAGAGCAATAACTACCATGTTTACTGTTGTTTATTAAAGTATTGATAGACTTATCTAATATGGCTCTACCTGACACTACCAAAATCAGGATTGCTGAAGCCTCACTGACAAGTCACAGGAAACAGTCATTCGAGATGACCATGGTGCTAATTTATAAACAGCAGTGCATTCATATCTACAAGCAGGATGCGTCCTTTACAACCCCAAAGTAGGGACACTGCTCCTACACTCCCACTCCCTAAATATACTACATTTGAGGTTACAACAATTTGAAGGAAAGGAAAACATCACCATTTTTGACTGCAGATGTGAGACCCTGGAGCAAGCATATGTAGAGACAGTGTGAAAACTCATCTGTTAAATATATTGTAATAATCCACCAGATGACATTTAACTATTCATGGAAGATTATGTACACTATAGCGTCAGTTAAGATGAATCAGGTAACATAATGCATGTGCAGGGATATAAGCAGACCCTTAAGCAGCACCCGATGCAGTTCACTGATCGGGCACCACATGTGTACCAAGGTTGGATAACTACGCCACTTTAAACAGGTCATTTCTGAAAGTGACTTTGCATAGAAAAAAATTAAATGCCAAGGGAGAAAGCAAATATACAACTTGGGTGTCTCTAGTCTTTCTAGTTAAAACAAGTTAGTACCTCAACAATGAAACAAGTTCAGCTGACCAGCACATTTCCAAAAATGTATAAAGGAACTATAAGACTAAAGTAGCATACCCATGGAAATCTTTTCTAAATCCCTACAAACAGGTTATGGCTACTAAAAATTTGACTCTGTAGTACACCAATAAAATTTTCTAAAAATACACACCACCTTCTATAAAACAATATGGCTCTAAGATGGGGCATTATGGAGAAATAATGTAGCAAGCCCCCAAACTCCATCTACAGGCATGCACTCCTGCACACACACAATGCATGGCAATGGCATACCTAGACTACAGTATGACATCTGGACACTGGATCACAGTGAACTGATAACATCTAAACACAGAAGGGACTAGACTCAAACTTCCAGGTTTTCTTCATAAACTATCTCACCTAATGGAACCAGGGTACCACTACCTGCCAAAAATATTGCCCACAGCACTTATCCTGTCAATTCTGGATGCCATAAGGGTCTATCCGGGGCCTTTTTCTGTCTTCTTTATTCACCTACAGTACGTGTGAGCATAAACATACAGTTCTTATGCAGCATGCTGATGCCTTAAGGTTGCTACGAAATTCACACAACTTAATATTTTCTCTCTTTAAACTTTAAATGGGTTCCAATAACTTACAGCACATTTAAACTAAGTAGTAAACTATTTGCATTTTGTTAAACGACCATAAAATCCCAGCACATTCAAACTATCAAATCACATTTCATTGTTGATGGTCTCTAAGAAATGGTTTCCAAATGGCAATATTAAGAAATCTCATTAAACTCAAGAACGTTTCTTAAACCGTGGTTAAAGATAACAAACCAAGTTTACCAAAATCTTGGTGCACTAAACAGGATCAAATACAACTCTTGAAGCAAGGAAAATCAATTCACAGGCAGTTCAGCTATCTATAATGTTCAAAGTGTAGCACATCACAATATGTTAAAACATACCTTTAACAACTTAAAGCTTACAGGAGGATATGCAGGATTTCTTTTCCAACTCTGGTCCCTCCCTGAACCCTTGCACTGAGATGGATAGAATTTGTACACAGACAAAAATACCTCAACTGCCTTTTTCTCTATAAACTTGTTTATGCCTGTATCCCAGTATATACAACTTACTAACATGTAAAAAAAAAAAAAAAAGTCCGTAAGTAGTAAAGGTCCTTGGTAACCTGCAGGCTGCTAACAAAACAAGAAATAAAGCACAGGCATTCTTAATAGCGAAAAGATGGGGTGATCTCCCTTATAACATACTGAACTTTCACTCATTTAAATAAGGCACTGAGAAGCACCCATGCAGAGGGCAGAATCTGTAGAGTTTGTCAAGCAATAAGCACCTCTGTATTTAGAAAGTCCACTGCTACTGCATAGCTAACATTTTTATTTACTATAAACCAGCAATATCTTTGATGCATACTCTTTCTCCCAAATTACCACCATCTTTTTTTTTTCCCTCTATTCTGGTACCGCTTGTCTATTCTGACATTAGTACCTCACCTTAACTCATTACAGCCAAGTGAGCCTCAAGGCATTTCTGCAGTTAACTCTTACTGACACCTCTGGGCTTTAAAATATTTCTTGTTCATATTTGCATTAATAATTCTAAAACCATGCTACATACAAGGTATCAGAATATTTCATCTTAAAGCATACATGATGGCAAACACAAATGCATTGATATTTGACCTCTGTGTAATGCAGCTAGAGAGAGATTTATTTGTATTGTATTTTTTATATTTGTCTAAATATCTCAATGTTCGGGTATCACAGACAGAACTGCATAGCCTAATATGAAAACTCACAGCTGTATGAAGAAAATCCTGCTGGCAGTATGTGTCTTGCTTTAAGAGTTACTGAGACATCATAAGCTGTTTATGCATTACAAAATTAATATTCACACTGCTTTTATTCCGGCTTATAAAAATCAAGTTTAAAAACATCAAACTCATTGAATGCCACCTATATAAAGATTCATTTATCCTGAAGTTTGCCATTTACAGTTTTCTAGTTGCACTTATGGTTTCAAAGATACGAGTATTTGAACTGCAAGGTGATGACTTCATTTTTTAAAGGAAAACTCCACCCTAAAACTAAAAAAAAATTTTTTTTCACTGTATTCTGTTTCCTGACCTATTTTAACACCTCAAAATCACTCTAAGTGCTTTATTTGTAATTTTAGCTTAATTTTCCACAACATAACTACCAATGGGGCTTGATGTTATCAACGTGATCTTGTACTCCCCTCAACACTCTTTCTCATAATACTTTGTAGGATTCATGCCAGACATAAGGAAGTAACTTTGAATTCCCATGCCAGTGGCATACAATGGGATTTGGGAGTGTCACTTATTTTCTTTACCTTCTGTAAAAGGACTGCTTTTTTTTCGGTCTCTAATCACCCTCATTTATGTTTGGCTTAGACTTCGTTTTAAACTATACCTTAGAAGTTATCCAGCTACAGGCAGAAAAGTAACTAAATTGCAGGTCTTTGTTCAGGGTTTTCTTTTACAGTACGAGGAAATGATTCTGCAAGGATCTCTCAGTGCAGTGAGTTTTCACACCTCTGCAGTAGTGAGGGGGGAGGGGACTCTAAATTCCTCAAACTACAAAATAAGTCACTGAATGAAGACCTGCAATTTACTTTCCTGCCTGTAGCTGGATAACTTCCAAGTACAGTGTAAAACAAGATCTGAACCAAACATAAATGAGGGTGATTAGACACAGAAAAGCAGCAGTCCTTTTACAGAAGGGAAAGAAAATAACAGTGACCCTCCCAAATCTCATACTCCAATGGTATGGGAATTCAAAGTTACTTCCTCATGTCTGGTATGAGTCATACAAAGTATTATGGGAAAGAGAAATGATTGAGGGAGTACAAGATCACGTTGATAGATCAAGACCCACTGGTACCCATGTTGTGGAAAACGGGCTAAAATTACAAATAAGAGAGTGATTTTGAGGTGTTAAAATAGGTCAGGAAACAAAGATAGAGTGAAAAAAATTTTTTATTTTAGTTCTAGGGTGGAGTTTTTTTTTTTAAAGGCTCAAGCCACACCCACTGGGAGTTAAAGGTACACAATCAAAAGAGCTGTATTGGAGGGAATGAGTTAAGTGGTTACTCCTCTTTTTACTACACCGGTTACCACTATTTTTCTCACCACGGTCTTGTAATCTTTTATTCAAAGACAATCCTACAATCTCTTTCTGGCCAGTCTCTCACAATCTGTTCTCTTTCTCCTATGATAAAAGGAGTGCAATGAATAATAGCTGTACACTGTCTAAAACTCTTCTCTCATTGGTACTTCTCTCTAGTCCGGTGTCATTTCCTCTACCATCTCCTGTGTTCTGCCATCATAATCTTACTAATATATTACACTAAATTAGCAACCCAACTGTAATTAATATCAGAACTCGTCTAAAACTATGCACAAGCTGCATCCTAAAATATCTCCAAATATACAAGAGTTCCTTATTGTTTTTTTAGTAACTTCCAAAATGGCTGCACACTGATCAGTTTACTTTCTGCTCTCCCAGTGTGCAAAGAAAAACTGCATTAAAAGGACCAGCGAAACTGTAGGCTTGGTTAAATTTCAGTTACTGGCTAGAAAGTACACTGCCTGGAAGCCATCAAAGAAGAATTTTGAAAAGCCTGAAAGAAAATCAACCAGAAAAGGTGAAGAGAAAACACTCACTGGGAAGAATCTTGCAGCTGTTCAGTAAAAGCAGCTCAAGTTTCAGCTTAGGTAAAGAGATGGCTTCTAGTGATGTAGAAGAAAAAATAAATCAAAAGTACTTAGAGGTCATTAAAGTAAGCAATTATGCCAGACATGGTGTATGTTAATGTGTAATTAACGCCCACCCAGGGGTGTTAGGCCCCGACATTGCAGGCAGAGGGCCTCTAATGGTGCTAAATTACAAATTAACACACCCTGGAGGGCACTATTGTGCTTACAGAATGGCTTCTCTGTAAACTGCTGCATTTTACTTATTTCTTAAGTACTATATTATTTTTTATATATATTTTTGATATAAAATAGTTCTTCCTCCTCCTAATGTTTAAACTTGCTGTAGTATATGTTAACGGTGTTGGAGGAAGCATTTTACATCCAAAATAGAACACCATTAAAAATCCGGGTATTTACTTTATTTTTTACACTCGCTAAACAGCAAAAGCAGCGTGCTTAGTGAGCTTAAGATAATGGCAGCCTTTCAAGTTTTCTCAGTCTGAGCTCCACGGCAGCTTGATATGCTGCTGTGAAGCGGTGGACTCGTTTCCAGCGGGCATTACTTGTACATTTATACCCTCCTAGAGAACGTTCTCTCTTCATTCAGGGTGCTTATGTACAGTTTGACCATTCTCTAAAATAAATGAAACACTGAAGGAATATATCAACTCAAACAAAATGCTGGAAAAAACAGCAGTTAACTAGCTGTTCAGATCATAGGTTTATAGGTTGGTACTAGGCTATCGGCCCTGGGGCCTATACAAGCCTAGCCATAACAATTCCCTGTCTATTTCTTCCCACAGTATTTAATTCCTTGGACCCCTGTCTAGCAGGGTGACTGATGTGATCTCCGGGGTGAATTTCCTATCTCACATCTAATCATCAAGGTTCCTTTTGAAGAGGGCCAAAGAGGCGCTCTGCTCGACATGTATGGGCAGTCTATTCCAGAGTCTGGGGAGTCTCTGGGTCAGGAAACTATCCCTCCAGAATGTTTTGTTCATTGTGATGACAAGGTTTAGATCCCTGGAGCGTGCGTCTCTGAGGGACATTTCTCCCCTATCTCACTCAGCATCTTCATCATATTTGCTGTGACCTCATCTGCAGTTGCTTTCCCTGACCTAATTTTCCTTAGTGCTATTCTTACTTCTTCTAGGTTGGGCTCCTATTCTCTCATCATGGGCTGTACTTCTTCATTCAGAAGTTGCTGGAAGTACTACTTCCATCTGCTTTTGATGTCCTGTAGACTTGTGAGCAGGCTGTTACTGGCATCCCTTATGAAGTTTCTGGCTATCTTCTTTATCTTTCTGGTAGTTTCTTTGTGGCACCTGCTAAATCACTTTCCATAAGCTGGTACAGTACCTCCAATGCCCTATTCTTTGTTATTACAAATCCTTTCTTGACCAAGCAGTTTTCCTTCCTAGTCTGGTCCATCTCTTCTATCTCCCACTTTTTTCTGCACTCCTTCTTTCTTTTGATGACTTTCTGGACTTATGCATTCCACTGCCAGTTTTTCTTATGCACCTTATTTCCATACCTGGCTTGGCCACATATCTGTTCTGTAGTCCTCTTTGCCATTCTTCTTCTCCTCCACCAATATCCACCTCTTCTTGAGGTGCTAGAGCCCTGAGTAATTCCTTGAACTGCTGTACTTTCTCTCCAGTCAACTTCCAGGTCTTCAGCCTGGTCTCTGTTGACCTTTGAGCTTTCTCTGGCCACTGCTTGTAGCTTATTGTGGCAACCAGTGGTTTATGCTAAGGGTCGACTTTCACTAGGAATGACTTTGCAAGCAATGATTCTACCCCAGTGTCCTTTCCTTTCTAGGACGAAGTCTATCTGTGTTGCATGTTGGCCATTCGTATATGTGCACTGGGTAACGGTTTCTTTTTATGAACCCTGTGTTGGCTATTATCAAGCCATTTGACAGACAGAAGTCATCTAGAATGGCCTCTCCTTCCTTATTCCTGTGGACCCAGGCAGTCCTCATATCCTGTTCTGTCCCGATATGTGCATTCAAGTTACCCATTATCAACCCCAGTTCATGTTGTTCTGCTTTTTCTAGTGGGTCCTGCAACTGCTATATGAATGCACTTTTTTTCTCACTATCACAACCCTGCTATGGGTCATAAGCTAAGATTATGAATACTATCCTCTCTTTAGGCTGGAGTCTGACTGCCATGAGTCTATCACTAATTCTAATGATATCCCTCATGCCTTCTGAAGCCTCTCTCTCACCACAATTCCCACATGATTTCTATCCTGTCCTTCTTCTGAGTAGTAAACTCTGGATCCCAAGCCAAGTGCCTTTGCTGCACTGCCTTTCCATCTTATCTCTTGGATACATAGGATGTCCAGCCTCTTCCATACCATCCTGTCATCCACTTCCACGCTTCATCCTATCAGTGAACCTGCATTGAGTGTAGCAATTCTTAGTTCTTGTTTGGCAGGTTGATTGGTTATATATCCAGCTTTCACTCAACAGAGCTGTCCCAGGTAACCCAGGCTGAGCATTACCCAGCCAGTATCTTATTGACCCAGGGCTGGTGGACTTTATGGCAGATCAACTGATAAAACTACCAAAAAAAAAAAATCAAAACCTGAAATGAAGAAAAATATGGAGGAGTACGATGCTTCTCAAGAGCAGCAGTTTATTTTATTTTGAATTTGTTAACTAGGGTAGGGCACTCATCCCAGAGGACCAATTTCAGTCGCAGCCAGGAGAAAACAGAGCTGTTACACAATACACACACTGATCTCCCCCCTCACCAGGCTCGACAAGGAGAAGGTGAAGGTAATTTGTCTGTCAGGTGCCAGAATCCACCACATCACACACGCACTTCAGTCTCTCCACAACAGGTACAAGTATGACCCTGTCATTGTCCATGTTGGTGTGAATGACTTGAGAAGTACCTCCCTGGACTACATAGAGAAAGACATGATTGAGCTCTCAGAGCATGCATCCCAGACAGGTATGACCCTAGCCCTAAACAGCATCCTACCTTCACCAAGAATGATACCACAATACCAACAAAAAATAGATCAACAATTGGCTTAGCTTCTGGTGTCATTCCAAGGTGATCCAATATCTGTCTGCCTGGGATAACATGGTTGACAGGCCTTGATGCTTTGCCAGAGATAGCCTCCACCTGTTACTCCTCGGATTCTGGATTCTGGCCAAGGCTCTTGCCTTTCCCATTGTGCCTTTTTAGGCAACATCCCAAAGACAAATCTTCCAACATAAAAGATATCAAAAAGCAAACTGAAGGTCATGCTGCTTAACCTGAAAATGCACGGAATGGAGGCTCTCCTCACAGTGGAAGATGCCGACATCTGTGCACTCACGGTTCAAGACTCTGGACAGCACCCCTGCCTTACCAGGCTATACCTCATTTCACACATTCCAACCCCAAAATGAGGTCGGGAAGACTAATTATGGTGGGGTCTCTATTTTCACCACAGACAAGCACACCTCCAGACTGGTTTGCCAGAATGACGCACTAAAACTACTCCAGGTACAACTGACAGTTGGCAAGACACCCATCCAAGTTGTAGCCTGCTACAGACCCCACCCCCTCCATGACTCGACACCCATTCCTCCTACCTGGACCTAGGTCGACTCCATCAAGATACCCCCAAAACCCTGATCCTTGTTGACATCAATTACCCCACCACAGACTGGGTGAACTATGCCTGCACTAATGCACTTACCCAACGATTCCTTGACTTCATCAATTCTAATGCACTAGACCAGCTCATCTCATCCTCCACAAGGGGAGATAACATTCTGGACTTGGTTCTCACCAACATGTGCGACCAATGCACCACTCCCATTGTAGGTTCCTCGCTGGTGGATAAGATCATCAGTCTATCTCATTTGACGTCTCTATCCACCCAATCTCTCCCTAGCCGTAACCAGGCTAAAACTTCTTAAAAGCTGACTACAACCTCCTAAGGGAGGGTATCAGTAACTTCGCACCCCTGTCCCCCCTCAGAGGCTGCAGACAACTATGCTGAACAGTACGCCAATGCAGTATACAAGCACCAGTACAACTGCATGGAGTCAGCCATACCCAACAATTAAAACCTGTTCCTCAAAGAAACACAAACCTATCTGGTGGACATCCTCCAACAGACTTTACAACAAAAGAAACTGTTGCCCAAGGGTAAAAAGGCACACATTCTCAATTGGAAAAACTCCCTCCTTACCTCAACAAGCAAATAGATCACTAGTGAAAACCTCCAAAGCCAATTATGAGTCGAAATTAGCCTCCAAAACAAAGGAAAACCACAAAGCCTTCAGTTAAGTCAAGAACCTCCATGACAACGTCCAGGTTTGTTCCAAATTAATACTTAATGGCACTACTTACACTGATCCTGTTTACTTAGCCAGCCTGCTAGCAGACAGGGTCACCCTCAAAGGCCCATTCGACATCCCCTATACTTGCTCCACACCTCACATCGCCATAGATCAAGTATTAAAGGCCCTATCCAAGGCAAACAGCACAGCTTCCTTGGGACCCGAGAGTATCCCAGACTGTATTCTGCACCATCTCCAGCAAGAACCAGCTTCACCATTGAGCACCCTATTCAACCACAGCCTAAGTACAGGCTTCATCCCAGCAGAGTGGAGAACTGCCATTGTCATCCCCTTGCAAAAAGTCAGTGCCACTACTGACCCTGGAAACTATCACCCCATTAGCGTGACAAGTCTAATCTGTAAAGTCATGGAGCGTATTATCATGGACCTCGTACACAAGGACATAGGCAATCTTCAAGTACTTGATGCCACCTAGTTCAGATTCATCAAGGGCAGATCTTGCTTGATGAACCTGGTTGACTTTTCTGAGACCGTCACCAAGGACCTGGATGAGGCAAAGTCAGTACATACAGCTCACCTTGACATGGCCAAAGCCTTTGACATAATCCCCCACTTAGGCATCATTGAAAAGCTAACAACTTGGTGTAAATCCCCATTTCATCAGGTGGATGGCCAACTGGCAAACAGATAAAACCCACAAAGTCAAAACGGGCATCTCCACCTCTGACAGCAGACTTGTCACTAGTGGTGTTTCCCAGGGATCTGTCCTGGGACCTCTACTGTTTGGCAACTACTTCTCAGAGGTCCAGGCAATGACAAAAAGGCCTGTGGCTGACCGAGTGTGGACGACTAAGTTGGGTGCTGTCATTGACTCCCCAAATGATGATAAACTACTACAAAAGGGTCTCACAGCAACAAATGACTGATAAGTCATGGCCTTAAGTTAAACACAAAAATGTGCATCATACCATTTGGCAAAAACATAGCCCCCTACTGATTACCACATCAATGGCAACCCCCTAAATACACAATCTGTGGTGAGAGACCTGGGTACACAGGTCGACAACAATCTCACATTCGGCCATCATGTAGCGGCAGTGGTCAGAAAAGCCTTTTACTTGGTTCATCTCAGAATTAAAGGGATTGCAAACAGAATCTGTACTTCTCCCTCATTAGGCCAATAATTCAGTATAATGCCCCATTTGGTATGTACCTCTCCAAACACCTGCACTAGGTGCCACAGAAATACCTCACAAAGAGAATCCATGGCCTCCAACACCTGTCCTGTGTGGACAGGCTGAAAACACTATCACTCTACTCGGTATCATACAGATTGCTCAGAAGTGGTCCATGTCTCACCTACAAGGCAATCTCAGACCTTGCAATACTAGAGATACTCCATATCTGTAAGTCTAACTCCTTGTGCATTAACCGCTTGAAAGGTTTAAATCTAATATGCGACTAACAAAAACCTGCTGGAGAGACAGGTTTGTCTCCCAGAGGCTGACCAGTCTCTGGAATTTACTTCCCATACACGTCAATAGTTGACCCTCTTCAAGTGCAACCTTGAGTTGATGGGAAAACACAAATTTGTTCCAGGGGTTCCACCAGTGTCCCTCACTGACGAGTGACAGGTGCTGACTGAAGTTTCATTTTTGGGGATAAACTCTTAGCTACGCTTGTAAAGACCCCAGGGCCATTAGCCTAGTAACCTCCTATGATCATAGTTGCATGATATACAGAATAAATGAAAAAATGCAATATATACATACATTATATACAAAGTTAATATCATAGTTTGCTTGAGGGAGTAAAGGCAACAGATAAAAGATGTGTACAGAGTGAGTGTATACATGCATTATATATATCTATATATCTATATATCTATATCTATATATATCTATATATCTATATATATCTATATATCTATATATATCTATATATCTATATATATCTATCTATCTATATCTATATATCTATATATACATACATACATATACACACATACATTATATATATATATATATATATATATATATACCTATACACACATACATTTTTTATATATATATATATATATATATATATATATATATATATATATATATACACACACATACAGACATATATATATATATACACATATATGTAGTGTGGAAATCAGAGTGGTCATGTTTTAAGAATCACAATCAAAAACAGAGTCATAGCAAGGTGTATAGACAGAAGGGAATGATATCAGATTCATTTTTCTACAGTCTTGAAATATGTTTTTATTTGTGAATGGAAAATGGAGTAAAAGGAATTATATTTAAGAAAATAAGGGAGAGATTTCTACAATTTGTGATCAAGGACTGATAAGGCATTGTCTGTGCAGTGAAGGCTAGTTGAGGGGGTTTGGAGCAGAGAACAAGAGTGGTTAAGCTGTCTAAGGTTGTACACTGTTGCATCCCTGCATAGTCTGGAAGCTCATGGATGGAAGGTGTCATTCTTGATGAGTTTAAACAGTTGAGAGGCAAGTAGAAAGTTTTTTCACAGGTAAATAGATAGATTTTTCCATGTTGTTGCAGTGTTGTTTATTTCTTTGGGGAAAGCGTGATGAATCTGCAAATAGCATTTGAAATGGACTGAATAGTTGATACCTTTCTTTAAGAAGCTGCAGCAATTAGTGGGAGGCAGTAATCTAACTGAGCCAATAAGATACATTTGCCTATTCACTTCCACTGGGTCAGGAAAGAAAAGAGGAGATACTATTACCCAGACGAAGAGGGAGATGTGTGCGCACATGTGAGCATCTGTGTAGTCCAGGTAGAGTTGCAAATTTAGGAAGACATCAAACCAAATCCCTTGGTATTTGAAGTGACTTTCAATAGTATTAAGGTGATCAAGGATTTTATCACAGCTGTGATGGTGTAGTGTTTAACTGCTGTGACTATAGTATACAGGGTCCTGGGTTCAAGACCTGCAAGGACTGTTTAGGGGTTGGGAGGGTGGCCTAATGGTTAAGGTGTTTGCCTTACAAACACAAGGTGCAGGGTTTGAGTCTCAAGGGATAATTGGCTAGGCTTAAAAAAATTGCTTGCAAGGGCAGTTAGCTTAGTACTAATCTATGAACCTAGAGGCCTGGAGATGGAAAAAAAAATTGTATGGTTATAACACAGTGCACAGAGGAAACCTTAGAGTTTCTGCGGTTATCAGAGAAACTGGAAGGAGCAGAGTGTATTAATTGTATGAAAGTACAAATAAGCAACTGGACTGGAGTTCCACAGCAGGATTAGATGATTGAAAGGGTACATTGAGTGCATGCTCCAAACTTGGCCTTTAATAAGCAGCCAAGACCTGTATTAGTAAAGGTGCAATCATACCAACAGAAAGAGTTGAACTTAAACTGTGGCAGAAGTATTAAAAAGTAGAGATAGAGTGTTTGTAGAAAATGATTACTCACTGTACACCAGGCAGAAGAAAAAGCAAACTTATCCCAGCAATCAAGAGATTGTTGAGAGGTAGGTGTGAGATTCCAGCTGCTGTATCCAGCTGTTTAAGTATTTTTTCCAGGAGGGTCATAGCCATTTTTAGACACAGAACAGGCTAAAGAGGAAATAAAGTTTATCCAGCAAAAACTGAGCCAACAAGCAGAAGGGGACTCTGCTTCGCATTCTTCTGATAGTAAGGTTCATATAGAGAATTTACCAGTGAAACTTTTCCCAGTGTTTCAAAGAAAAATGCTTCACAGACAGAAAAAAATCCCAAAGAAGTTGATATGAAGAATCAGGAGTACCATGGACTTCAACTCGAGTTTGGGGTTGCGAGATGAAGATCAACAGTAAGAACAGCAAATCTGAAATTAGTGAATAAATGTGAGACTGTAAAGCATCAATCACATTTGTACAGCATGGCTTTGCAAGATAGAGCGTCTGAAAAAGAATGGACTTTTGTTGACTTAAAACTTGTGTGTGGACTGTAAAGCATATGCCCCACTTTATCAGTATTCATATAAAACATTTTGTGATATAAAATGCATGTTATATCTAGTAAAGTAATTTTGTGCAGTGATTACAATACTTTCACTTTTTTATAAGGGTGACTGTCTAGATTAATGACTTTTGCTTAAGCTACAAAAAAATTTTTTTTTTGTAAGCAAGTAGGCTTAAAAAAAGACAATGATGAAAGCCATGAAAAATGCCAAGTTGCTTACAAACTGCAAAGATACTAGCTTTTTTCTGATTAGCAAATATTCAGTAGGAGTCAAGACTTTTGCAGATGAAGGCAGCTAGCTGTACATTTTGTTCTGTGTGAAATTTACAAAGATAAACTGCAGAGTACTTTTCCATGGAGATGATCTGTCTGGAGGAGCAATCAATTAATCATGAAAGTTCACAGCATTCTTTGCCGAAGGAAATGCAACATTTAAAGGTAAAATGGTGAGCAGTTCAATTAAAAATAAAGTTTAAAATTATAAGGAGTGAATAAGAGATGGCAGCCTCCCTAGCAGACTTAACACAGTAATGCATTTAACAGAACAGTGTACATTTTAGTTTTAAAGATGGTGCACATTTTCTTAGGGTTAAAAGTTAATGTTTTCTGAGTAGACAGTAATCAGTGTAAGTGGGAACATGGCTATAACATGTGCTTTAGCATGGATAACCTTAATTTTAGGTTAGGTAATGCCTTTTCTTTTTGTTAAAGGATATTCATTAAACAAAAAGTCTTGAAAATGTGACAGGTTCAAATGGAGATGAAAAGAAACAACCATGCAAAAGTCAGCCAAATATATATATATATATGTGTGTGTGTGTGTGTGTGTGTGTGTGTGTATGTGTATATATATATATATATATATATATATATATATATATATATATATGTATATATGTATATATATGTATATATATATATATATATATATATATATATACACACACACACACACACACACACACACACACATATATATATTATATATGCAAAATAAAACTTGGAAATACACAAAAAAAAAACAACCTATCCTGTATAACAGGTGGGAACAATATCTTTATTATAATTACTACCCTATCTGTATTATCTTGGAATGTAAGTGGACTTGCAGGTATCGCCAAAAAGTAGAGAGTGCTGAATTACATTAAGCAATATTTTATTTGCAGTTTGTTTTCCAGGATAGTCCATTGGGATTAGAAGAAGCCCATTTTCAATGGGAGTCCTGGGGAGAAAAGCTCCTGAGAAATAAACACACAGTACAGAAATTCAATTAAATGTTAAATACATATTTTTTATAGTACAAACCCATGGTGCATAATTCAAATAGATGTTACATAATACAGAAATAAAAAAAAAAAATACTTTCATTAGGAAAATTACATCAGGTTAATTCAGTAAGTAGTAGTAGTTTGTTTTTTAGGGAATTACAATGAGGTAATTTTTTAGTCATTGGTCGAATATGTCCCAAGGGATGTAAACATTTAGGAGGTAGTGACAGGAAACAAAGTTTGGAAAGTTAAGAAGAAAGTATGGTAGAATTAGGTTGGATGAGAGCAAGAGCATTTCCATTGTGAAGTAAGGTGCGAGTGCAGTGGGATTTTAAACAAGGAGGGACTGCTGGTGGTGTAGATGGGAGAAGGGAGAGTGTTCCAGAGGCGTGCAAGAGAGAAGGACGTCAATTGATTCCCAAGCAGGATGTGTTGGTTTATGCAATTTAATTAGGTTTTGGGAATTGGATCTTAGGAGTCTAAATGCTTTATGCATTTCAAAGGTATTTGATAGAAAGGGGCAGAGAGATGGGTTATGAGTGAGTTTGTGTGCTTGGATGAGCTGGGTATATGCGAGGAAGTTTGGTAATTCTAGCCAACTTAGTTGGTGAAGGTAATTACAGTGGTGAGAAGAGGCTCTATGACCTGCCTCAAATTTGGATATTTTGTTATAATATAGATTGTAGGCTGGTTAGGATAGATGCACCATATAAAAGGGATGGGATGAGGTATGTATTATCTAATGTAATCCTGGTGGTGGGAAACAGAAAGCGACTGTGGCAGTAAAGCATAGCTAATTTTTTTTTTTTTTTATTTGCTTGTAGATGCTTATCAAATTTTAGTTTATTGTCAATGATAATTCCTAGTAATTTTTGTGTCCGACTAGTTCGGGGTGTATTAATGCTGGTAATTATGACAGATTGTTTTGTCTAGGGTAGAGGTTTTGGATGCAATGAATAACAAGTTTTGATTTGGTTGCATTAAGGGCTAGATGGTTGTCGAGCATTCACTGTTAAGTGGAAGAGAAGGCGGCTTGTGTTGAGCATCCACTGTTCAGTGGAAGAGAAGGTGGCTTGTGTTAGATTAAGAGTTGTGATGGAAGGGGAGGAACAGATTATAGTAGAATCATCAGCATATTGGATGAGACTGGAGTTAGAAATGGCTTGGAAGAAATAATTTATGAATATGTTGAATAGAATTAAGAAATGCGAAGTGCAAATGGTAATGCTACAGGAGATTCATCTGGAAAGAAATGAACATACGAGTTTGACAGAGAAAGGATTTCAGGACTGATATTCAACTGACTATCCGAGACAAATGAAAAGGGGTGCAGTTATAACTTTTGCTAGAGGGTCTTCAAATTGTGATACAAGAGAGGTAAATATTATTGGTAGATTTGCAGTAGTAAGGGTCTAACGGCAAGGGAGGATTATGCTGGAGTGTATTTATATTCCACCAAAAGCTATTATAAAGCTTAAGAAATTTTTGGGAGAAAATCTGCTTTCAGCAGTGAATATTACTTATAGGTGGGGACTGGAACTTGATATGGACAGTAAGGATGCATCAGGGTGACTACAAGGGAAAATAAAACAGGGGTATATTTCTGCAGAAATATATGAGAATATTTGGTATGGAAGATGTGAATTCACAAGCAGAAACTCAGAATTTACATATTATTCCCCAAAATACAATAACTGGGCTACACTAGACAGACATTATTACTTCACAAAAACACTTGCACTTGAAAGCTTCGACAGACATCCAGTAACTACTTCGTATCATGAACCTATAAAAAGTCAAATAAAATTGCAAGGCAAGGAAGTAAAAAAGAGGCACTGGCACTTTCCCTCCTACCTGTTAAAGAGAGAGGAATTTAAGGAATGGGTAGTAGAAATTATTCAAGAGTTGTTAGGGACGATAAAAATATGTCCAGAAGTTATAACTAGCTAGTGGGATAATATGAGTTTCACACACAGTAGAAATAAATTATGAATAGGAATTACAGGAGATGAAAAATGTAGTATTGCAGAATAAGGGGAATCTCATACAACAACAAGAGGGACAAATGTAGAGTGCTAAACAGAAAATAAGGGGGTATCTGAATAATATGCATGAGTTTAGAAAGACTGCTGTTAGGCAACTATTTTTTATAACTCCAGAGCACAAAAACTTTTAGCAAAAACAACCAGTAATGTTGTCTACTAGTGCTGCAACTTTGTATCTCTAATTATCATGTAAATGAAGTGGAGCTTTTGTCCCCAGGCATCCGCTGAAAAAGGACCTGCGTCCAGTCGGAATTTCCCAGTAAAGTAATTCAAATAAATAATAAAAATGACTTGGGCAGCAGAAATTAGAAAGGGTTGTCAAACTTAGGGAGCCTAAAACAAGAAAAATAACCAGAGATCCTGTACAGGTTTTAGAGCCATTTCAGAATTTTTATGAAACTATGTATAAAGCAAAGGACAGAAATGGTGAAATCAAGGGAGAGTACAAATCAGAATATTTATGGAAGATTTAACTATGCCAAGATTAGAGATAGATGAGGCTCAACAACTAAGATAGGAGGGGCTCAGACAAAACAGTGATGTATAATCAATCTTCAGGAAAGTCCTCCAGGAACTGATGGTATTCTTGTGGAAGTTTGGAAGAAAAAGAAGGTGATAAAGATCTGGAAGATTTTGCTTAACAGTATTTTAAAAGGAGGGGAAACAACAACATCCTGGAAGAAAGCTATGGTGGGTGTAATACCGAAAGAATGTAAAAAAGACCTATTAGATCCAGCTTTGTATAGGCCCATTGTAATTCAGGATTACAGTGTTTTTGTCTATACTAGCTGAAAGAATGGCAAATATGATGTTAAAATTAATAGATAAGGATCAGTGTGGTATTGTGGAGGGGAGGCAAACATTTGGGTCTTTATGTCAAGAAAGCGTTCAGACTTAAGCTGGGATTTTATGAGTAGGGCAATGGAAGAATCTACATTCCATGATATATCCTCCTAATTAGTCTTGCTATATGAAGGACTGAAAACAAGAATTAAAGTGGGAGGGTTCCTCTCACAAGCTTTTTTCAACAGAGTAATCATGCAGGGGTATACGCTTGCCCTTTTATTTGTTTTATATTTAGAACCACTGGCAAAGAAAATCAGGGACTCAGAAATGCAAGGATATAATTGGTATGGTAACCAAGAAAAGTTGGCTTTAATTACAGATATTATGTAGCTAATAAATCTAGAAAAGGACATCTCAATGTTATATAACATTTTGCAAGTCTTTTCAGGATATAAAATTAATTCAAAGTCTGTAGCTGTAAAGTATGCATACACACAAATTGAATTAGTAATATCTGTATTTACTGGGACACGATAAAATGAAGTATTTAGGAGTTTGAATTTAAAAGGCTTCTGTTATGGCAGCTAAGAATATGTGGGAAGAGACTAAGCTAAACAGAATACAGAGAACCTGGAACACTTGTTTATGGATTTGGATAGTAAGATACAAGCAGTGAAAATGTTTTCAGTCCCTCTCATTTTATATATAGGTCAGGCATATTTTTGACAACTAGAGGAGAATTTGTGGACAATAATGAGGGAAGAGTTAAAGTGGAATAAGCTGATCCTTCCAAATGATCAAGGTGGTTTAGAATTACGTGATTTTGAAGGCTCATGTATGCAGAATGCATGAATGCAGAGGGTTAGAATTCAAAATGGAAAGGGATGATGACAAAAGCAGGGCAGAAGTTCAAGACAGAGAGAAAGAGTTGGACTTTGGATCCTTATTCTTAAAGAGAATAATAAAACACACAATATTATATTCATAAAGTAGCAGAAAGTATTCTAAAGAAGAATGAAGAACAAAGACTTGCCAACAGAGATAAAAGCAAATCAGGAACAGAAAACAGGCAAGTGGAGACTGGAATTTACTGGAGAAAGCTAGCAAAGGAACCAAGTTATTGGCAGCAAATAACTAGAGTAAGAAAGGTAACGGGGTGAGATGAGGTCAAAACGATGTTTTAGAGACTTCCCTTCCCCCCTGGGACTGATGGAGTATAGGCAAGGAGAAAGGGACAGGGGACTCGAGTGAAAGACCTGCTCTAGTGAGGTTTTTAGTCCAGTCTAGAAGAGAAACTGCTGATAAAGGAAGGAGTAATTAATATGACATATAAAATATATGATAATTTCTACAATGGGAAGACATTTATATGGCAAGTATGCAACAAAGTCCAGAAGGTTTAGGATCTTTGAAGTATTTGTATAGGTATTTTATACCCCTAGTAGACTTCACAGTATTTTTCTCAGGTAGATAAATGTTGGAGACGTAGTGTGAAAGAAAGAGGTAACTGAGAACATGTGTTTTGGGAATGTAATGAGTCAGCAGATTTTACAAAATTCCCTACAGTACTCTGTTGGAAACATTGGATGAACAAATGGCTATAACTAAAGATCTTTTTTTTGAGCTGGGACACATCAAGGTCTAAACCAGCTGTATTTGCAGTATTGAATATTATGAGAGAGATAAAAGAACTGGAAGAGGTATCTTTAGAAAAGTGAAGAAGCAAATTACATAACTAGAAATTGTTGGAACAATGCATGCCCAATAATGTTCAGGAGGAGTGAGGTTTAAGGAAAGTTAGGAATTCAGCAATATATGTAAAACTGTATTGATCACAATAAAATAACGAAAAGATTTGACGTATAATGTATGTAAATGGAAAAAAGTGTTAATATGTTGTGTTTTTTTCTGTTAATGTAGGTTTGTCTCTGCCTTAAGTGATAATTTAATAAATGTGTTAAAGTTCTTTATGTTTCAGTTATACTGAATTATGTATTATGTTGGCGGTTCTAAAGATTTTACGCTCTTTATACTTTGCGATAACACTACTGTAACTATACTGAATGTTTACCTGCTTTAGGAACGACTCCACCTACTGCTGCTTATTGTAAACCCATTGCCCTGAATACCAAATCGAACACTTAAAGCTCATGCACACAAGACTTGCACACTACACATGATTACACAGTTAATCCTTGGGAACAGAGAAAATATTCATCATGAAGACAGACTCAAATTTTAATAGTGAAACATGCTCTGGCAGAAAAAAAAAATTATGGATACTTAACACTAGACGTGTGAGCACCACTCCAGTGGATGAACCTGTGGGTACTTATAATGTTGGATGTTCTACCTGCAGAAAGTACATCTGCATGTCTGCATGTCCTACTTATCTGTAACAATGTGTTTGAATTCTTTAATACCTCAATGGCATTTTGAGTTGCATGTCAAGGTAACCCAGTACTGGCTCCTTTCAAAATCTCAGACACCCCCCCCCCCTCCCCAAGTCTCTCTTTCTGTGACAGATGACTGGCTGAGCATATCCTGAAAGGGAAGCCTTCAGCTGTCATGACATCAGACTTTTTTTCGCTTCTACAATGAAGTACAGTACCTGAAGCCAGAATCATCTAGCAAGAGTAAATTTACTCTCAATCACAATACCATATAAAAAACCCCAAAACAACCGAATGACCTACCTCACCTATGCAAAATCTAAGGGACAGCGAGTGGATGCTGCCAATGAGGCAGTGAGGAATTCAAACATCTACCGCTACAGATAAGGACTTGCACAACTGTACTATGTTTATCACTCACTCCCACTGTCTCACTGGCATTTTGGGTAGATTCCCAAAGTTTATCCTACCTGAGAGGTAGAAGTATAAGGATCCAGGAGCCTCTGGAGAATGGTCCTTGCAAAAATGACTCTGGACGGTTTCCAGTTTGTAGTGACACATGAAGGCATGAACACAGGACCAAGTCGATGACTCCAGAATAATTCTACAGTCCATCCCTTTCCAATAAGCCATTGAAAAGATAAAGGCCCTAGATGAGTGTGCCTTATCCTTGCCTGGATAAGATTTACCATGGTGGGAGTAACTGAAAGCAATAGCACAGGACAGCCATCATGCAACAGTTTGCTTACAGACAGGTTGGCATTTCTTAGCTGACTCCCCCGCCCCCCCCCCCCACCAATCACTCAGTACAGGAGATAAACAGTTGTTCAGCATTCTTAAATGACTGTCAAAGTAGTACATTAGCTGCCTGTGGGCAGCCAAGGTATACAGAATCTTTTGTCTCTTGCTTTTTGGATCAGGATAGAACATTGCGAGAAAGATGGCCTGATTCAAGGTAAATTCAAAAATAACTAAGAAATAAACGATGGATTAGTGCATAACACAACCCTGTCCTATTGAAAAAATATCTGATAAGGTTGGCCCACCATGAAAGCTTGCAGGTCAGCGACTCCATTTGCAGAAGTCAGAGCAATTAGTAAAACAGTCTTCCACGGAATGAACTACAAATTAGTCCCACGAAGATGGTTCAAAAAGATGCAAGGTCAATTTTTCAAGAACAAAGTCTAGATCCCAGGGAAGAGGAATTTGCTTTCAAGGGGGTCTCCTTTGCAGCACTACTTTAATAAACTTTCACCACAAAAAGAAAAGGAAAGAGGAGGATCCATGGGCAGATGAGCAGAGATGGCTGCAAGATGCACAGAAACGTATGACCAACCATATCTAAGTAGTTCACACAAACATTTCGAAACCAGAGGGGTTGAAACTCTTTTGGGACCTATGTTATTGGTTAAGCACCACCTAGAAAACCTCTCTCACTAATAAACACAAGATTTTCTAGTTGCAGGTTTTCTTGCCTCCTTAAATATCTGCTGCACAGTCTCATGGCACAAGTCTCTAAAAGGCATCAAAATAGAATCAAGGTTGTCAGCTGCAATTGCCCTAAGATGGGGTGAACCATTTACCCCTGAAACTGTGCGAGCAGAACCATTTTTTGAAGAATGTAGTGGTAAGTGCCCTTGGTTAATCCATTAAAAGGGAGAACCAACTTTGCCTGGATCAAAAGGGGTTACCACAATAATCTTTGATAATTATTTCTGAATCTAAGTACTTTAGAAATCATTGAAAATGGTGGAAATACATGTAGGAGCATTCACAACCATTGGAATAATAAAGCAACTTTCTTCCAAACACGGCTGTAAAGATGTCTAACAGTTTTTTTTCAGTTGACCATTCTGAAACAAGGTGAACAGACCTACTTGAGGTGTTCTCCACATCTGGATCAAGTCCTGGAAGATCTCTACATGAACCTTCCCATAATGCGGTCTGCCAGGATCTCCTTAATCTGCCACTCTGTTTTGCTTTGATGGAATGTATGAGGCCTGAAGAGTCCGAGAATGCTGTAGAGCCAAGCTCCCAGGTCATCACTGTCAACTGTCAAAAGAGGGTAAGACTATGTACCCCTCTTGCTTGTTCATATACCACATCATGGTAGTTTTGTCTGTGACCAGTAGAAGTGGACCCAAAGTGCACAAGTGGTAAAGAACTTTTAAGGCATGGATCACTGCCAAAATCTTTTACATTTATATACTTCAGTACGTCTTGAGGACCCCACAAGCATTGCACTTGAACTCACGTGGGCACTGCTCTCCCATTTGAAACATGAAGAGCCCATCTGGACAAATCAGACTGTGGTCTGAAGAAAGAAATCATCATCAGCCCCCTTTTTCCCATTTTTCTACATGGGGTCAGGGTATCGTGTTAACTGTCGCCAACTCTCTTGATTCAGTGCCACACTCCTTGCCTTCAACACTCATGCCTGACTGTCGCAGATCTTCTTTCACACCTCTTTGCTGGATGTCCTCGCTTCCTCTTACCTTCTTCCTGTCTGTCCCAAATCTTCCTCACCAGACTGTCTTCTGTTTTTCTACACATGTGCCCAAACCACAGTAATCTATTCTCTTTGATCTTTTCTGCAATTGGAGCTATTTTGACTTCTGCTCTTATGTCCTCATTTCGTCTGTCCCAGTGTGCATGCTATCACCTTTCTCAGGCACTACATTTCCATCACCTCTAGCTTCAACTGTTCTGCCTTTACTGCCCAGGTTTCTGTACCATACAGTAGTACTGGTCGCACCACTGTCTTGTACACCTTACTTTTCAGCTTCTTTGGCATTCTTCTGTCAGACTACAACTGATACTCTATGTCAGTTGGCTGCAGCCCCTCTGATTCTAGCTTTCACGTCTTCATTCAGACTACACTTCTCAACTACTCCTCCCAGATACTTGAAGTTGTTTATCTGCTCCACTATCTTCCCTTCTATCTCTATTCTCAGCTTCTTCTGATTTCCCCATTTGCTGCATTTACCACCATCTTATCTGTGCTTCGTTTCATCCCATGTGCCTTCAGATTTGCATTCCATTCTCCTATCTTTTGCTGAGGTTCTAGCTCAGAGTCTGCCTTAACTGCCACATTGTCTGCATACAGCAGCTTTGTTGATCTGTCCCATCCAACCTGTTTGTTAATGTAGTCCATCACCAGTATGAACAGCAGTGGGCTGAGAGCTGAACCCCGATGTACACCCACAATCACTGGGAGCCCCTCTGAGGGCCGAACACTGTTACTACTTGAATCATTGGGTCCTTGTGCATAGCCTGCAGTAATTCTACCAATGTTTCTGGGACTTCAAACCACCGCAGTACTGCCCAGATCAACTTTCTTGGGACCTTATCATATGCTTTCTCCAAGTCTAGGAATGCCCAGTTGGACTCGCTCATCTCTAGCTGAAGAAAGAAAACAGTCTTGGATTCAGAGAGACTTGATACTTCCATCACTACAACTGCCATTTCACAAATCTCAGTACTGGTACCTGGAAATCCAAGGGCTGAAGGTGCTGGGTCTAACAACTCTTCACGTACCATTAGATTTTTCTCATATGTAGTCTGGCTATTGGTATCCTGGGGATCATTAATACCATGAGGCCTAAAATTTTGAGGCATTGTTTTGCCACTTCTAGAAGAGAGAAATCCAATAAAATGGCCTGACATGTCATAACTTTGCCTTCTAGCAGGAAGACCATCCTTTTTATTGTCTATCAAACACCCCAAGAAATCAATTTGTAGACAGGGCGTGAGGAAGGACTTTTAAAAGCTCAGTTTGAAGCCCAGGTGAAGGAGGGATGCAACCATGTCAGAGGACTCCAAGCACCTGGATACAAAATCCGCACAATGCAGCAAGTCATCTAAATAAAGGAAAAATGTGGATGCCTAGGGTTCTGCAATAGGCAACCACTGCAGCCAAAGAATGTAAACACACAAGGTGCAGTAGACAGCCGAAAGGTTAATGCACAAAACTGACAATGTAAGCTAGGCACAGCAAAATAATTTTACTGCGCCCAGTTTCAGGAAATTGTGATTTTAAGGGTCCTTGAGATCTAGAGTCACCATGAAACAGTGGTCTGGAAGCAATGCTAGGATCAACTGCAATTTGAGTATTTCAAATTTCGGAACTTTTACAAAGGTGTCTAGAAAGGACAAATCTAGGGTCTCCTGCAGTTCTTTTTTTTGGTACCAAAATATCCTGTAGTAAAATCTTTGCTTTTGTGTATCGCAGGCACTGGTTCTAGGACCCCTGCTTTTATCATTTGATGGAGCACCGGAGGAAACAGCTCTGTCTATTCTGTTGGGCATGAGGGAATTCCACTAAAAGTTGGATTTTTTTTTTATCCAATGCCAAGTGTACCCAATCCAAATTATTCTCGGAACCCATTTGTAGCAGACAAGTTACAACCAGGCTGCAGGGTTGAGAGTGAGGCTAGGGGAAGGAGGAAGAGAAGGAAGGGCAGGGAGGTAGGGGTACTCTGCAGCTCACCATAGTCATTGCTTTGCAGGGGGTTGATACTTTTTTGGAATAGAACCCCTCTTATTTGGCTTTGAAGAATTCGCCTCCATTATCCTCCTCTGCTATTTTCTTTTGGATCCTTGACTTGTTTGGCTGTGAATTTTGTCTGTCCCTTGAAGGAAGATGCCTTATTTAGGGAGAACTTGGGTAGGTGAAACATCCCAGATACCCATGCATTAATTTGCCTCCATCATCCCACTGAGAATCTGTGACACAGGGTTTCAAACACCAATTCAAAACTTAAAGATACACTTAAAGTTTCAGTTTTTAAAGCAGTTCTGATTGTGTAACCAAGCATATTATCTTAATACAACAGAAGCAGCAGCTTTCTCAAGACTGTATCTGCATATTGAAGCACACCTCTCAAAGCTGGTTTCAAAACCAGAGTCAAATTCGAAACAATATCATTCATACAATTAACATTCATCAACAGATTAAGTACTGAAACACGTCAGCAATATGGAAAAAGTTTTCCATCCTTCACCTGCACAAAGGAGGCAACCCCACTGAAATTTCTAACCTCAGACCTATTGCGATTCTAAAATGTGTCCATCAGTAACTCCTTAATTATCTTCCTCAAAATAAACTTGTCATCCCCACTCAACATGGTTTCAGACCAGCCTACAGTACCACAACAGCTTTTCTTTCTTACCTAGTTACAGTAAATAGTACTAGTGATTCCTGGAAAATTGGTTCCTCAGTATTTATTGACCTTTCTAAAGCCTTCAACATTGTTTCACATTCCAAACTCCTATTCCAACTCTCTAACCTTGGTATTTCATCATTCTCTATAAGTTGGTTCTCTAGCTATTTATCAAATAGACATCAGTGTGTAAAATGGCAAGGGTCCTTCTCACCCTAACTCCTATCACTGGAGCTCCTGATGGCTCCGTCCTGGGCCTCCTTTTTAACATTTTTATCAATAATCTAGTGGCTTATGCCACAGCTCTTAATTCAATATGCTGATGATTCTACTATTATCCACTCCTGCTGATGATTCTACTATTATCCACTCCTCAACCTGTCCCACCTATACCATATAACCCAAGAAGCTTTCTATTCTTAGAAAATATGGCTTAATGACTCTCGACTGCTAAACCCAACAAAGACCTGCTTTTCACTCCCAGTACAAACCATGTTGATAAATCAAGCTGAAAAATCCACTCCCAGAAAAACACAGAAGCTTAAGTCATTCCATGCACTAATCTCCTAAGCATGACAATAGATAATAATCTTAATCTCAATATCTAAAACAGTATTAAAAAAGATGCATCAAAAACTAGGCATGATATAGACACAAGTATCATTTAAACATCTACCAGAACTACGCTAAATTGCCTGCCTACTATTGTCACTCCTACACGGTGATCCTATTCTCAACCAATCTTCAAATCTCATTGAAAGCTAAACTTGATTCTTGCTACAATAAAATAGCTAAATTTACAACTAAATCCTCACTCTATATCCATCCATGTATTCTCCTTAAATCCTTCAATTGGCTTCAGCTGCCGCAACACCTTGACTCTACAACTTAGAACTGCCCATATCATCTACAGACCCACTGCCTACCATGCTCTAGGGTCACTTCTCCACACGAACATTCCCACAATATCTTTATGATCCAAAGACAAACTATGCAAATGCATAAACCCCAAGAATCTGCTGGAAAAAGCCTATCCCACTATTCAGTTTCTAAAGCGCGGAACCTGCCCGTTAATATCTATTAATAATCTGAGTAAAACCACACCTTCCTGCTTTCACACAGGCAAAGAATTCATAAGTAAAGCATGGATCTGCCCCTGCTCTAAAACTGGTTAAAAGAAAAACTTGCCTATCCATCTTTCCCATTACCATTCGCCTTTCATGCTCTTCCTCTACCTCTTTTTCCCCACTTAAAGGAGTTTAAAAGGAGACACGGACTATGTCCTTCCTATAGAAAAGAATAGTTGTGTAAGAGCTTGCCACAACCTTAGATGACCTTCTCTTCCATGTTGCAGTATTCTTCACCTTAGGAAGTTGCTGCCTGCAGCACCAGACATCCGGCCAGTGTACCAAAGTATTTGTTTCTGGTGGGTATGTGTGACTTCTCTTACCAGGGCCATAAACAGACGTTGGGTATAAGTGATGTCTGTACGTACCCTCATCAGCATTGTTTTGCCGCATACAGTAGTGCTTCTGAGGTTTGACCTGGAGGGTCCTAATATAAGACCCTTAGACTTGCATGTAGTCCACACCTAGGGCAGGATGGCGGTGTAGCTTGAGACCAGAGGAGCTAATGGCAATGTGCCCACAGGTGATACCTAGGGTAGTAGTCTGAAAGAGATGGTGGGTAGGTGGGTGGGACTGAATACTGCAACACAGAAGAGAAGGACATCTAAGGTTATGGCAAGTTCTTACACAACTATTTTATGTCCTTCTATTCTCATGTTGCAGTATTTATAACAGTAGGGAGAGTACCAGAGCTTTAAGTATGAACCTGGGAGGAGGAAGGGGTCCTGTGGTCAAGTAGACCCTGTAGGATAGTCCTGGCAAATCCTGCTCTAGCACAGGATGCTAAGTCCAGCTTGTAGTGTTTGGTGAAAGTGTGTACTGAGGTCCAAGTAGCTGCTTCTAAAATGGAAGAGGAGTCTATGCCTTTGAAAAAGGCAGCAGAGGAAGTAGCTACTCTGGTAGAATGAGGTTTAATATTACCTTGTAAGGATTTCCCATGGTGGGAGCAGCACAAGGAAATGGACTTAAGAGATCCATGAGGCAATGTTCTGCTTAGAGACAGCTTTCCCTAGGATGGAAGGAAATAAATAACTGATCTGACTTCCTAATCTCTCTGGTTTTGTCTAAATAGTATCAAAGTTGTCCGTTTACATCCAGGGAATGTAGGGTCCTTTCTGAGGCATTTTGTGGATGAGGGTAAAAAACTGGGAGGTTAATGGATATCATTAACTACCCTGGGCATGAAGGAAGGGGTGGTTCGGAGGACTACTTGGTCCTTGTGGAAAACAAGGTAAAGAGAAGTGGCTATTTGGGCTTGGATTTTGGAGACCCTCCTGCCGGAGGCGAGTGCTACTAGCAGGACTGTTTTCAGTGTGCATAGTTTCAGGGAAACAGTGTGCTGGTTCAAAGGGTCGGGGGGGGGGGGTGAGGTTAGCTTTTCTAATACAAAGTTTAGGTCCCACAGAGGAGAGATGGGATTTCGTGGCAGTTTGATGTGGAGGACTCCGTTCAAGAGAAGTTTGACTTTCAGTCTGGATGCCAGAGGTGGTGAAATGGGCAGACAGGCAGAAATGTCAGACAAATGGACTTTGATTGAAGACTATGTTAGTCCTGATTAGAGTAGCTCACACAAGTAGGATAGGATCCTTGGTATTGGAGTAGTGAGGGTCCTGGTTGTTCCTATGACACCAATTGGAGAATCTGTGCCACTTAGCTACATAGTTTTTCCTAGTGCTAGGTTTTCTGGCCTCCTGCAGAGCATTCAGTATGTCCTCTGAATAAAGGTGTCTGTAAGAGATTACAATCCTATCACCCCATAAGGTCCATTTTAGGTTGTTCACCTGTGGGTGTAGCAGGGATCCCTTGTTCTGTGTGAGTAGGTCTACAAGGTGGGGTAACCTGTGATGATTGCAACTGGCTAGAGAAAATAGGAGGGGGAACCAATGTTGTCTTGGTCAATAGGGGGTCTTCCAGCAGGATTTATTGTTTGTCCTTCTGAATTTTTAGGAGGACTTTTTGAATTAGAGTGAAGGGGGGGATGTACAAGTACATCTCCCCCCCCCCCATGAGAAGGAAAAGGTGCCACCTTTCCAAGCTTGTGGATGTGGGTTCGTCGTGCAGATGATGGACATCTGCCTGATGAGTAGGGAGGCAAAAAGGTCTGCTTGTGGAATACCTCACATGTGTATCAGGTCTAGGAAAACCTCTCTCTGAAGCATCCATTTGTGAGAGGGGGCAGGTGTTCTGCCGTGTGTGTCTGTCACAACATTCTCTGCTGAGGGGATAAACCTGGCTAATAAGTGGATCCTGAGAGAAGCAGCTATGTTCCATATGTGGATGGCCAGGCTGTAAAGTGGGTAGGACCTTGTCCCCCCTTGTTTATTTATGTACCACAGGATAGTCATATTGTTTGGGATTACTTTTAGGGTTCCTGGCAAGATAGAGGGCTTGAATGTTGGGAAGGGCTAACAGCAGGGCTCTCATTTCCTTGATGATGTGGTCTTTTTTCTTTAGACTAAACAATTTCCCTTGTACTGAGAAGTGCTGTTGGTTTGTTTGTAACATTGCAATCTAGCACAGATCTGAAGCATCTGTGGAGAGCTGTTGTAGTGGGGCTGGAATCTGAAGGTGTGTCCCCGAGTTGTTCTGAATTTGAAGATATCCACCACTGATTTTCCTTTTTTAGGCACAGGAGAAGTGGAAAGTCCAAGGGTTGGGAGCGTTGGGTCCAAAGGTTTTTAACACCCACGGAATTTTGCACATGTGGAGTCTTGCCAAAGGCAGCATGTGTGTGAGGGATGCCACGTGGCCTAATACTCTCAAGAATTCCCAAGCTGTTAGGGCATTTTGGATAAGGATCTGACTGAAGTACAGGCAGAGTTCCTGAGTCCTTTGGTCTGGGATGAAGGCTTTCATGCAATTTGTGCGGAGTCTGCACCCCAGGAAAATTAATTCTTGTGAGGGGATCAGGTGAGATTTTTCTACATTTAGTGTGAACCCCAGAAGAGTGAGGGTGTTTGACACCTGTTGTAAATGTAGTAGGAGTTGGTGGTCTTGATGAAGGATGAACAGGTCATCCAAGTATGGGTATATTTGTATACCCTGGGTCCTGCAATGAGCAATGAAGGGGGCTAGAAACTTTGTAAACACTCTGGGGGTACAAAGACCAAAAGGTAATGCAGAGAATTGAAAATGACAGGAGCCAACTGAAAATCTGAGTAATTTCCTGTAATCTGGATGAATGGGGATGTGGAGGTAGGCATCCTTGAGATCTAGTGCTACCATGAATGCCTGGGAGGGGATCAGAGGCAAGAGAAGTGGTAAGGTGATCATTTTGAAACTGGGAACGTGGAGGAAGAGGTTTAGAAAGGATAGATCCATGATAGGTCTCCAAAGACGCTCTTTCCTTGGTACCAAAGACATTCTGGAATAAAAGCCTGTGTTTCTTTGAGGGATGGGCACAGGTTCTATGGTGCCTTGATTTAGAAGTTGATGAATGATGGGTGGAAACAGGAGGATTTTTTTTGGTAGTTGGGGAATACCTTGGAAAGGTGGGAGCATCCAACAAGTCATGTAATATCCTCTCTAGATGATGGAGAGGACCTACTGTTCTGCTGTTGGTCTTCGCCAGGAGGGAAGGGAAAGGGTGAGTCGAAGGGATAAGGTGCACTTAAGAGTGCATGGTCACTTAGGAAGCTGTGGAGAGGAGTGAATGTAATTGTGTTCTGATGGAGGAATCCTGAACCTCAGACAGAAGGGTAGAGGCTTTAGAAATGGTATCTAGGACATACCTTGCCATGTGGGTTTGGTAGATCAAGGGCCTAATAGCCAGAGTGGCAGAGGTGTATACCTTTTTTTCCTGCCCTATCCATAAATTTACCGTCCATCAGTTGGGTAAAGAGCAGTATAAGGAAGTTGTCTAGATGTCTTATCTGCAGAAACAGCTAACAGTTGGGTCTGCTGGAGGGTTCCTGAAAAGAAACTGTCTTGGGGGACCCTATAAAATCAATCTGGTCATTTAGCTGCAGGAGGTTGAGAGTCTGGAGACTGTGAAGCAGCTAGGAAGGCATCCTGAAAAGCAGGCAGTAAGGGAGTCACAGCTGAGGGAGATGGTTGCTCCATTTGCAAAAGGTCAAAGTACCTTTTCTTGGAGTCTGAAACCTCAGAGGCCTGCCACTTCAAATGTTACCTCATGAGGGAGATAGCATCCTGAAAGCTGAAATATTCTCTTGGGAATTCAGGAGAAATGGAGTTCTCCTCCTCCTCTGGTAATGAATTCCTTGGGGGATTCAATTTGTGTTTTATAGGAAAAGGACTCCTCAGAAGAGGAGACACATGGAGGGATGGTTGAGGCATGAGAGTAGGGGGAAGTTGTGTTTGTAGGGCCTGAAAGGCCTTAGACAGACAGAGAATGATTCCCAAAACTAGGCATCTGTGGAGGCTCATAGTGATTGGTTTTTTGCTTCCTTTTCAAGGGGGTTGTAGGAGCAGAGAGAAGCGGACGTTGGCCTAGCAGGAACTGGAGGAGCAGGGGCTTCTGAAAAAGTGAGCCGTGGTTCCCCCTCCATCAGACTTAATGGCTGAATTACCTCAATGGATGTACCTTCAGTTTCCCGCACCCCGGCTTCCGTTAAGGTTCCCAGGCCTGCTTTGGTAACCGTCGTCTGAATGGACTTCGGGTCTTCAATTGCCTATAGAGCCTGCTCAGACACCTGAGGTTCAGCCTGGGATTCTGGCCTAACTTTTTTCGCCTTCTTCCGAGGCGGCTCGTCGGATGAGCCTATTCCTCCCTCCATGCCTAACGCCGGAGTCTTTGGTTCTCTAGATACAGCTTCAAGGCCACTAATCGGCTATGGAGAGTATTGGGGACCAACGACTTACAGATTGGACAACAGGATATATGGTCATGGGCCTCGCCTAGACAAAAAAACACACTTATGTGTTCTTATGAGGAATTTGTCTCCCACAAGCACACTTCCTTTTCCTAGCAGACATGCAAGTCTAAACAGTATGCAATTAAGCAAGAAAATCCCACAGGGCACTTATCTGTAATGGTCAAAAGCGGTAGTCTGGTCTTTAACGGTCTAGAATTCAGTCTAAAGAAACGCGGTACAGAAGTGGAACTGGCAAATGGGCATCCTATCACTGTGGCAGAAAATTTCTGATGAGGGTACATGCAGATGTCACTTATACCCAACGTCGGTTTATGGCACTGGTAAACAGACATTACATGTACCTTCCAGAAACAAAGACTTTGATATACTGGCCAGACGGTGGTGCTGCAAGCAGCTACTCCCTACTGTTATAAATACTGCAACACGAGAATAGACTGACATCTCAGACTTTCTTACTACCTCCAAAGCATCTCGATTTAATTTTTGTCTCTACTAGCATGCCATATTCCACCTATCCCTCCATAGGTTTCTCCCAATTATGGTCTTTCAGCTTTTTTCTTTGACTACTTTCTATTTTCCTCATCTGTTTTACCTCATGATTTTCATATTTATATATCTTTTTTCCTTCTCCTTGTTATAAAGTATTTGCTTGTCTCACTGTTGTATCTTACCTACTTTTCCAGTTTTTTCTTCTCTCTTACTTTTCTCTGCCTATCCTTGCTTACCTAAATTCACCCATTTTTTCCATTGCCCAAAGCATCCTTACTTTTTACACAGTCAATACTATAAACCGTACACTACTGATAGAATATTTGACTTGCCAGTACTAACATTTCTAATTGCTTTTAACTGCATTTGATTTTTCTTCCCCATTTAAAACAGTGTAAGAAACCTGTGAGTGTGTGGAAGCTTTTCAATCCATATATATCCAGTTAATCACTGTATATTAATCAGATCACAAAATGGTAGTAGAAGTAGCGAATTTAAACTTGTCCCAAGTCAAAAAACAATAAAATGTACTTTGCCGTTAAACCCCTGCCACTTCGCGCTGGTGTGAAGAATGAAGTAATTGGGTTGGTCTCAAAGTAACGGTTTACAGACGTATGGTGACAAGAGGAGAACATTTTTTAATTCTGTTTACTTGTATTTTATTATAAGCTGTACTGTGACTCACGCTAATGTGCTGAGTGACTTTGCAAAAAACTTCCAGTGAGTATCATGCAAATAATACATTTGTACAGTTTGAGTTTGCCAACAGTCATGTGCAGTATAAGGAGTCATAGTTTAGGTCACTAACCCCAGTTTTAAAGTTTAAAAAGATTGGAGAGAACTGAACAAAGTGTAATATTTTGCAAGTCATTTGCGTGACTTTGGTATGTATGTATGAATCGTGATGAAAGTGTTATTAATCCTGAGAAGCTGGTAGCTGTATGAGACGTATATTAGGTGAAGGGACTAATGCACAGTAACCTCCTTTAAGTGTGTCAGTGGTGAATGACAGCAGTGCTGAAACATTTGGAAATAAAATCTGTAGTATTTTGTGACTATTGTACTTAAGTGTAGAGCTATATGAGAACGTTTTTCTGTTGCTGTCAAGTGACTGTAGAGGAGACATGACTGGCACGTCAGAAAGCTGAGGATGTGCAGTACACGATGTACTGTTGTACTCACATCGGAATGAAGGCAAGAAAGGAAGGGGATTGGTTTGTCAACAGGCACACTACACTTACGCCTTCCACACACTAATACTTTCCGCAGAAGATACATCTAGGTAGTGGAGTACCTGTGCTGCAGAAAACCTTGTCCGGGTCAAGTTGTGTGGCCGAAATACTGCTACTGAAATACCGCCAAAACACATCAGCGAAGTGGTAGGGGTTTAATGGAAAAGTACCCAATAAAAAATACATAATTTGAATTATGCAGAATTACTAACTACTCAAAAGTAATACAAGCAGGGTCGACAGTCTGTTTCCAGTCGAAACTCCTTTAAGTACACAAACAAGTGATCCAAGTAAAACAGAAATGAGTGTAATAGTTTCCTGACAAGCTTTCTAATTTTATATATACTTTTCATCAGGCAAGGGAGTGGTTTATTTGCTGTAAAACACAGTGCTACTGGTATACATGCTAAATTCACATCCCTTCCCCCCATCAGTGTGACATTCGCCATTATCTGATCTGACTAATATACAAGTGATTAAGTGGAGACATATGGATTGAAAATCTTCCACACAGAGAAGTTTTTTACACTGTTTTGTTTTTGGACCACTATACTTTAGTGGGTTGTTTGAGACTTTGGGGATATGACGGAGATTGCTTGTTTTTTGATTGTTTAAATTATATACAAGTTTGATTATCACTGCATCACTTGAATTTTTTTCTTGAATGTATCCTGAATTTATTTTTGGTATGCATTTCCAATGAATTTATTGCATTTGTGATGTAAGTGAAGCTTTCCTTCCTGGGCCTCTGCTGAAAATGGGTACTGAAGTCCCAGTCAGACTTTCTCTGTAAACAAATCACAATCAACAAACACTTTTGCTCTGCAGGCAAGAATGCAGCAAAATCATCCAAACTGTACACGCAGTGTAAAATAAATTTCCAAATACAGCCTTGATATTAACAGTTTAAAGGCTGTATTACTAGAAAGACATTCTTTTGCTCTGAAGATCCAAAATTTCTCTCTATCACAGGGTACTGGATTAGATGAAGCCAAGGACATTTTTTGTCTAAGCAGGCAGATGGAAGACCACAGCTAGGTAAGCAGTGAAATAAGAAATCAGACCTGTTGCATCAGAGACAACCTCAGACCTGTCGCATCGGAGACAACCTCAGACCTGTCACATCAGAGATGACCCTATATTTTTTCAGAGCCTTTTTAGGGACTGCAGGAATAAATACTGGTGTCATGCATACAGCTCTATAAACCTCTTCCAAGGTCATCTATACTGGTGACAAAGCTACACTAGAGGGACATGGAACTCAAGGTAAGTGGTCTGCATGCCAAGCAGTGGCTGACAGAATCACTAACCACAAGATAAGGCATATTTTTATTTTGCTTTTTAGGTGAAACTGTATTTGCTGGGGGCACCAGAGTTCATATGCAATAAATCAAATGAAATAACACCAGCCAAAATATTAAACTCACAACAGTGGATAGTACATCACTATAAACACTTAAATTTTCTAGTAAAAAGATTATTGCTACACAAGTAAACTCTGCGAAATGGCACTACCATTACAAAAACAGTTTGAAATGTTTTCAAAATCTTTTTACAACTGTCAGAAGTTAAAAAAATTTCCAATACACAAAGTTCAAATGCCAAAGTAACCAATATGCCAAACCAGTCTTAAAACTTAACATGGTTAAAGTGTGTGGAGCTAAACTGACGTAAAATAATGTTCAATAGCAAATTAAACTAAATTTTCTTGTTAGAGTAAAATCTCTACAGAGTAAATTCAAGTAACTTCATTTGTGGCAAAATCACAATCTGATGTGAAACACACAACAGAGCTATACATATAGTAAGTGATATATAAATGGTGAAAAAATCCCAAGTCCTGCAATATCTTCCTGATAAAAGATGAAAATAAAGACAGGCGTGATTAATTTGCCTTGCTGACTGCTCGAGACAGCCCCTAATGTCTGACAGCACACACACATTCATGCATACTGCACTTCTAAGAAAAATTACTGGAAGTTTCTTCAGAAGCAGTAAAAACAAGCAAATGGACCTCATAAATAAAGATATTGGGGACCTACAGACACTGGATCCTACCCAGTTCGGCTTTGTTAAGGGCAGATCCTGTCTCTCAAACCTGGTTAACTTCTTTGAAACCGTCACCAAGGCCATTGACGAAGGGAAGGTGGCCCACACAGCTTACCTGGACCTCGCAAAAGCCTTCGATACAATACCCCACTCTGGCATTATAGATAAGCTCACCAGCTTAAATATAAACCCCTATGTCACTAGATGGGTTGCAAACTGGCTCAAGGACAGAACCCACATGGTTAGAAGTGCTGGAGCCATGTCGGACTCCAAACCATTTACAAGTGGCAGCCCACAACTCAGTCCTCTCTTGTTCGGTATATATTTCTCGGAGGTACAGACCAACACAGAAGGACTATGGCTGACCAAGTTCGCAGATGACTGCAAACTGGGCGCCATAATCGACTCTCCAGCCAACACAAGCATCCTCCAAAAGGGCCTCATAGAAACAGACAACTGGTGCCAGAGCCATGGCCTCAAGCTAAACGCTAAGAAGTGTATAGTCATCCCCTTTGGCAAAAACAAAGTGTCCACAAATTACCACATAGGTGGTAATCCATTAAGTACAGAAGTAATTAGGGACCCAAGTTGATAGCAATCTCTCATTTGACAACCACGTTGCCAAAGTGGTTAGAAAAACATTTTATATAGCCCACCTAATCATGAAGGGATTCACATCTAGATTAGGGGAGGTCATCATGCCTGTTTACTCATCCCTCATCAGACCCATAATCGAGTACAATGCCCCTTTTGGGATGTACTTTACCAAACACCTGCAGCAACTGGAAAGACCCCAAAAGTACCTCACCAATAGGATCAAAGGGCTCAAACAGATACCATATGCTGCCCGGTTAAAGAAGCTCCAGCTCCACTCAGTGGCATACCGCCTGCTCAGAGGCGACCTGTGCCTGATGTATAAAGCTATGTCCAACCTGGAATTAAGGGACATGCGGCACCTCAAAAAATCCAAATCCCATCGAGCTACACGCTCGAGAGAGACTTGAACCTCAGCACTGAAATAAATAGGACATGCTGGAGGGACAGATTCATAACCCAGAGGCTCCCTTCACTCTGGAATAAAATCCCAGTCCAGGTTAGGCAGAGTCCCTCATTGACTCTCTTCAAGAGGAATCTTGATGAGGGGATGGGAGATCGTAGGTTTACCTCGGGTATCACTTCTGTGTCACTGTTAGACTTAGGCACAGTATACTAATCTCGAAAAAGGGCATAGCAAAATTAATTTAAAATGGGTGACGAAAGCCAAACATACTCTGGCTAGGCTTATAAATGCCCTAGGGCAGATAGCCTAGTATGAATCTATGAACCTAAGTATCATAAAGAGTGAAGCCAAATAAAATGTGCTACAAGCAGAAAATCCCACAGGAAAAGAAATAAAATATTAAAATATATCTTTAAACAAAAATAAAATAGAAATAAAATAATAAAATGAGAGTAAATGGGTCCCCAAATGGGACTTATCTGAGCAGTAGGGCAGATAAATCAGCACTGGATCCTGTGAAGAATAAGAGGACTTTCTTCTTTGGGTGGCAGAAAAAGACCACCGATTTCTGGTGACTGCTGAAGGTTTCCCTCTCAGGATATGCTCCAGGAGTCCATGCAAGAAGGCTTGGAATAGAGATGCCTTTTCTTTTTCTTGGACAGTAAATATTCCTGTATGCTTTTCCACCCTCGCCACTGATTTCCAGGGTACTTCTGAAGACTCAGGGGGACTCCCCAAAGATCACTGTGGTGACTCCCCTTCTGGCTCAGGCAGCAGTAGTTCTTTCTTTTGGAAATAGCCAGGGCCAATTATCAGAAGCTTCCTCACAAACTGGATTTACTCACACAAGATCAGAGGTGTTCGATCCATCCTGACCCCAGTCAACTTCAACTTACTGTCTGGATGGTAAGGCCTTAATACGTTTAAGCACTTACTGAGGATGTACAGCAGATATTAATGGAGCCAAGACAGCCTGCTACAAGAAAGTCACATATAATAGCAAATATAAAAGGTTTTCTATTTGGTTCCAACAAAATAACCAGCCCCCACTTAGGGCTAGTGTTTATCTGGTTTTACAGCATTTGTGTGAGCAACTATCTACTTCAGCATGTCTGCCCAAGATCCCTTCTTTCAATGCAAACTCAAGTGAAAATGTTTTTGAAAGAATTGCTACAGAAGGAGCCTCCCAGAAAACAGTGGCTTCTCCTTGGAATCTTTATTTTGTGTTACAGATGCTAACACTTGCTTGGCTGACTTGAGATTCTTAACATGGAAAATAGTTTTGCTGATTGCTCTGACCTCTGTAAGATGAGTATCGATGTTGCAAGCTCTTATGGTTGGTCAACTTTACCTCATCTTCCACAGAGACGGGGTTTCTTTGAGAACTAATCCTTTTAAGCCCAAAGTGGTATCTGAGGTTACTTTAAGCCAATTTATCCATCTCCCAGTTTTCTTTCCAGGATCCAAAAATGATGGAGAAAGGATGCGCAATAACTTGGCTGTCCACAGACAATTTGGGTATTGTCTTGACAGAACAAAATCATTCCAAACATCTGATTAGTTATTCATTTCTTGTGAATGTAAGAAAATGGGATAACCTGTGTCAAAGCCAGTTATAGCCAAATGTTATTTCAAGCTATTGCCTTTTGTTGTTAAATAAACAGCAAAATTATTCCAGGCAGGGTCAAGGCTCACACTTTAATGATCTTTGCTTTATTCACATTTTTTGGAAAGGGTTCACTGAACTCTAGAAGTATTCTAGAAGAAGCAATTTGGTCTTATGTTTATACTTTTACAAAGCACTATAAACTGGATTCCTTCTCCAGGTCTAGGACAGGCTTTGCTAGGACCACTCTCTAGGGACTTCTGGACACTTCCCCCTTCCACCTCCCCATTATTTTAAGTCATGGTAATCTGGTTCTACTTTCAAATCTCGAAATACTGAATTTCAGTATCTGGAGACCTGAATCACGAACTTCCATAAAAATGAAAAATTACAACACAGACATTCATACTATAGAAAACAAAGCACCACAAGTAAAGACCTCCCCCAACATAAAACACAAAAATAAAATCAAAACACTAACACTACTATATGTTTAAGTAGGGAGACAAGCCCCCGTGACCCTCCACACCCCTGCAAGTTATATGTAAGAACTCTGAAGTTGCACTATCATGAAAAATAAAAATAAAAAAAAGAAGTTATGTCTTACCATAACGTTCCATCTGTATCGTTGATCCTCATTCAGTCATTACACATGGGTATCGGTTCCGAGCTCGGAACAGAGCTGGCCATTTTCCAAGCTCGCGCCAGCCTCAAACTCTCGAGCTAAACTCTTGCCCACAATCCCCCTCTCCCTGTTACCTCAGATTGAGTTTGCAAGTTAAAGAAGGTAAAGGCTACCTCTGGTCAAATAACCTAAGAGAACTGGATGGTGAGATCCACTAGAAACCACAGGAGGGGGAAGGAGGGAGGGTCATAATGACTGAACGAGGATCAACAACACAGATGGAACGTTATGGTAAGACATAACTTCTTTATCTGATATTGTTAATCCTCACTCATTCCTTACGCATGGGACAGAGTCTCCAGCTACCTCTATTTCTGGGAGGCTCTCATGGAGGGACATTCCTGAGCACCATGGAACAGAAAGATGCTCTTCCCCTGGAGGCCAAGTCCAACTTGTAATGATTGATGAAGGTATGAGGTGTGGCCCAAGTTGCAGCTGCACAGAGGTCATGTAAAGAAGCTCTGGCATGGAAGGCAGCAGAAGTTGCCACTGACCTTGTTGAATGAGCTTTCATGGTAGTAGGCAACGAGATATTACGTTGTGTAAATAAAGGTCACACAGTCCTTCAACCATCTAGCTAAAGTGACCTTAGCAACAACAGATCCTAATCTAGATCCAGAAAAAGCCAAAAATAACTGGTCAGATTTACAAAAGGGTTTAGTCCTGTTCAAGTAAAAAACGGATTTGCCTGTGTATATCTAGGGTCTGTAGGCAATACTCTCCTCTATCTGATTGACTGGGAAAGAAAACTGGCAATTCAATAGCTTGATTAATGGACATTTCAGAGATCACTTTAGGCAGAAATGACGGATTAGTTCTCAGAGACACCATCTCTTTAGAAAATCAAGTATGGACTCTTGATACATAAAGCTTAAAGTTCAGAAATATGTCTGGCAGAAGTAATAGCAACCAAAAACAAAGTTTTCCAAGACAAATACTCGCAAGAAGAGGCTGGTTCGAAAGGTGCCATTGTCAAGAGCTTGTAGAACTAATGATAAATCCCATGGTTGAAAAGGTTCTCTAAAAGGTGGTTTCAGATGATTCACACCTTTTATGAAGGTCTTGTACAATTTATGGGACATAAGAGAGGAATCTTGGACAAACTCATGAAAATTACAAATTGCAGCTAAATTAACTTTAATGGCAGAGGCTGATAGACCCGATTGAAACAGGTTGGCCAGATAGTCTAGTATTATCGACACTGGTGCTGAAAAGGGGTCTACTTGTTTATCTTTCAGCCAACAGGTAAATCTTTTCCACTTGCTCAGATAAGGAATTCTGGTGAAAGACTTGAGAGGCAATGAGAATATCACGTACTGGTAAATAAAGATCATTCTGCCTGGCAATCAAGGGAATTGGAGTAGCCAAGCGTTAGCTTCAGGCTGTTCAGACTGGCATGAATCAGGTTCTGTGGGTGTGAGATCAACTCCGGGATTGGATGGAGAATCCATGGTTGATCTAGTAGGTGAGGCCAAAGGAATGCAAACCTAATCTGTAGAGGCCAATATGGTGCTATGAGGATTACCTTGCTCTTCAACCGCCAGGCTTTCTTCAGAAAATGGGGAATGAGAGGAAAGGGCGGAAATGCGTAGAGAAGACCCGAGGGCCAATCGTGGACTAGGGCATCCCTGGGTGACTGCCCCAGAGGGGGAATCGGGGCGAAGTAGTTGCTGCATTTGTAGTTGGTGGGGATGCAAAAAGGTCGCAGCAAGGGTGGTCCCAGCGGTGGAAGATCTCTGCTGCTATCAAGGGATTCAGGGACCACTTGTGAGGTTGAAGAATGCACCTGCTGAGTCTGTCTGCTATCACGTTGGTTAAACAGATAAATGGGAAGCTCCCAAACAATAAACACAGTGTGTGCGCCTCAGAAGTAGGCAGTCTGTGTCCACAATCAGAACACAGCTTAAACCCCGGACTACCTTTTTTTATCTGCCATATTAACTAATAGATAAATACCAACAATGGTACAAGATGATACCCGAAGGTATGAAAGAGAAAGGGAAAGGGATTACCAACAACAGTAGAGAGAAAATTACCTCGCGGTAAAAAAAAGTAAGTAAAGGACAGAAAAAAACCTGAGGAAATTATGAACGCTAGATGCGATAGGGCAAGAGACAATAAAATCTCAACTTTCCTGACAGAAAAGTAATTTGTAAAGCAATTAAATAACTGACTGTACTTGGCTCAAGAGAAGTAGCTTGACACAACCGGATGGCAACACGGCAAACGAAATCTGAGGTAACAGGGAGAGGGGGATTGTAGGTAATAGCTTAGCTCAAGAGTTTGAAGCTGAAGCGAGCTTGGAAAATGGCCGGCTCAGTTCCACGCTCGGAACCGATACCCATGCGTAAGGAATGAACGAGGATCAACAATATCAGATCTACTGCTACTTACCCTGCACTCCTATTGCACAATGTCATACTTACACCCACGAGAAACACATACACACTACACAAGTACAAAAATCACCCCTTTCAACACTTGCACACACACTCACCTACCCCAACCAACTCTAACTTCCCAAAAAACTAAAACAAAATACATTTCTGCCCAAAACCCTTACACACTATAAACCTACTTGAAACTCCAAACATAACCACACATCGGCCACCATATTTATAACCCAGAAACCACTAAACCTTAATGGGACAGCATACTAACAGAACGCACCACAACTACTTCAGATTCAGCAACCTCAGATTTGTCATTATGCACTTTCGAACAACTGCACTTTCGGTATTCTCATCTCCAGATACTGATATTCAATATTTCATTATTTCGAGATTTGGAAGTAGAACCTGTGATCTACCCATATAGCTAAGGCTACTGCAGCAGTAATCAATGTGATGGACATAGTACAGTTGTGCAAGTAAAAGCACAACAGCAGATGTACAAATGATCACCGTTTCAGTAGCTGCTCCCTCCTTCCACCCCCCCTTGATTTTTGCGCGTGTCTCTGTGCGCGTGTCTCTGTGCGCGTGTCTCTGTGCGCGTGTCTCTGTGCGCGTCACTTTTTGGGATTTTATGATAGTGTGTGTGATTTTGTGTTTTTTCTTTTCCTAGCAATGTCCTCTCAGGGCATAGCCCTCCCTTTCTCAGTTGTCATGAAAGTTCAGAAGGGCTTAGCACGCAAAACATTTTTTTTATTCAGTTTAGCTAAGGTGCCTTGAAGCTTTGGAAGCTGGCTAACCATTATACCCTACACGGGATAGAACCCATATTGCTCAGGCTACTGCAGCAGTGATCATTCAAACCTGCGGTAATTTTGCTTACACAACTACGCTTTCTACAGTGCCCTGGTTAAGTTTCTCCTAGTCAGAATGAAATACAACTTTGGGTCTCCCTCAAAAGAGGCCTTTGGTCTAGTGGGACTTTCCTGGTTAAAGATACAAATAATGATTTGGTATACTCCGTCTTTTTTTTTTTTTTTTTTTGGTAACTCTACAATCTTTACTTCTCTCCCGCAGTACAGAGTAACAGAGGAGGATATGGAACCTATGTTTCCAGATTAGGCTTGCATTACACTGCTGACAGAGGTATGAAATACCTTTTGCTTTCAGCTTATAACAGTCTCAGGGAATTAAGTTTGCAGACCAGATATAAACATTCCATGAATAATGAGATACCGTAACTGCAGATAAGAAACTGAATAGCGGTTCTTTTGATGCAGGAATAAAAAAAAAAAAGACATCAGGTAAATACAAATGTTGGAACATAATATTACATGATAAAAAAATAATCTCTGAGATGGCCATTGAATAACTTAAGTACCCACCATGGCATCCCTGCACTGAATTTAAAAGGCAGCTACACCCTAAAGGTAGTAACTTTCCTGTCCCTACAACAGAAGCTGGTTCTAGCAGCAAGAGAACAAATTAAACTGCAAAGTTTTAACACTATGAAGACTAATTCACTGTAAGACTTTTCTTGTAAGGTAGAAGACAGCCTGAGAGCAGCAACAAAAAAAAGACAAGGGTGGAGACAGTGTGCTAAACGTATCCATTGTTTTTGCTTTATTGGCATAACATATTACACTATTTTACACAACGTTTCATGTGCAAACCTCATGCGAGGTGCACCTAGTCATCCAGCCCATAAAATGACAAACTGAAGTGGCAACTTCAAAACATCAATAAAAACAAACAGCCACTCAAGAAAGTTCTCAAACCTAGCCCATTTAAATGCCATACCTCTCTTACAACTTCAGTACAATTACTGCATTCCCAGCAGAACCCCATCATATAAAAAGGGGAGAAAAAGAGGTAGCAACATGTATCTAGTCAGGTAATGGTGATTGCAGGGTTACTATGAAACGTAGCATGCTTTGTTACTATGAAACACAACATGCTTTGTTGCAGGGTTACTATGAAACGCAGCATGCTTTGTTGCAGGGTTACTATGAAACGCAGCATGCGTTGTTGCAGGGTTACTATGAAACGTAGCATGCGTTGTTGCAGGGTTATGAAACGCAGCATGCATTGTTGCAGGGTTACTATGAAACTTAGCATGCGTTGTTGCAGGGTTACTATGAAACGTAGCATGCGTTGTTGCAGGGTTACTATGAAACGTAGCATGCGTTGTTGCAGGGTTACTATGAAACGTAGCATGCGTTGTTGCAGGGTTACTATGAAACGTAGCATGCGTTGTTGCAGGGTTACTATGAAATGTAGCATGCGTTGTTGCAGGGTTACTATGAAACACAGCATGCTTTGGTGGTCACCCACTGTAACCATTTACTGCTTACCATCTTGCTCTGCTGCTTCTTTCCTTTATTCGTCTCCAGTCCCTGAATGTCATATATTACCATGATGGCCTCAAAGCATGGGATAGCTTTACTATTCCACACTTGTTAAATTCTTAGACACTAGTAAAATCAGATCAACTAGCTTCCTTGTGTGCACTGGGATGTTAATCTGGCTGGCCCAACTAAGAAGGAATTGCTCCCTAGTTAAATGCTACGCACTCTGCAAAAGGGAGGAGAGAAGACCATGAATTTCCACCTTAAATCTTTTCAGTTTTGAACACTACCAAAAATATATGTTCTCAATCACCCCTGAATTTGCCCAAACATCTCCAGCATTGTGGACTAACTGATGAGCACATTCTAGGAAGCCTGGATTATTAAAATACTTGCATACACATTTCCATCAGAAGATATGAAATTTCCTAGACTTTCTAGCTTCCTTAGGCGCTAGATAAACTTTTTGCCACTCCCTTTCGGTGAGTTTCATTCCTAGGATTCACTCTTATTGCGATTGCCATTTATCTGTGGCCCCCTTTAGTTGCCTGATGATCCCTTGGTACAGCTTACCAATTAAATCGCTTTACTTTGATTTGGTTTGTTCTTGCATTAATTAACAGCCTAAGCACCCCTCGGATTTGGTCGCTCCAGCTAAGCAGTGATGTACATACGATTCTCCTTCCGAGCCAATACCATGGCTAGGGAGATGAAATATCATCTTTCTTCTAACCAAAGAACCTGTCTGGTCTTCTCCCGATACAGAATCTCTTTGCCATCACTTACATGCACAGGTTGTCCACTCCTGTGTGCCCAAGTTGCCTATCAATGGGCTCCCCCCTGTAATCTTTAAGTGCATACCTTTACATAGTGACTCAAATGCCTACTTATCAACCACTTTGCCCCCATATGTACAGTTTCTCTGAGGATAAATTATAGGGCCCTTGCAAGATTGTCATGGTTTGATATGTGCAATCTTGAATAAAGAAAGCCCACCATGCTTGGATTGCCTTACATTTTTTTTACGTCTGGTATTGCTAAGCCTCCTAGATCCTCAGGAAGACAATTTTTTCCCAACAGACATCTGCAGTGGTGCAGTGGTAACGTTGTTGCCTCACACCAAGAGGTTCTCCAGTTCGATTCTCAGCTACAGTGGGGTGAGTGCCTTCTGTGTGGAGTCTGCATGTCCTCCCTGCGGTTGGGTGGGCGTTCGAAAGACATGCGTAAATCGGCATGCCTTCGCTGAAGGTTGAACATCAAGCTGGCACCTCGGCGTTCATGAAAATCTACTGCCAATCAGTAGCGGACCGGAGTTCCGCTGTGGCGACCCTAACCGTGAAAAGCTGAAAGACAACAACAACCCTGGGTTCAAACAAGTGAACTGGGTATAAACATATAAATCTCTGACCAGCTCACTTATATTTACTGAAAAACAGAACACATCTATTTCTTTTAAACCTGGTAGCCAGGGAGAAATCATTGTCAACATACACCCTTGCCCCAGCAGCAGAAAGGGATTTGCCCTTGGCCCACAATGTGTCAATAAGGTCTGGATTTTATCAAGATGGGTTGCCCCGAGCCATCTTTCCTCCCCTGGTCCTTTAGACCCAATGTGCTCTGACCAGGCGCATCTCAGATTTCCACAGGCCAGTGCAGGTGCTGGCTGGGTCCTCGTGAACAAGCAATTGGAGTCTTCTGCTCCCATAGGGTTGTTAGCGAAATGAAGCTATACTTCTCTATGTTCCATCTCAGTCAGCTTATCAGAGACCTCCTCCTTAAATAAATCCTACTCTATCATTGTTGTAGCCTGCTCCTACAGATTCATTTGCAGTGCTTACAAAAATTCTTCACTGACTACTCAAACCTTCTTCTATTCTTCCAGGCACATATTGGTTAGAATGGATGTAGATCAGCAAGTGTTCTGCTGAGTTTAATAATTTCAGCATTTATTTTATCCAGCTTCTGATTCGCCACTCCTAAACTTTCTTAGGATGCCATCTCAGTAGCAGCAGACTGATCCTCAGCAGTCATGTCAACATGGAGAGAGAGGGGCCAGCGTTGTTGGTTCCTTTGATAAGCTCATTCCCAACAGATCTCCATCAAGCAGTCCATTTTACGTGACATTCAATGCACTACCACATGTGACAGGTAACTTTGACTTTACAACCACTTGCCCATTAACTTTTCACAGTCAAGCCACTCAATCCTGGGCAAAAGGGAAAGAATAAGCTGCCACTGAACAGCCGCCATACCCAGAAGTCTCAGAATGATACCCATTGTTAGGGCCAACCTAAAGAGGGTCTAATGTGATAAATATTCATACACCTGTTGCATCTTGCATCAAAAGGAGACCTGCACAGCTACTTACCATTAGGATAAAATCCTAAATGGTGAAGTATAACCCCAAAATCAGAGGAAAAGAAACGTATCTAAAAGGGAATCAAGAACCAAAGTCCTTGAGGTATGACTCTGCTAAAGGAGTCCCAGATCATGGACTGAAGATCCATGCTGAAATGGTAAGGGAAGGAATGCACCAATGGTCATATGCCCAAAGTGGAAGTGGCCAGAGCAAATAAATTCCTAAACTAATGATGACCAACAAAGAGCAGGTATTTGGCTGACGGCAGAAAAGTACAGAACGGGCAATCCAATCCTGTTTTGCTTTGTTCTGTCAAAGGACAACTATCCCTCTCTCCTTAAAATGATGACTATGACGAACTGAGGTTCTCTAGCTAGAAGTGCAGGTAGCAATGAAAAAGGGAAGAGAAGATGGCATGTCCCTTACTAAAAAAAAAAAAAAATAGGTGAATGGCCAAACTCAAACCACCTTGGCAATACCTTTTATAACAAAATTAGGACATCTTCTGAGGGGCACCTGGTCCTCAAAGAAAACAAGGTAGGCCCTCGCAACTGAAACCCAGAGTTCCGAATCACACAATTAAGGTGATGACTCCCAGAAATAATAGGACATGTGCTTCACTGCTACAGAATCAGTCTGTTCAAAATGCATAGAGTACAACTATCAAGTTCAAGACACAGGCAGACAGGAGACTATCAGGAGGCCTGAGACAACAAATCCATTTTAAACACTGATCAACAAAGGTGTGCTGTATCACAGTAATACCTTCCAGTAATACCTTCCCCATGTCAAGAACAAGAAAAACTGAAAAGGCTAAGACACAGTCCACAAAAATAAAGTAGCACAGCCACAAATTAGAGAGATAAAACAGCCCTGAAAATCCAATGGCTGAACAACAAAAAGACCCCATAAACAGAATGTTTTTTTTTAATTTGGATCTTAAAGTTGCAGCTCATCAAGAAAGGTTTATCAGCAAAAAGGTCTCACAGACCCATTAAGGGGGTTCAATCTGCAGATTACCATCAATGAAGAAGGCATTCCCTAAGACAAAGCAGATGAATTTCCCATGCAAGTGAGGTTCATGGGACTAGTTTAGCCTCTTGAAGACCACTTGATCAAATGCTAGTGCATGAACTGCCAGGATGAACTTGCAGTTTGCGTAATTTCTGTTAAATCTGTCATTCATAGGAGAGAGCTTTATGTGCGAGCTAATATTTCTACCACTACATAGGAAATGCCAAAAACTATAATTTTGGAGCTTTTAGACATATTTGGGGGTGGGGGCTTTGCACTGTAGAGATGGAGTTGAGCTTTGTCTCGGGTATGTCTGTGTGCATTACATACGTGCTGTGAATTAAAGTATTTGGCTTCCATTTCTTTTCCATTCATTCATTTTTTTTTTTTCATTTCCATTTCTACCAGCAGACGTGAGGCTCAATGCTGCCTGGACTGAAATAACTCTCAGATGGTCAAGGACAGAAGGACTAAAAAAACATGTCCTCTGAGGCTACCACACAGTAATATGAATGCACTTCAACATTTTTGTTGGGAAGTTTGCCAAAGTGCAAGTGATTAGACAAAAAGGGGGACACAAACTGGAGATAAGGAACCAAACAAACCCAGTGACTCGTGGATAAAAACTAAGATCTTTAATTTCTCTGACGTCTCGGCACAATTGCCTTCCAGGAGTAAAAACCTTCCCTACTCAAATGACACACCTTATATAAGCCTAACAATTGCATCATAAAATAATTAACCAATTAAACAACTGAAATCTCTAAAATAAAATATTTAAAGTAGCATGCGCCAATTAAATTAATGTGGACATTGCCAGACATTTTTGGGGCCCTCAGCTTGATTCATCCCAACAGTCATTGGATAACTATTTATTGCATTTGCATGAGTCTGTCCAGGAAAGGTTGACACCTTGATAAACTGCAGGTGGTTGCAATTTCAGAGATGCAGAGCACACTTCAATCATTTGGGAAAAATGGGAAGAAGACAGGAACAGTTGTTTACATAATCCCTTCTCTGCCATCGGAAGGAGATTTATGGCTTTGGTGAACCCAGAAAATAAGGTACGGTGTGATAAGTTAGAAAAATTGATGTGGAAGGAAATTGCGTTCTTCTTCAATACACAGTTTGACCAAATATTTAGAACTTGATATAACCCCTAGAGGGTTAAGGGCATATAAAGACCCAGCTATGCTCATTAATTTGGATAGTGATACTGATGAAGCGTTTCACAAGCAATGGGTTTTAGCCACACACAAATGTACTGTTGAATGGCTTTCCATTCTGATAGAGATGGGGTAAAGCAAAAAGAATTACAAATGGAAATTGGGTCTGCGTGTGCCAATTTATTGTTGGAGTTAGGCTCTGAATTTGTGGCCAAACTGTTAAAAGACATCAATAGTAAATTAAAAGGGTATGTGGATGAATTTCTGGAAAGAAAAAAGAAAAAAATTACTGAGACACCCGTGATTATGATAATGGTAGCGCCTTTGGTGGAGAGTGAATAGAAAAGGAAGTCATGTGAGGTTTCAGGAAATGGGGAGAGATGATGAACACCGTTCATTCTCTTCCATGCGTACCTCACGAGATGATTTCTATGGACAATGAGAGCTGTGGGAGAAATGGTTTTCCCCCTTTAACGAAAGCACAACAAGGAGCTCGATTTCAGCAATCTTTTCGGAATGGGCTGAATGGCCGGTATACGGAAAGTACAGTTGTGTACACTTAGCATAAATGTAGATGTTTGAGTGTATTCACTGTTGCAGTCATTACAATAGGGTTACCCTGCTGGCAGGCTACCCTCAGTCTGCCTGAATTCCAAAGTCTAGGTCCAGCGTCGGCTGCTGTCACCTCTTCCCTGACGTCAGTGTGCCAGGGGTATAAAAGATGCAGCTGACGCCATTTTATTCAGTTTTTCTTGCCCCAGATGTCAGGTGCCCCCAAAAGGGTAGGTTAAAAATATATCAATAAAACATGTATGCACCAAAGTATATATTTTGCTTCATCTACAAGCAAATACACCACATAGGTTGTATAGAATAGAGAAGTACAGATAAGTTCCAGCAAAGAAATGGGGGATGGCGGGTGGGTAACCTGGGCTGCAACAGTGAATACACTCGAGCATCTACATTTATGGTAAGTGTACACAACTGTACTATGTTCTTCGTGTTTCACTGTTGCAGTCATTACAATTGGGTTGAGTCCCAAAGCTAAAGTTGGAAGGCTGGAGCTAAACAGCATTAGGAGCAGCTATTAGGCCCTGCAGAACTGCAGTGGCAAAGCCTGCCCTGGATTTAGATTAGAGTGGTAAGTGATGGTGCTTTGTGAAGGTGTGCACTGAACTCCAAGTAGCAGCCTCTAAAATGTCTTTGGTTGGTACACCCCTGAGGAAGGCTGCTGCTCTGGTTGAATGTGGCCTAATGCCCTTGGGTACTGGCTTGCCATGTTGTGAATAGCAGAAATGAATGCAGCGGCCTATTCACTTTGAAAGAGTCTGCTTTGAGATGGCCTTTCCTTGTGATCCTGCAGCATATGCCACTAGTAATTGCTCTGTCTTTCTGAAAGCTTTGGTTCTGTTCAAATAGAAGCGTAGCTGTCTGTGTATGTTCAAAGAATGCAGAATTCTCTCCCCCTTATTCTGTGGGTTTGGATAAAAGGTAGGCAGATGAATAGTTTGGTTAAGGGCCACACTGGACACTACCTTAGGCATAAATGTCACGTTTGTTCTCAGAGAAACCCTGTCTGGATAAAAAATAAAAGGTTCCATAGCCATGAGTGCCTGTAGCTCCGAGACTTGTCTTGCAGAAGTTATTGCTAGGAGCAGAGCTGCTTTCCAAGATAAAAACTTTATATCAGCTGTAGCTGCTGGCTCAAAAGGAGGCAGGGTGAGTTTTTCCAAGACATAATTGAGGTCCCATGCAGGTACTGGTGATCTCCTTGGAGGCCTTAAATTTTTGGCCCCTCTGAGGTACTGCCTTAATAAAGGATGAGAAAAGATTGGTGGCTCTGTATTGTAATGAGCCGAAATGGCAGAGGCATGAATTTTTATAGATGAAAAGGATAGGCCTTTGTCCAGCATCTCAGTCAAGTATTGCGAAATCGGAGGAATATTTGGTACAGCTGTGTCAATTCCTTGTGCCTGGTTCCAAGCACAATCTCTTCCATTTTCCAGCATAGGATTTTCTAGTACTAGGCCTCCTGGCCTCCAAAATGACATCCATCACCGCTTTAGTGAGAGGTGTGTTTTGTATGACTACATTATCCACCATGCTGCCAGATTTAAGGTCTTGAGTTGGCTGTGCAGGATCTGATTGATCTGCTGGGACAGTAGATTAGGCACTGGAGGTAAGGTCCAGGCTGGGCATTGAGACAAGTTCCTTAGGACTGGATACCAGGTACTGGCGTGGCCAGTCTGGGGCAATCTATCATTTTTGGCTTCTCCTGTCTGACCTTTACGAGTACCTTGGGGAGGAGAGGCAGAGGAGGAAAGGCATATACTGTTAAGTTTTTCCAGCTGAAAGATAGGGCATCCACTTTCCATGCTTGTCTGTGATAAGTCCTTGTGTAGAATCTTTTTAGTTGGCAGTTGTGAGGTGAGGCAAATAGATCTATGTCCGGGCATCCCCATTTCCTTGTTACCATGCTGAAGACTTGTGGATCCAATTTCCACTCATGGGGATCCATGAGGTTTCTGCTTAGTTCATCTACCAGAGTATTTAACTTTCCTGGTAGGTATTGTGCCTGCAGATGTACTTGGTAAGTCAATGCTGTGTCCCACAAAGTCATGGCTAGTCTGCAAAGGGGGCAAGAATGAGTGCCTCCCTGCTTGTTTATATACCACACGACCGTGGTATTGTCTGTCTTTATCAGTAGTTCTCCCGGATGAAGTAGGTCCTTGAAGGCTGTCGGGGCATTTTGAACAGCTAGCATCTCTCTTTGATTTATATGTAGATGCATTTGGTTTGCGGACCATGTGCCTTGAATACATCTTCCTGCCATGTGGGCTCCCCAGGCATAATCCGATGCATCCGTTGTTAATGTCTGTGTGGCTGGGGGTAGAGTGAATGGCTGCCCCTTGTTCTGGTGACAGGCCTTCACCCACCATCGAAGCTCCTGTTGCAGGCAGGGAATGAGAGTAACTATTGTTTCCAGGCTTTGGCAATGTTGAGTCCAAACACCTTTTAGGTACCATTGAAGTTTCCTCATATGCAGTCTTGCATATGGAATTAGTAGAAAGCAGGATGCCATGAAGCCCAAAGCCTTCAGAATTTTTCTTGCAGATAACTGGGCCTTTGTTGCCAACAGTTTGAAATAGGTAGTCAGTTGCCTTTGTTTGTTTGGTGTGAGATAAGCCATCTGAGCAGTTGTACTTAAGCTTGCACCCAAGAATATTATCTCTTGAGAGGGTACTAGTTTTGATTTCTGTTCGTTGACTGTGTACTCTAGGCATGGTAGTAATCTCTTTACAAACGTCAGATGCTGTAGTAGAATGTCCTTGTTCTCTGCTTGAATGAGGCAGTCATCCAAGTAAGGATATATTTGTATTCCTCTGTCTGCAGTATGCAATTACTGGTGCCAGGCACTTTGTAAAGACCCTGGGTGCAGTAGATAAGCCAAACGGCAGTGCAGAGAGTTGGTAGTGCATTGAGCCAGCTTTGAATCTGAGGTATCTTCTGCATGTTTGTCTGACTGGGACATGCAGATATGCCTCTTTTAGGTCTAAAGTCACAAGCCAAGCCTTCTTGCCCAGCATGGGCAGAAGCTGCTGTAGAATTAACATTTTGAATTTTGGAATATCCAGCTAAGTTTTTAGAATAGATAGGTCCAGTACTGGTCTCCAGGTTTTGTCCTTTGTGGGTACCAAGAACAGTCTTGAATAGAAACCTTGTCCCTGCTCTTGCTCTGGTACTTGTTGAATGGCCCTCATGTCCATGAGGGATGAGACTTGTTTTTGTGCCTCTGCCCATTGATGTTTTGGCAGGTCTGGCCAACCGTTTGCCCTTGGGAGGGTATGGAAGTGAAACTTGTAGCCCTGTGATACTATGTTTAAGACCCATTTGTCCTGGGTTATGTGCCAATTTTGAGAAAAAAGTGCTAGTTTTCCCCCTAAAGGTGCTGCCAGAAGATAAGTGCTTGGCGCAGACAGGTGGAAGTCATTGGGACTGTTTCCTGTACGGCTGTGATTTGTCTTTTCCAGTTTTGGAGGTAGAAGCAGTCCATTGTTTAGACCTGTATGAACCTTGTGGCTGGGATCTGCCTCTAGGGCATCTGTATCTGCCCCTTTGTGGCCTGTCTGACACTGGAAAGGACCAATTCCTTGTAGGCCAGTGTCTGCTAAATCTTGGTGGCTGTATCTGTAAGAAATCCTTGGCTGTTTGCATAGATTTAGCTTTGTCCTCCATTTTCTTTAACACATCTTCTGCTTTAACACCAAACAAAGCATCATGCTGTAATGGAGCATCTACTAATTTTGCTTTAACATGATCAGGTAGATTTTGTTCCTTTAACCAAGCATGCCTCCTAATGACAGAACCCGTAACTGCGGCCTTGCAGGAGGCCTCCAGAGAATCAAAACCACATTGCAAAGTATGCTTTCAAACTTGTTCAGTTGCATGCAATAAATCCTGCATTTCTTTGTTTTCTGCACATTCAGAATTTATCAACATTTTCTGTTTAAGCAGTGAAATAATATATTGTTGATATTTGAGAATATGAAATTGACAATTTAAAGCCCTTATAGCCAAGGTAGCAAAAGTGTAAATCTTTTTTCCCCATCTGTCCAGTGCCCTAGAATCCCTGTCAGAGGGAGTAGAGTTTATTGCAGTGGAAGCCTTGACTCCTTTGGGACCCTGAGAGAGAGTTTCTGGGTCAGCAGCAGGGTTTTTGAAAAGAAATTTATGAGAGTCAGGAACCCTATAGTACCTGTCCGGCTTAACAGGAGCTAGAGGTAAGGAGTCAGGGGTCAGACTGGACTCTGAAAATACATCATCTACAATGTAACAGGTGGAATAGCTAGGGGGGCCTGTGTTGTGGGAGTAAAAGGAGGTCTCTGAGCCTTTTCTTAGATTCTAAATAATCTTGACTCTCCCAGTGGAAATGCTCCCTCATGGTATGTAAAGTTTCCGCAAAAGAATAATCCCCAGGAGAAGAGGCTGAAGGGATAGATTCTTCAGCATCAGAATCCTCATATGGAGGAAGAGTATTCCTGATCAGAAGAGGAATCAGATGAAATGGAAACCTGATATGAAGATTCATATTCTGTCTCTTGCCTAGGCCTCTTATCAGGAGGGGGATGGGAACCCCTGATCAAAGTAATTAGGTCTTCGGCCATTTTGAGCATCTGTTTTTTTAGGCATGGAGGCCCATCAATGAGGCTGTTGTACTTGTTTCTTTGTCTTTAAAGGTGCTTTAGTCTTTGCCTTTGAAGCTGAAGTCATTTTAACATATAATTGAGTAGGTCTGAAAACACCCTCAGAAGCCGATGCCTGCTCATCAGCTCTGGACCCATCTGAGGGAATAGTTTCTGAAGGTCCAATACCTTGAGCTTCCAGTGGCCTAGTAGACTCCAAGTGGGTGTCGGTAGCGGCCTGCGAGTCTAAAGTAGCAGTCGACAGGGGCTGCAAAGGCGCCTCACTGAGAACCGGCGAACCAGCAACTGGCTTAGAAGAAGCCTCGTCGTCGGCTTTGGACCTCGGATGCCTGTCCTTTTCTTTGCGTTTCTTGTGAATTCTGGTAGTCTGATGGCTATCCGATGACATTGTATAGTTAAATCTTTTGCCAAAATAGTGAAATGCAAAATCATACCGATGCTTAATAGTGCGTTGGTTAAATCTAGCACAAAACCAACAACTAGCAACGTCGTGGTCAGGTCCTAGGCAAGGAATACAGTAAGAATGGAAGTCCTTATGAGGTATTTGCTTCCCACAAGAAATACAATTAACTTTTTCTGAAATCAGTCTGGAGCAAGAAAAAAGTTTCCCCAATGGGGTACTTAGCTTTTAGTGAAGACTTTGGATCTGAAATTCGAACACGAAAATCTCAGGAGTCGGCCGACTGGCACTTGCCAACTGCTTTTGCTTCGGGCACCGCGCGGCAAGAAAGACTGAAGAAAATGGCGTCGGCTGCATCTTTTATACCCCTGGCGCACTGACGTCAGGGAAGAGGCGACAGCAGCCGACGGTGGGCCTAGATTTTGGAATGCAGGCAGACTGAGGGTAGCCTGCCAGCAGGATAACCCTATTGTAATGACTGCAACAGTGAAACACGAAGAACATCCACAGAATAGAAAACGCCAGTGAGCAGAACAGTCTCCCCACCACTGGGAACACCATGCTCCACAATATCACAACAAAAAAGGCAAATGGTAATTCTGGCTGTTACATCATTAATTTGTCAGGACATAATTTTACTGAGTTTGCAGTGCTTAAATGTGGACACTAAAATTTGTTCCTACAGTTGGGCCACAATTACAGGACATTAAGTGTGACATTTTTAAACTAGCTAGAAAATGCAACTGAAATGTTTAAAACTGTTGGTGCCAAGAATCAGGATGTGTTTAAAGAAGACTCAATTTCTGAGTCCGATTCTGATAATACAAGTTTTTATTCCTGTGTTTTGGATGAAATTAATAATGGATACTATATGTTCGACACCAGTCATATTAAAATGCAAAGCAGGTATATTCCTGCTTTTAATGATGGTGACATTGCACATTTTCATAAAGCTTTAAGTTATTTTGTGGAAAGTGAATTGAAATGTTTTTTTGAAAAAACGAGACAATTTAGGATTTAACTTAACGTGTGTAATGAATGGTCAAGTATTATTAGCAATGACAAAATAGGATAAATAGGAAAACAAATTGATTATTATGCATGTTTCTCAATATCTTAATATGTTAGGAACATTTATATGATAAAGTATATGCCAAAGTAGAGGAGTCTATGTATTTTGCAGCCATGGTAGACTACATGGAACTTTTAAATAAAGGTGTTAGGTTAGGCTATTTTTCTAGTGAAGATGTAAAGAAAAAAATTAATATAGAATCTAATACCATTGCACAATTTTGTTTGCCCAAAGTGCACAAAACTTTACAAGTACCCCCTGGACGTCCCATTGTACCAGGTAGAAATGTTTTCCTCATATACTTTGAGGAATAATATAAAATGAAGCAAATGTCCCAAAGTTACTCTATTACCAGCATATATTAGAGATGCGTTTGATTTTTTGGACAAAAGTAAAAATGTAGACTGGAATAACACGTACTGGGTCACACGATGTGAAAAGTTTATATATGAAGAAAAAACACAATTCTGGATGAGAAGCTATAACATTTTTGGGGGTGATTCCCCTGCCACTGAATACGTGATAGAATTAGTACATTTTTGCTTGACAAAGAATTTTTTTGAATTTAAAGGAGAGATTTTTCAACAAAAGCAGGGTGCAATGGGTGCAGCATTTTTACCCTCATATGCTAATTTAACTATGGGATTATATGAAATAAAATTTATCTACAGGGCTAAATTTTTCATCAATATGTGAATTATTATTTCAGATTTATAGATCTCATATTTCTATGTGGAAGGGAAAAACGATGTTGAGATGTTTTTAGATGGGTTACAAGTGAACAGACTCAATTTGATGGCATCCAAATAGGTTTGAAAGTTTATTTTTTTCGGGTGTAGAATTGGATCTTAGTGAAGGAGGAAGACTAAAAACCAAAATACATAAAGTTTCAAGGAAATATACATTTAAAAGCATTCAGCTGTCACCCTATACATACTATTGAATCTTTACCATATGGTGAATTTATACATCTCTACAAATTATGTACTGATGAAAGGGATTTTCAAAATGAGATATTAAATACATGTTTAATGTTTGAAGAGAAAGGTTACAGTAAGGAAATATTACAAAAGGGGTGGTTTAAATTTAGAAACTAATATATGGGAGAACAAAGGAACATTAAGAGAGGAGAGGTCTGGTTAACAGTGAATGTAATGATTCTGACATGTATTTTGTGACAACATATAGTGGCTTCAGTAGTAAACTGGTAGAGATGGTTAAAAACCATTGGAAGTTTTTGTGTTCAATGAAAAAACGTGATACGTGGATGCCTAAAGTTTTAAAAACTTCATATAAAGTGGGTCGCAGTATTAAAAGTTTTTTAGTGAAAAGTAAATTTAATAATCCCACAGTGAATTTAAACAAAACAGTGAAGAATTTAGGTACCAGTACATGCGGAAAATGCAAAGCATACAAATACATTGTCTAGTTTTGATTATATAAATTGGTTAGGATTTGAAGTTAACGGGGAATTTAAGAGTGGCACTGAGGGCATTGTTTATGCCCTCAGATGTCCATGTAAAACTTTTTATATAGGGGAATCGAAAAAGGGCATTCAAAACAAGGGTGTTCGAATACGTGCGTGACATTAATAATAGACAGGAACAAAGTTCAATGGCTGAACATTTTTGGCAAGCACATGGGGACTCTATGGATGGCTTACAACCTACTGTTTTAGAAAAGGTTGACTAGTCTTATTCTGGAGAAATTAGTAGAAAAAATAAACTTTTATATAAGGAAGCACAGTATACACTCAAATTTGATTCGATGGTTCCAAAGGGAATGAAAGTGGAATTTAATTGGCGCATGCTACTTTAAATACTTTATTTTAGAGATTTCAATTGTTTGTTTAATTATTTTATGACACAATTGTTAGGATTATATAAGGTGTCATTTGAGTAGAGAAGGTTTTTACTCCTGGAAGGCAACTGTGCCGAGACGTCAGAGAAATTAAAGATCTAAGTTTTTTATCCATGAGTCACTGGCTTTGTTGTTTGGTTCCTTATCTCCAGTTTGGATTTTTTTTGTGGTTGTTGTTTAAAAAGGGGGACACAGTTAAGCATTCTTGTTCAAAGGCATGAGAGGCATGATTAAAACCTCAAAATGTTATCTTTACAGAGTAAAAAAAACAAACAAAAAAACCCCAGAAATTCTCATGTTATCTTTAGAGTAAAAAAAACAGAAATTCTCATTTTCAGCCCTCCTCTATACAACCTCACTTCATTTCTAAACCACACTTCTGACATTCAGATATGTGAAACAATGTTGGGCTGCTGTCAGTAAAAGGATATGTATGAGGTTTGATTGACTTAAAGCACATAATATGAACAGTGCAATACAAATCTCTTCATCACAACATCTGTTCTAGTGCCCAAGCAAAGATTTTAATTTATGCATTTAATTCAGCTGATTTTCAAGTGTGCATTCCTAAATCTTAAGCCTCTCCTGCTGAAAAGCTTAAATGACTTGCGGAGAATGCCTGTGCAAAACATAACAGCAAAGCTTTCCTCTGAATGAACTTGTATTCACTGAATAAATACACAGCAGTAATCTGAGAAATATGTCAGATTCTTTCCCTATCCGAATCAGTGATGGTATGTCTGAATTAAGAAATCCATGATGTTTTTCTGAATTAACAAAGAGTTTACCCATCACTCCAAGGTCCATTCCATTCCTTCTCTCCCCAGGGGTTCCTCATCCTGATCATAAAAAGCTTTTCAGACTTGAAGAATGCAACCAGTCCATGGCCAAGTCGGACCTTGCGGACATCGGTGACTGCATATGCATGACCTTTCACAAGGCCACAGCCAAGCCGGGCTTCCATATCAGCAGATGAATGAGCCTTTAGGTTAAAAAAGGAAAGCAAATAAACTTCAGTTTTTAAAATCTTAGAATCTACAACATACTCAACAGAAGCTCCTATAAACATCCAAAACAATTTTATAACCAAGAATCAAACAAAGTCGAGGACAATGCATATACAAACAAGGAGCAGCTGAACTGCAGTTCTTCAAAATCAGGACAAGCCAGGCTTGCAAGACATAAATTACAGTCTTTTTGCATTACTATTATGACTTTCAGGATGAAACTTACACGTATAGAACAGCTGATGAGTCCTCCTCTTTGATGGACCTTCAAGACTCTCTCAAAGAAAGCATTTCGTTTCTCTTCATCAGTGGAGTAATTCCCTTCCTCAAGTTCTACTGGTTCACAGACACCGCCAGTAAAATCCACCAAAGCATCAGCAGTGTTCCCTCCATCCAGGGCTTCATAACATCCTACCAACCTGGAAAAGGCAAGTATATTTTTTAAGTCTGCATAACACCAAAAATTAAACACACACACAAAAAAATCAGACTAACAAAGGTGCCAACACTAAATGATAGAAAACAGTAGCAGTACAAAAGCTGTACTGCTGACTCGACGTCTGGAAAGCAGTATTAATAGCATCAGAGAAATACGCCACAGCATTTAAATAACCAGCATAAAAAGAAGTGTCAGATTTTTTTAAAACAATTTTTGGTCCCCGTCCCAGAGACCATTAAGATTCCACCCCTCAACAGCAGTCTCACTCATTCCTCCTAATCATCTGCATCCACGGACACCAGGTGAAGGCAGCAAGAGGCAGGAATAATTACCATCATCCATCAGGGGTGATGAGCTTTTTGGATGCTTCCTAACAGCCCCCACTGAATGGGCTGAGTGGTTCAATAGCCATTATGTTAAGCCAGTGAGGGTGCAGTGGGTTCTTCAAACCGGCGATGGTTAGCTGAAGAGCCATGTTCTCTGCGATAGGGACTTGCACTGCACAGTATCCCTAGGGCTGGAATTGCACTTCAAAGCCTTGCCCCAGGCAGCACTTCTGTGGCGAGAATAAGCTAACGCCTCTCTCTGTGGCGAGAATAAGCTAACGCCTCTCTCTGTGGCGAGAATAAGCTAACGCCTCTCTCTGTGGCGAGAATAAGCTAACGCCTCTCTCTGTGGCGAGAATAAGCTAACGCCTCTCTCTGTGGCGAGAATAAGCTAACGCCTCTCTCTGTGGAGAGAATAAGCCAACGCCTCTCTCTGTGGAGAGAATAAGCTAACGCCTCTCTGTGGCGAGAATAAGCTAACGCCTCTCTGTGGCGAGAATAAGCTAACGCCTCTCTCTGTGGAGAGAATAAGCTAACGCCTCTCTCTGTGGAGAGAATAAGCTAACGCCTCTCTCTGTGGAGAGAATAAGCTAACGCCTCTCTCTGTGGAGAGAATAAGCTAACTCCTCTCATAGGTTCATAGGTTCATACTAGGCTATCTGCCCTAGGGCATTTATAAGCCTAGCCAGAGTGTGTGTGGCTTTCACCACCCCTTAGGATGAGAATACTATACCCATTAGTTTGCTGTGCCTCTGTCCAGCAGTGATACAGAGATGATTCCCGGGGTAAACCTACGATCTCCCATCCACTCGTCAAGATTTCTCTTGAACAGAGTCAGTGAGGGGCTCCGCCTCACATGGACTGGGATTCTGTTCCATAGTGTAGGGAGTCTCTGGGTGATGAATCTGTCCCTCCAGCACGTCCTATTTATATCCGTGTTGAGGTTTAAGTCTCTTGCTCTCGTGGCTCTGGTGGATTTGGATTTTTTGAGGTGGAGCATGTCCATTAATTCCGGGTTGGACATGGCCTTGTATGTCAGGCACAGATCACCTCTGAGCAGACGGTATGTGACTGAATAGAGCTGGAGTTTCTTCAGTCGGTCATCGTATGACATATGTTTGAGCCCCTTTATCCTTTTGGTGAGGAACTTTTGGGGTCTTTCCAACTGCTGCAGGTGTCGGGTAAGGTACATTCCGAATGGGGCGGTGTACTCAATCATTGGTCTGATAAGTGAAGAGTACAGGGGTACAATGACCTCTCCTGATCTGGATGTGAATCCCTTCATGATCAGGTGGGCAATGTAGAAGGTCTTCCTAACCACTTTGGCAATGTGAGTGTCAAAAGAGAGGTTACTGTCAACTTGGGTCCCCAGGTCCCTGATAACTTCTTCTGTGTTTAATGGATTACCACCTATGTGGTAATTAGGGGTTACCTTGTTTTTCCCAAAGGGTATGACTATACAATTTTTGGCATTTAGCTTAAGGCCATGGCTCTGGCACCAGTTATCCATTTCTATGAGACCTCTCTGGAGGATGTCTGTGTCTGATGGAGTGTCAATTATGGTGCCCAGTTTGCAGTCATCTGCAAATTTTGTCAGCCACAATCCCCTATGTTTGTCTGCACTTCAGAAAAATAAATGCCGAACAAGAGGGGCCCAGGACTGAGCCCTGTGGGACACCGCTCGTGACCGGCTTAGAGTCTGACATGACACCAGCAACTCTAACCCTGTGTGTTCTGTCCTTGAGCCAGTTTGCAACCCATCTTGTGACATATGGGTTTACATCTAAGCTGGTGAGCTTTTCTATGATGCCCGAGTGGGGTATTGTGTCGAACGCTTTTGCTAGGTCAAGGTAGGCTGTGTGAACTGCCTTACCCTCATCAATGGCCTTAGTGACCGTTTCGAAAAAGTCGACCAAGTTCAAGAGGCAGGATCTGCCCTTGACAAAGCCAAATTGGGTAGGATCCAGTGTCTGTAGGTCCCCAATGTCTTTATTTATGAGTTCCATTATGATCCTCTCCATAGCTTTGCAGACAAGGCTCGTCAAGCTTATGGGGCGGTAATTTCCAGGGTCCGTAGAAGCACCGCCTTTGTGGAGTGGGACCACAGTTGCCGTACGCCATTCTTTGGGTATCCTGTAGTAAGGCTAAGATTAAACAGCAGCCTTATGTGTGGGTTTAGTTCCTCATTGAGTTCGTGTAGCACACAGCCGGGGACACCGTCCGGTCCCATTGATGCTGTGTTTTCTGCTTTAGAGAGAGCAGCTCTCACCTGGGCATCTGAGATGTTTGGGAGGCTAGACTCTGGTGGGATAGATATTTCTCCTTTGGGGAGAAATTTCCACTGAACCTGTCTGCCAGTATGTTGGCAATGTCTGTGGGTTCAGTGATTTTTTTTATCATTTTGGACTAATTCTGAGCATATCTGGGAGTTTTCCACCCAGGTTTCTAACATAGCTAAAGAAGGCTTTATGATTGTCTTTTGTGTCATTAGCGATTTTTCTCTCAAAGTTGGCCTTGGATGATTTTATGAGTGATCGTAGTTTTTTTGCTAGTATTGATCAGAGATGCCTTCCCTTTTAGGGATTTTGCTCCGTCATGTAGTAGCTTTCTCCTCTTATTGTAGAGTTTGTTTATGGCTGGGGTCCACCAGACCGGGCGCCTGCCTTTGGTGGAAAGGGTCTTGATTTTATTAGGGATTGCTTGATCCATACATTCCTGGAGGTGCTCCTAGAAGGCATTTGTAAGGGTTTCAGCAGCGTGGGTTGTGGTTTCCACTGGCTCGGGAGCCTTGAAGGATACCACTCCAGTCTTAAGAAGTGTGAAGTTTGCTTTTGAGAAGTTCTTCACTGTGGTCTTTTTTGCTGGGGGTGGGGGCGGGATGTGGATCTCCAGTGAGATTAATTTATGGTCTGATCTCACCAATGAGGGATATACTTCCGGTGTGGAGCATTTTGTCCCCATGTTTGTGATGATCAGGTCTAGTATATTTTCTCCTCTTGTGGGAATGGTGACTAGTTGTTCCATAGCATTTGAGTTTATGAAGTCAAAGAACCTTTGGGCTAGGGTGTTGAGGCTTGAGTAATGTTCCCAGTCTATGTTTGGGTAGTTGAAGTCACCCAATATGATGGTGTTTGGAGAGACATTCATACTCTCCAGTGTCTTCAGGAAGGCTGTGTGGGTTTCCTGAGTTTGAGAAGGTGGTCTGTAGCATGTTACAAACTGTAGGGCAGTTTTACCTATGGTTAATTGCACCTGGATGGTCTCCGATGCTTAGATGCGTTGCCACTAACCTGGAGGTGTGGGTATCCTTTATGAATATGGATACTCCCCCTCCTTTTGTGGTTCGGTCCGGATTTTGGGGCCGGAACGCATGATATGAGGTATAACCTGATAGTGCTGGGGTGCTCTCAGGAGCCTTGAACCAGGTTTCAGTCACAGCACAGACATCGATGTTCTCCATACTGAGGAGGGCTTCGAGGGCGTGCATCTTGAGGTTTAGACTTCTGGCATTGAGCAGTATTACCCTTAGTTTTTCTCCATTTTTGTTTTCTAGGGCGGTAGGTTTATCATTTGAGCCTTGCCTCTGTGGAGAGAATAAGCTAACTCCTCTCTCTGTGGAGAGAATAAGCTAACTCCTCTCTCTGTGGAGAGAATAAGCTAACTCCTCTCTCTGTGGAGAGAATAAGCTAACTCCTCTCTCTGTGGAGAGAATAAGCTAACTCCTCTCTCTGTGGAGAGAATAAGCTAACTCCTCTCTCTGTGGAGAGAATAAGCTAACTCCTCTCTCTGTGGAGAGAATAAGCTAACTCCTCTCTGTGGAGAGAATAAGCTAACTCCTCTCTCTGTGGAGAGAATAAGCTAACTCCTCTCTGTGGAGAGAATAAGCTAACTCCTCTCTCTGTGGAGAGAATAAGCTAACTCCTCTCTCTGTGGAGAGAATAAGCTAACTCCTCTCTCTGTGGAGAGAATAAGCTAACTCCTCTCTGTGGAGAGAATAAGCTAACTCCTCTCTCTGTGGAGAGAATAAGCTAACTCCTCTCTCTGTGGAGAGAATAAGCTAACTCCTCTCTCCCAAGACAGCACTGGCCACTCATCTTTACCCATCCATAGCAGACTTCTCCAGTGTCTAGGCAGTTAGATGAACCCAGGTCTCTGTGAGGTGTAGTTAGTTCTAAAACTTGTACACTGTGGAGATGGTTGAGGCGATAGGGTTTGCCCCAGTAAAATCATAGCAGATGTACTGTTAAATAAAACACCTCTGTAGAGTGCCTGTCACATGTAAGTACGTTTTTATCTGTATACATTACATTACACACACATCTACATATAGCTATACTGTACATCATTACTGCTACTGCATTTACTACACTTGAATTGTTAAGAGTAAAACCATGGGGACTATAGTGCAATTTTAACAAAGTTATAATGAAAGTCCCCAAATCAGTCTTGTTAACTTATTTAAAACAAGTCCAATAACTCTGCATACTGTCACAAAATAAATACTATAATGGATAGTCTTTGCAATGAAGGTTGTGCACATACTGTTTTACTGTACTGTTCCGAGGCAGACACCGGCATAGAAGGGGAAGGAGCCAATGGCACAGAGGGTGAAGCGGTCTCAGCAGATAGCACACATCACCTCGAAGGCACCGTAGTCGTGGGACTCCAGCTACGAAGAACCTGGAGACCTCCGAACCGAGGGCGATGGCTCTGAGGCCGATGTAAGAGCCTAGCTCACCTGCGCCGAAGCACCGAGGGAGAGAGGGGGTCAGACAAGGGTCCGATGCCACTCCCCCCCCCCCCCGGAGCCGATGAGAGAGCATCGCCCCCCAGATACCTTGACAGACCGAGGTATCGAGGAGATATGAGCGGTGGTCAGAACCGATAAACCTAGTGTTGTCGGAACACATGGTTCTACCACCACGACTTCCATGCACTCCAGCTCCAAACTGGTTGCAGTCGGAGGAGGAATAAATGAAAAAACTGGTTGAGCAGACGGCAAAACTTGGGCTGGGCTCGACAACAATTTAGCAAATACTGGTGTCTTAAGCAGCCTCTTCACCTTCTCCACATCATCATCCGAAAGGCTCCTGGATGACCGAGAGGAGGATGCAGAAGACCGGTGACTACCTGTCACAGACTGTAAAATAGGAGACTGTGGAAGAGATCTCACCGGCTCCAAGGAGGGGGACTTCGATCTTTTATGAGTCTGGGACAGCTCTGAGACAGCTAATGGAGCCGCTGGAGAGAGAGAGAGAGAGAGAGAGAGAGAGAGAGTCTTTTCGGAGCCAACTGTCCACTCTGAAGACTCTGAAGACTTGTCTTTAGATTTGGTCGGCACAGAGGACGAAGCAGACAAAGATGCAGGTTTATCGTCCTGTATTTTTGCAGGCTGAGTTTCTCCAGATGCAGGTTCAAAAGGGGTTTTTAATAAACCTCGTAGAATAAGCTTGTTTCGTCTCTCCTGCAAAACTTGTGCACTAAAGCCACGACAAATGGAACACGAGTCCTGTAGGTGAACTGAATAGCCCCTAAACAGTACATGCAACTCGTGTGCCCATCCGTAAGGAACATTTTTTTGGCAACACAAATCACATTTTTTTAAACCCGGACGGTTTTAGATAAGGGCATGGTAAAGTACCTGAAACAGCAAGAAAGGTAAAAATTTCCAGTAACACACCTAACTGAAAAAAAAAAACAATTTTTTTTTTTTTTTTTCAACAACAAGAGAAGGAAAGAGGAGGTAGCCTCCAAGTTAAATGGCTACTTCACCCAAGGAAAGAAGCGCCTCTAACTAAAATGGCTTCTCCTGAAAGTAGAAGGGAGGGAGGGAAAAGGAGAAAGCCCTCTAACTTAAAACAGGCTGCCGACAGGCATCACAAAGGCAAGGTAGGCCCACTGAAAATACTGCCACAACAGCAGCCATACAAACGGCCGAAAGGTTTGGGAGGGGGTAGTAGAATATAAGAAAAGTTAGACTAACACTACCAGTACACAAAAAAATATCAAAGCTATCACAATAATCAAAATTTTACACAAGAAAAAACTACTTAACCTGAGTCAGTAGAAGACAATCTCAACGCTGCAAGTGGAAAACGAGATCTGGGTAGCGACCACTAGGCATGTTGGGATAGGGGTTAGCCTCGAGCCAGTAAAGACAATTCGAGGTATAGTATGTGGCAGAGTCGGACCAGAGTTCGGCTCTGAACCCAAACAGCAAGATGGAAGGCGAGATAGGGACAACATAACATTGAATATTACAATGGATAGCCTTTTGCAATGAAGGTAGTACAGACTGTCATTTTATGTTAAATATCAGAAAGGCATACATCAATACTGGTTTCTACCGTCCTTCTCTGTCTTTAATGCTTACAATGTACAAACGTTAGTTGGAGCTGCTCTGAAATAATCAGAAAAGAATATACTGGTTAAATCAGACTCTGACTGTCCCATCCACCCAGAATTAAAATTTACATGCAAACTACCAAGTAGAAATGTCTCATATGGCATTTATTGCTTCAAAAGACGATAAATATTTGAGTATTAAGTATGGTGCGCCAGTCTGTAAAACTGACAACAGACAGAAAAAAAAATAAAAAAATAAAACAAAGGGGTACATTCACAGAGATGGACAATATACTTGGTCTCCTGTTTAGGCAAGGCTAAAGTAGATTTATATTACAGAAAAAACAGGTTGTAGATGAAGAAAGACAGAACCTTGGTTAAATGAGATTAAATATACATACACACACATTATATATATATATATATATATATATATATATATATATATATATATATATATATATTTATGAAACTCGCAGGGGGAAAAAAAGCACTGAAACAAAAAAGGTGTCAAGTCCCACCCCCACCCCCCCCAACTTATATCCACACACACTAACTCCAAGATCACACAACAGCAAGGAAAGGGAAAATTTCCACTCCCCTCTGCACAGCAATCACACAATGTTGTCAAAGCCGGCAACACTAATGCATGTAGCGTTCGATATTCTGAATGTTCAACACAAGTACCTGCAAACATAAATAAATTTGTACACCTTATATAAAACAGTGGACCTCAGACAAAAGGCACGATCAAACACATATCTGGGCTCACGTATATTTTTGTTACCTACACTCTCTGTGTATCCTTAAAAGTTTGGCTGTATCCCTGGTCTGTCAAAGACACTAAAAGTCCTTTAAAACGGTCATATTTAAGCTACTTGTAAAATCAAAGTAAAGCCCTATGCACTGCACATGCAAATCACAAACACTCGACTCCAAAACACAGAGCACGTTTCAGTTTGTTTCAATATTTAAAAAAAAAAATTAAAAAGCACAGCCTCCAAAAAATGCGCACTCACAACCACCCAAAATAACAGAAAAAACTTTTGAATAAATGAATAAAAAAATAAGTGACTACAGCTATATCTAGTCAATAAGAAACCAGCATAATCAGCAAAAGGACTGAATTCTAATTAACTAAACTAATTACAAATAAACTAAACTCCGACTGAGCTATAAAATTACTGCTAAAACACAACATAGAAATATCTAGGGATGAAAAAAGATCTTAAAAGTATTTCAGAGGTAGACTAGAAACCAATTCACAAGACACTCCAGTTACAAACTTTACAAACTACCTAAAGCCCTACTCAATAGGAACCTAAACAATTAAAGTAGCCTACTGAATCAATGGCGCAGCACAGTAGTATATTAACACCGTCACATTATGGCAAGAGGTCATCTGGTTCAATTGTTAGCTGGGATGTCTTCTGTGCAGAGTTTGCAAGTTCTCCCTGTATTTGTACTGGTTTTCTCCTGTTTCCTCCTACCTACCAAAGACATGAAAGTAGGTGAAATGGCAAATCTAAATTGTCCCTAGGTGTGCTTGCAGTGTGGGATATGAAAAAAAGGCCTGCTGTTCCCATTCTGCATGATTAGTAAACTCTATAGATGGTGGCCATCGGCTGTTCACGGGACTGCTGGACTAAACTCAAGTACAGATGGGTGGACAGACTTCATGGGGAAAGACTGCTCTAACATAATTGGCTAAGTAGGGCTGGATTGTATTTGAGTTGTATGATGAATGAGATTTCTTGTGCTTCAGTTTTAAAAAACTTGACAAACAGAGGCTGAAGTCTTCTGAGGTACCACTGCATTATCCCCACAAATTGCTGCCAGGAGAGCCATGAGCATTGAGGCAGATATGTACCTTAGAGTATTTATGACCAAAATGTCTGTTGGGCGTCTCTTCGAGCAAACTGAGTGAAGAATGGAAACAGAACTTTATTCACTTAAAACAGACACACCACTCTTGGTCTGTTCAAAACTGCACTCAGAAAGGTTTCAGTGAAAGTTGGACACAGGCTTGATGTTTGCACACTGACTTGAGACTCCCAGTAGATGTACCACAGGGACCTCAGGCTCCTCCCCTGATGAGGCTTGGATCGAGCAGTCATCTAAGTAGTGGTACGCTGCAAATTCCTTTTATGTCGTGAAGTCAGCAAACACCACAGCTAAGCATTTGTTGAAGATACTGCACACTAGAGATACAAAACAGAATTCAGGGGAAAAAAATAAATCAATCTGAAAAACCATCTGCTGGTCTTCTGGATAGGATTCGTAATATGCATCCATTATATTTATGGGTTACAAAGAGTGCATCCTGTGAGTTTCTAGAGCCCACTCTTCTACAGTACGAAGAAAGTGTTGGGGTAGAAACCTTTAGCATGTCCCTGGATGGAGACACTTTTTTTAGCCCCACAAATCAAGATCCATTCTAAACTGAGAAGCTGTTCCTTGATGTGGTTGTATAGGAAGGGATGGGGGGGGTGTCTAGGACAGAAGAAAACTCTGAAGTGCATCTTGCAACTCATGGATGTGATCTTCCCTGCACAAAGAAATGTCAGGCCAAATCAGTTGTGCTTGAAGAGATACGTCTTCCACCTTCAAGATAAGGGCGGGAGGGATGGGATGACAAGGTTGGGGGGGTGAGTGAGTTAGCATCTCTGTAGCTGGCTTTATGCATCCACATCATTATCTGGTGGGAAATTATGCCCCTGCATCCCTGCCTTCCTGCTTGCCCCCTTTCACACCTCAAAGGCCATATCCTCTTTTCTATTGAGTTTTGCCCTAAACTGCTTTTGACAGAAATGACAGTGCTTGGTGGGGGGTAATTACTGCCTATCTTGTGACAGAATGGTGAAAAAGCTATTTGATTAGTCATGTTAAGTTACTCTTTTAATCCAGCTTCTTAAAGATGCATTGTGAAGGAGAACCAAACAGCAGACCTGTGTCTTAAGAAACTGAGCATCTGACCCTTCACATCAGCAGAGAGCGTCAGGATTCCATGCCAGGCATGGAACAGTGCCTGTGGTGCCTTAGTATCAAGCACAGAACCTACAGAAACAAGTCTATATAAAACAATGTTTTCTCACCAATAAAAGTACTCTGGGGTCAGTCTATGTAATCTGTCACTCAGTTTCAACACATTCCAAATTCAGAATGCAACTCAAAAAGCACTTCAGCCAAACCAAATGCTCCTGCTTCAACATAGGACATATCCCTTAACCTATCTCCTTTCTGGGAATTTTAAGATTCACTGAAGTTTGAACCCCCCCCCCCCTTTAGAAGCTAATGTATATATTGTACACTGCACTCTGCTTAATTGTACACTGCACTGTGCATGTTCACTAGAATGCATGTATGCAGTTTTTCTGCTCTGTAATTAGTCTGAACTAATGCGTTATTGCTTACATTTCTGTATTTTTTGTTTGCAAAATTTTTGTATTTCACCCAGGCTGAATATGAAATTGGTCAATATTGATCAATGCACTACCTAGTAAATATACAAAAAAAAAACAATGGCCATTCCTTCAGTGGTACAGGAAGTACTTTTTTTTTTTTTTTTTTTAAATCAGTTCTAAACTCGCATTCCCCTTCATTAGTAATGTTGTTGAGTACAAGTGCAGACTTCAATCCCCTGAACTTCTCCAATGATTATCATGGCAGTTTCCAAAAGGTTTTTGTACAGGTACTTTTAAATGTCTTGGAACCAATAAAAATTATCCATTTTATGGGATGTGACTGGATACCTGGATCTAAGAAGATGCTCCTGAAGGAATTCCTGAAGCCAGGACTCTTCCAACCCCAAAAGTTTCCACATAATTCTTCTGGGTGTTGGGACAACTATGATGCACAGTAAAGGTGCCTCCTTCTGAAGTGCACGGTCTCCTGTTGTAACTGAAGCAGCTGGAGCAGTTCTATAAAATCACATTCTACTAGATAACGGATATGGTCAGAGTAGGCTAAATCCGGTTCCATTTTTAGCTCTAAATTAGAATATTCTTCTGGGGATGATTCATTTGTTTGTATGTTTTCAGTGAAGCAGCCATGGCAGAGGGAGAGGGCAGAAAACTTAGGAAGTGGGACAGGTGCAGCCTGCAGTGATTATCATTATGTCAAAAAGGCGACTGTTGACGTAATACTACTTACGCACCCAGAAACAACATCAGCACATGCAAAAATTAAAAAAAAAAATTTGCATGGAAGGCAAATCCCCTTGCACCCCCTCATATAGAGGGGCTGCACCCCATAACCCCTGCTAATTATATATACTAACTCAGAGACTGCACAAAATCAGGAAAAGGGGAATATTCCCAAGCCCAGAGAATTGCGCGATCTCGCACACCCAAATATTTGTTAGTTGGCCAAAAGCAGACTCTACTACACAAATCTCGGCCAAACACTATTGATCTAAGCATTTGCACCCTGTACAGCAAAGCCTCCCTATATTCTTTTGTAAATTTTGTTACGGTTGAGAAAGACTGTGGCTGAAGTAGATATAAGTGGAGTACATGCTTGAAGGTTGGATGGTGGATTACTTGAGGGCCCTGTGTGTGAACGGACACGTCTGACGGTCAGAGCTGCACCACTTTCGAGTGGCTGCTCAGTTAAAGTTGCAGGCAGTGGACTGCACCACTAACAGAGAGAAACTGCTTTTCTGTGAGATGGCTGTCAGCTCAAACTTGTATCTGGCGGTGTTCACAGTTATTGAGATAATGACTGGCTGGTTTCCAGTGCAGAGAGACCACTGTCTGCCTCTACAACTCCCAACATGCATGGGAACTCTGATAACGAAGGTACACCAAACAAGGGGCAGAAAATACTGCACCTCTCCAGTACCAGTGCTTTCAGGCCTGTGTGCTTCTGAGCAGTTCAGTAGGTTTTCTCTGCCTACATATTCTTTAACTACTAAATTCATGCTTATCAACTGTATGACATCTTTGCTTCTCTCTGGGGGTCTTCCCCAGAGATCATGAAAATTAACTTAAAACTTTAGGGGTTAAATAACACACCACATACCTTTTTCTGGAGGACTTCAATTATCTAAGCATGAAGGGGCACACTTACACCTCTAAAAATCGGGTCTATATTAGATATACGAAGGTTTATCTAATCGAATGCTGACATCAAAAATCCCAGAACTCGACATGGTTTGTGTGAGATCGTGATACAGCGAAGATGGGAATATTTGCCCTTTCCTCACTGTAGTGCAATCTCGGAGTTAAAATATATATTTAGCAGGGGGTGTGGGGGTTCAGCCCCCCAATTGCGATTTCAAGTTCTGGGATTTTCGATGATTTCAGAATTAGATTAGATAAACTTTCATTTATCTAATATAGACCCTAAAAATCAATAAGCTTAGCATTTCCTGGGCTTTAACACCAATGTGATAGAGCAAATTGTAAAACTACAGACTAGAAGCTCTAATATCTTTGATCTGGTCCTTACCAACCTTGTCCCTGCTTATACTTCAACCCACCTCACCTCATCCCTAGTTAAACCTGAACACAAGTCAGTCATCATCTTATTCAGGCCTAGTGGTACCACCCCAGCAACAAACGAGACTGCCTTTAGGGACCTCACTGAATAAAATCAATTTCAGCCTGTAGAAGGCCTAAGTAAAATTGCCAACATTCACTGGCAAATGGACTCAAACCAGAGGACTGCAATTCACATCTGACTTTTACCAACACCTAAACAGCTGCATAGAAAATTAAGTACCTGTCCTCCCTAAAGATAATAGTAAATTCAAGAATAAACCTCTATGGGGGAACTACTGTAGAAGTAAATTATATAACAAAAGAAGGAAAAAGGATGAAATCCCCATCTAATTATCTCTGGGCAACAAACATGCAACCAAGAAGAAAAAGTAATGCAGACAGCGAGTTTAAAGTAGCTATAGATACCAACGTTAACTACATACCTTTCATCAGTTACATCAGGAAATTAAGGAATAATGTCCAAAAATTCACTGAACTCAAGCAACTTCCAAGATGGCTGCATACTGATCAACAGCTTAACTTCTGCTACTTCAGTGAGAAAACGGAAATGGAGAAACAGTAGTTGGTGATATGGTCAGCTTGAATAAAACTCAGTTACTGCCTAGTAAGTACACTGCCTGGATACCAACAAAGAAGCAGAAACTAAGACAGCCTGAAAAAAAAAATCAACTAAAAAGCTGAAGAGAAAACCTTGACTGGGGAGAATTCCACAGCTGTTCAGCAAAAAGCAGATCAAGCTACAGCTTTGGTGTAAGACGTGACTACCAGTCATCTAGGAGGAAAAAGTCAAACGTGCTCAGAGCTGGTTAAAATAAACAGAACACCGAAGGAGTATATCGAATGAAATCACAAAATGCTGAGAAATGGAAGAAGCTATAAACAGCTATTTAGATGAGCTGATAAAACTGAAATGAATAATGGGCTGGCTGAGTATGAGACTGGTTAAGAAGAGAGGTTTCAAAAATGGCAGAATTAGAGAACAGCACACACAGAAAAAAAAAAAAAAACAGATTTTCTGCAGTACCACAAAAACTGGAAGGAACAGACTATTACTGTTAACTGGCATTTCACAGCAGGAGCCGTTAACTGAAAGGACACATGTACATGCTCCAAATATGGCCATGAGAAAATAGCCAAGACCTTTATTAGTAAAGATGCAACCCTACCAGCAGATTGTCAGAACCGGGACTGAGCCATGAGGTGCAAAGATGGCGGTAAAGTTAAACTGAGAGAAACGAGCATGAAAAAGCGCCAGAGAAGAACCAAAGGTAATGAGAATTTGCACAAACTGCTTATTTTATAAAATAAAATAAAACGGGGCATTACAAGGGCACAAACCACATTAAACAAGCGGGAGGCACAAAAGGTTTATTAACTAAGCTAAATGTTTAAGATTAAGATATTTGATGAAAATTATCAGAGAAGCAAAAGAAGTCTGTTTAAAGCAAAACAAGTGCATCTGAAGTAAAATTACTACAAGAAAACTACAATGGGCAAGAACAGCGATTAAAAGAGAAAAACGAATATAACTGGAAAGGGGGCACGTTAAGTGTAAAATAAAGCAAGGCGATTGCATGTTTTTTGTCAAAGTGCTGTGTTTTGGCATAATTACAGCTTCGTAATGTCATCTCACAGCAACAGGCTCTCCAGTTCAATTCTCGACTGGGTGCCTTCTGTGTGGAGTCTGCATGTCCCCCCTGCAGTCATGTGAATTTCGTCCGGGTGCTCCTGTTTCCTTCCACATTACACAGATGTGGATTGGACACTCTAAATTGGACATATGCGAGCATGTGTGTGCACGAGTGTTGCGAATGAGCTACTGCAGCAGGGCTAGCCACCCAGCACTGTAAACCTTGGCTCAAGTTTGTAACTGCGGAAGTCACACCCCGACCCCATGTGCAAAATGGGAAAAGGGGTTGAGGATGGATTGTAGCAAGGGCATAACTATAGTTATTCAAAGAATCTCAAAGTGTGTAAAAGTGCTTACACTGTGTGTTTATTACTGTGCATTCATTCCAAAGAGTTTACATATGTGCAAAGTGCAACTATTTCATGAAGTAGAAAGTATAGCCATTTTGAAAAGTTTCTTGTGCTGGTTGTGTCTACTCACAAAGTGCTGTAAAGAACTGCCTCCATTTTGGGGACATTTCAATGCGCTGTGTACCGTTTATTTGCAAAGTCTAATTACTTCAAAATGTTACAGACTCTGAGCTTCTCTTGCCCAGATCACTCGCTTCGTGCAGTTATTTGAAATGTTTCTTAACCTGATAAGAGGCGATTTCTTGCAGTGCAGTAATTTCAAGAGTGTTATAGTGCCCAAGAAACTTAATTTGTAAAGTTCAATTATAGAGGCGCTTATTGTGCTATTGGGCAAAGTTACAAATGCTGGCATAAATTTCTGGCATATGTGTATGTGTTCATACTTATTTACAAAACCCTTCACTGGTGTGTGTTAATATGGCAGACAGATTTTGAAAGCCCTTACCACTTGCATTTGATCAGAATACTGCAGAGAATTGGAGAATACTTGAGCAAGAGTACAATATTTTTATACAAGCAGCTTATTCAGGTAAAGATGCACGCACCAGAGAATTCATTTTCCTATACCTAGCTGGGTCAGAGACCATAGAAAGAGAGCATTCATTTGTGTATGTACCAGCAGTATAGGAGGGAGAAGGTGAAAATAGTCATACTGTTGTACATGCTGAATCAAGGGAAGACCCCAAGTGCTTGAAATGGAAACTTTGTGCAAGCCCCCAGACAAATATTACATTAGAGAGGCATTTATTTTACAAGAGAGTTCAGAAACCAGGGGAAACTTTTGCAGCGTCTACAACTGACCTGAGAAACAAAGCTAAACTGTGTCAGTTTGGTGACTTAAAAGATGAGTTAATAAAAGATAGGCTCATGTGTGGCATTAATATTGCTGCTGTGAGAAAGATTTTGCTTCGTGATAGTGATTTAACATTGAGTAAAGCCACTGAGATCTGTCAAATCCATGAAGTTACAGAAAAACACAAGTACGCTTGCAAGTGACAACAGTATGGTTTCAGTAGACTTCAGAGCAAATGTAGATAGCATGCAACACGTGGCAAACAGAAGTAGGCCTAAGCAGATGGCAGTCACAACCCCTGCTGGTTCATCAGGGAAACTATGTAGTTTTCCAGCAAGTTCCAAGACCAGTTCAGTTAAAGGAGCATGCTCAGTGCAGTACAAACGTGAATTAGGAAAACCCAAAGTCCAGCTTTATTGTCTGAGAGAGAGAAATGGTAAGCATTTGGTCAGCAATGTCACGATTGTAAAAATGGAACCATTTTCAAAAGTTTTGCAAATCAAGTAAACCCCACACAGTTGTAAAGAATGGTCAATAAAAAGCAAGCTGATCAAGTGGACTGCAATTCTGCTTTTTATGTAGATGGTGTAACAGTAATTGGTGAAATAGTTGATGCAGTGAATTTACTGGCAAAGAGCGAAGTGTTTTGTACAGTTTGGATCAATGGTAAATCCACAGAGCTTAAAAGTAGACACTGACTCAAAGTGTAATGTTATATCAGCAGATACTTTTGGTAAAGTGAGAACTAATGGAACAACTCAATGTGGCTAGTAGTGCGAAACGTGTTGCTTACGGAGGTGAAATTCACACCGAAGGCTCAGTGATGCTTTCACGTTATTTGGCTAAGGACGGTTACAGCCATGTTATTTTATGTAGTTTGAAGACCAGTACAATCTTTACTGGGTCTCAAAAACAGTTTGAAAATGAATCTGCTTTATTTTACCAAAAAAAGTTAATCACACAAGTGCATATCCTAGTTCCAATTTTTCTGAAGCCATTTTCTTAGAGTATGTTGATGTTTTCTATGACAAGTTGGCAAACTTCTAAACTCAGAGATCACTCCGGTAGTCAGACCAGCAAGAAGAGTTCAGATACCTATGCAGGATAAAAGTGAAGGCTTACTTGGATAAAATGGTACAGCAAGGTGCAACATGTCCAGTTACAGAACCAACTGAATGGGCGTCATCTATGGCAGCAGCTCACAAAAAAGTCTCAAATCAGAATATGTATTGACCCAAGAGATTTGAACAAAACATTGGAGACACCACATCATCCAGTGCATACAGTCGAAGAGATTGCAGCTCTAATACCAAATGCCACTGTTTTTTTCGGTCTTGGATGTAAAAAAATAATTTTGTCAAGTGTTGCTTGATCGCAAATCTTCATTACTAACCACTTTTGGTACCCTGTTTGGCATATACAGAATCCTAAGGATGCCATTTGGAATAAATTCTGTAAGTGAAGTCTTCCAGAGTGCAATGGGGCAAATTTTTTTCAGGTTATCCTTGTGGGATAATAGTAGAGGATTTATTGGTTGGAGGCAATGGTGAAGCACAGCATGAGTTCTAGACAGAGCATGTGAAGTAAACTTGAAGATCAATCCTCTGAAGTACAAATTCAGGACTACCAGAAGTTACATTTGTATGTCATTTATTTACCAGTACTGGCATGAGACTGGACTCGACCAAGCAGTTATTCTTGAGATGTCCGCACCAGATAATATTCAAACTCTACAATGTTTCCTAGGCATGGTCAATTATTTAGGCAAGTTTATACCAGATTTCAATGAGTTGACAGCACCTTTAAGAGAACCGACTTGCAAAAATGTTACATGGTCATGGTTATATAACAGCACCAGAAGGAATTTGAAGACCTTAAGCAGAAAATAGCTGCCCCACTGACATTAAGATACTATGATGTAAATAAACCAGTCACGCTTTCCTGTGATGCTTCAAAATTTGGTCTTGGCACAGTTATTCCTCAACAGGGCAGATCAGTAGCCTATGCATTTAAAACACTTACCCAAACTGAAACGCAACATGCTCAAACTGAGAAAGAACTTTTGGCAATAGCATTTGCATTTTCCAAGTTTCATGACTATACCTATGGTCGAGCTATTCAGATTGAAACAGGCCACCAACCTCTAGTTAATATTCTAGAGAGGCCTATGCATTCAACTCCCACAAGATTAAAAAGGATGCTCAAATTGCAAAAGTACAACTTCAAAATGGTCTATACGAAAGGTAAACTACTTTATCTGCTGGTACCTTAATTCAGATTGTCCAGAAATATGATGGAACAGCTTGACTCAGAATTTTGACTGACATGATGGCAGTGCGTAATTTCTCTACCACTAGACTCGAGTTGACGGATAACACAGACCGATCCAATTTTGCAAAAGCTCACTCAGTAAATTAATGTTGGATGGCCGTCAGAGCAATCTAGTGCATCACCTGAAGCGCAAACCTATTTCCCTTACAGAAATGAAATGTTGATGGAAGATGGCATTATTTTCAAAGGTCCTAAAATTGTTTTTCCTGCTTCCTTACAAGAATATATCCAAATTTTGGACCGTGGTCACTCAGGTTCTGCATCCACCAAGAGAAGAGCGGGAGAACTAGCATTTTGGCCTTCATTACTGGAAGAAACTGATATAGTATTTTCTTCCTGTTCAGCATGCAATAATACTAGACCAGATTTTCAAAGAGAACCACTTCAGCTAAGTCAAGTTCCTGAACTACCTTGGTCAACAGTAGCCACCGATATCTTCGAGTGGGACAATCAACGCTCCTTAATATTGGTAGACTCATTCAAATTGGTTTGAGATTGATTTACTACCCAATTTAACATCCACTACTATTACTAAGTTGAAATGTTATTTTTCAGTCCATGGTAGTCCACACAAAGTAATTTCTGACAATGGTACTCAATTTACTAGTCAGTTGTTTCAGAAATTTACAAGAGAATAGGACTTAGTACATTGTTACTAGTAGTCCAGAATACCCACAGTCAAATGGACTAGCTGAACGTGCAGTGCAGAGTGCAAAGCAATTACTTGAAAGGTCAAAGCATGACAATACCGATGTTTTTCCTGAATTTACTTCTCAGAAACATACCCTGTGATGATATACTTTGCTCACCTGCTCAAAGACTTCTATCCAGGCAAACAAGAATAACACTTAGTTCCAGTTTATTGAAGGCTAAAGCTAAGAACAATAGAATCATCAAGGCTCAATTATTCAAGAAGCTTTCTATCCAGAAGTCCAGTTATGATAAATCGAGCAGATTTCTTCATCCGTTGATTTAAGGAAAGACAGTGAGGATACAAATGAAGAAAGGTTTTGACCGGATTGGTCAAGTTACAGGTGCATCTACCGAGCAGAGATCCAACCTTGTAGAATCTGAGGGTGTGGAGTACAGGAGAAAGACTTCTTCCTGTACCAGAATCTTTATCACAGCATTGTTCCTGTGATACAGACCATCTCAGAGCGAACTTGACGTTGTTCCCATCCCAGACTGTTTCAACCTCCACCTCAATTTCTGTGGATGTTCCAAACACTCCCAAGATTGAACATTCTGTAGAGACAGTTCCAGTTGCTAAACCTAACTTCCAGTTTTATGTTGCATGATATGGTCGAATTTCTAGGCCCAGTGTGAAATACACTGCAACACGGACACAGCTGTATATATGTACCTAGCCTTGTATAATTGCACGACAAAGAACTACTTGTATTATCTGCATGCCAAATAGATTCATAACGTTGCATGACCTATTTCCCAAAGAGGGAGGATGTAGGTCAGAGTGTATGTGCTGCATCTTTAAGCATATCAAGGACTGAACATGCACATATAAATAACGGGCACGTGCTATTCCCAGTGCCATTTTGAGAGTGCAGACAGAGAGTGAGCACTTATGATTGCAGTAGTTAGTTTGTATATAAGTTAAAGACAGTAAACTTCTATCGTGATGTGTTCATATACAATAAAGCTGCTTGAACAGAGCCCCCGAAGACTCGTCTATTGTGACCAAAGTAGGAGAGTGGCAAAGTATTTTATTTGCTCTTGTATGTGATGAAGTTTCTAAAGTAAACAGGTGCCTTGTTTTCTTTAGTTCTTTTCTAGTGTTAAGAAATGTAAGCATTATAGTGCTAAAAACTGAAGAAAAGTTAAACAAAAGCATGTTTAAGTTAATAGACTAATCTGGGTTGTTGCGGTGGGGAAAAGGAAGTAAAAGTACACAAATCATAACATATGTAGAGACTATATGTTTTTTCTTACTTTTGCATAGGAGAATGTCAATTAAGACCTTTGGCTTAATCCAATAGATTTAAGTGGAAACAAGTAAACATGAGAACACTGACTATAATGAAAAATGTTCCCTTCACAACAAATGCTTTGGCTCATCTTTCAGGCTGCAACAGAGAACTACATTTTTTTTACATTTCCATGGAGACAAGCTGATAATAGGGCAATAAAAAAACAGAACACACTGGCTTCTTCTTTAAGGTTAAAAGTTAGCAATTTCTGAAAGCATGCAAATTGTTTTCAAATTGGTGGGGATACAGATAAAAGAAAGAACAGATGCCAATTTGTGTAAGTAGAAGCCGAGGCAATAACATGCATCTTTTAAAATGGATGAGCCTGTGTTAGCAGCTACCTATGTGGCACAAATACGCCTATTAGATGGGTTAAACTTCAACATTTGAAGATGTACACAGTTGTGCATTTGTAATGAAGTAACAGTTTATTGGTGTGTTCTGAGGGTGCATATGTTGTTTATTTTTTGCTTGAAAGGTTTTTATTAAAACAAAAAGTCTTGTAAAATGTAACATAGGTTCCAATGTTGAGAAGGAAAAAACAAAAGGATTTAACCTGCCAAACATTCAGTGGGCGCACTTATCACAAAGGATGGAAACAGACGCACAAAAAAAGATGCCATATATAATAACTGGGAACAACACTTTCCATATTATCTTGGAATGTGACTAGCCTCACAAGTGTAGAAAAAAAGGAAAGAATACTTCAGAAATGCAAAGTGGAAATAGCAATTCTACACAACACATATTTAGAAAGAACTGAGCATGTGGATTTGATAAAGGATTTAAAGATGGATTTTTCTGGAGAATATCACATAGGAAAAGAGGAGTACTTACATTAATTGCTAGAGGAGCACCAGTAGTGATGAAAGAAGAAAGCTAATAATGACAGATTTGTGGTAGTAAGGGACAACTGGCAAAGGATGAGGATTATGCTGGCATGTATTTATATTTCACCAAAAACTGCCATTACCTAGCCTCCCAATGGGAATGCTCTAGCTGTCACCCTACATAACTTGCACTGTTAACCTGCTTTCTCTCATAACTATGTAGTTTACACTTTAAACTTCCATTCTGCCCCATTTTGTCAATAAATGAATACAACAACTTTGTTGATCTATCCCCATCAACCTGTTTGCTAATGTAGCCCATTACTAGTATGAAGCACACCCAATCCCACAGGGAACCCCTTAGTTAGACTGAACACTGTTCATACTTCAGTATTTGGGTCTCCTGTACATAGTTTGCACTAATCTTATCTTCTGTTTTTTGGACTTCAAACCACCACAGGACTGCCCAAAAACATGTCCTTGGAACCATGTCATATGATTTCTTCAAATATAAGACCAGTCACTTAGACTCTTCTCATCTCTAGATTCCTCTCAACTATCTGTCTCACTGCAAACATTGGGTAAGTTGTGATGCATCCTGATCTGAATCCCAACTGCTCATCTCCCATCCTACTTCTACCTACTCTGTGTACTCATTTGTCAGACATATGAAAGTTGTTGCAGTGCGTCCATGAACATCAACATAATAACCATACATGGTTTTGGCAGGAATCAATCCATGCATAAACAACTACTCTAGATTTACAATGATGACACTGTTTATCGCAGAAATTGTCTCTGTTAAATGAAATATTTCATCTATAATTAGTATAACCAAAACTTTTGTCATTTTTGCTTTAGAAACTGTATGTTTAAATGCAATGTTTCTACTAGTACTTTTGTACATACTGTAACAAGAGCTTTGATTGTAATTTTGTTTGTAATTATTGTTTTGCTTTTGGTGCTTTTCTCCCCAGGACTCCATTGAAAATGGGTTCTTCTAGGCCCAATTGACTATCCTGGTAAACCAACTGCAAATAAATAAATAAATAAATATTAGGGAGCTTAGAAAAATCGTAGAGAATGAGATTTCAGCAGGGAACGTTACTTAAAGGTGGGGACTGCAATTTGATTTCAACAATGAGGATCTGTGAGGACTACAGGGGAACATATAACAATAGAGAGTAGACTTCTGAAGAAATGTATGAAAATATTTCATACGAAAGGCATGAAATCAGTAGCAGGAACTCAATTTATATACTATTCACCAAGGTACAATAACTACACTAGACTAGTCAGAAATTGTGCTTCACAGGAACATGTGCATTTGAGAACTTTGACAAGATACCAATGAACTAAATATGGGCTATTAACTACCACAGTGTACTTGAACATCTGGGGACTGTGCAGACAAGTGAAGGGCAAGGCACAGAACTGGTAGAGACTGGCACCTACTAAAAACCATAGAAGCTTCCTGGATTTTTTTTTTTTTTAATTTTTGAGGGTTTTTTTATACAATGCCAGGCATCCCGGAAGTCTGTGAAGCAAATCCAGTCATTTGCAATGAGACAGGACAAAATGACTGATACTGTGATCATTCTGAACTGGGTCTTCTTCAGAGAGAGGTTTAGGTCAGAGATACAGGCTTGGCCAGAGATGCTTGTTCTTTTGAACCAAACCGAATGTTGAGTAAACTCCCAACTCTCTCTGATCTGCAGAATCCCCTAGATAGATATTTTTTGAAGGAAACCCGAAGCCTTCTGGTGAGCTACTTGCAGCTGCTGGGGTGATACCTCTGGTAATGGCAGCATCGGTTTTGGTGCTCTTTTGAAGGTGTAGGATAGCCCCTGTTGTCTGTCCTGCCTGATGGCCATCCATGCAGTTGGGTGCAGAGAGAATCAACTCCCTCACACACTGGGCAAAATGTCAGCAGCGTTGGTTAGGTCTTCCTAAGGTCTTCCAATTACCTGGCTTTGCAGACCCCTTTCACCACATAGCTGGCTTTCATTAAAGTGACCACCTCTGCCATGGTCACACCTTTAAAAGGTGGGGTTAAAGGGTTGATGCTGGGATCTCTTGATCAGACCCAGAACCCTTCTGATTCCTGTTACAAGGTCTTTGAAAACTCAAATTTGACTCCCATGGCAGACATCTTCCCATCTTGTTTGCACCGTATCTCTTACCATTGGTCCAAAGAGGGAGGAGCCGTCAAAGGGGCTGTTTGTAAAAGATGTCTTAAACCTATCCTCAAAGCCATAGAGGAGGAACTAGGCACAGTGTCTGATAGCTATACCACTGCCCGTTTCCATGCCTGCTCCAATGGTTGCATTGTGGTACAGGGCATGGAGAGATTTGTGATGTTGAACAGGATATTCAGGGTGCTCTACAGCAATTTGCTAGTCCTGAGATACTGGCCAACCCAAAGTATCCATATAGCTTATTTTGCTATGCCACTTTGAAATCTGCTCATGTGTCTTAAATAGTTTAATACAAAGGTGCCCAAGGAGTAGACAATTTCCCATCCCATCACCCTTGATTTTTTACAAGGGGGATAGACATAAGAGGACTTGTCCATAAGTTCTCTTTTGGTGGTTGCTGTAATCCACCAGTGGATCTTTAAAACACAGCTGCCTATCATTAGGAGGGCGTAATACCTTTTTTATGGGTTTCTTGGAATGACTTCTGTTGTGTCTTGCTCCTGTCATACCCTCCTAAAGAGCAAATATATCAGATGGTCCACAGGACAGATCACCCAAGAGGTAGAAGAGACAGCGCCATACACCTCAGAGTACATCCTCATCCAGAGAGGGCAAGTCAGCTGGCCAATATTCCCAGTGCATTAATTCAAAGACTTTGCCAAATGGAGGGGAACCGGGGAAAGTCACTTTCATCCAAGTCAGTGTCTGATGTAATGGACACCAAAAGGGAGTCTATGTACTTCCTTTTGTGCACTCTTTTCCGAGGAATATCTGGCCGTGACTGGTTGAGACCCTGAAGAGTCATTACACTTGTTGCATATGACTAAAGGACGTGGCTCTACTTTGTCCTTGGGAACCAAGATGACTGAGCTGAACAGCTGAAGGAAGGGCATTGTGGTGTGAAATTAGCAACAGTGGAAATTCTGCCAATAGCCTGGAAGAGGCTATAGTCCCCATCACAGCTTCAAAGGTGGATTCACTTTCCATCTGCATAGAGAGTCCATTCCTCAGCCAAGAGTCATTCTTCACCAAAGCTGAGGTGGGAGGAAAGCTGCTAGTGCAGACAACAGGATCCAGCTGGAAGCTCATTTAGAGACCACTAATGCAGAAACTGACACTGGGGAAGGCGCTAACAGAGGTAGGGGGACCCAATCTGTGTGGCACTGGGGGGGGGGGTGATGCCTAATTCCATCTGCTTCTTCAGGAAAGGTCTCATCAACAGTTCCCAATTTGCTTCAGAAACATTCCTGAAAGAACAGATTTTATGGAAGAGATAGATGGAAGTTTAGAAAAAAGAAACCAGAACAATTCTGCTATGATGAATGTCTACTGACTTTGTTGGGACTTACCTAATTGACAGTGGTTTCTAATACTGGAGATTTCCAAGTTGATGCTGAGGAAGGGAAAAACTCCCTCCTAGGCACTTTGGGAAAAGTGGATGCCTGATCACTGTTCCTACATTTACTGGACTCTGCCCTTACCTTTTTTTTTCTTTTTATTGCGCTTTTCTGTCTGTTCTGGGGGAAGATCATCCTTGTCAGCTAATGAACGAGGACCAAAGCCCTTGCAAATACAGCATGCAATGTTGAGATGCTCTGAACTTACAGATCAAAAATCACGTGACCCGCACTGGGACTTAATGTCCCCACTTTACACATTTCTTAAGTCTTACCCAGGACTTCAAATACATGCATAACTACCACAAAGTAGTACAGGAACTATAATAACCAAGACGAATATAAACTATCTACAACTCTAGTCAATCTTTTTTCAGAGGAAGGGAATGATGCTAGGCATCCTCCTTAATGATGAGAAGCAGACAGTCAAGAAAGAAAAGTAAAACTGACGACTTCTTTCGGCTGCTCCCGTTAGGGGTCGCCACAGTGGATCATCGGTTTCCATTTCTTTCTGTCCTCTGCATCTTGCTCTGTCACACCAATCACCTACACGTCCTCTCTCACCACATCCATAAAACATACCTTAGGCCTTCCTCTTTTCCTGTTACCTAGCAGCTTTATCCTTAGCATCTTTTTCCCAATATACTCTGTATCCCTCCTCAGCACATGTCCAAACCACCGTAATCTTGCCTCTCTGGCTTTGTCTCCAAACCTTCCAACCTAGGCTGACCCTCTAATATACTTATTGCTAATCTTGTCCATCCTCGTCACACCCAGTGCAAATCTTAACATCTTTAACTCTGCCACATCCAGCTCCGACTCCTGCCTTTTTGTCAGTGCCACTGTCTCCAACCCATATAACATAGCTGGTCTCACTACCCTCTTGTAGACCTTCCCTTTCACTCTGACTGGTACTCGTCTGTCACAAATCACTCCAGACACTTTTCTCCACTTACTCCAGCCTGCCTGTACTCTCTTCTTCACCTCTCCCACACTCACCATTACTCTGAACTGTTGATCCTAAGTATTTAAACACATCCACCTTCGCCACCTCTACTCCCTGTATCCTCACCATTCCTCTACCCTTCCCTCTCATTCACACACATGTATTCTGTCTTAGACCTGCTGACCTTCATTCCTCTTCTCTCTACAGCATATCTCCACCTCCCCAGGGTCTCCTCCACCTGTTCCCTACTCTCACTACAGATCACAATGTCATCTGCAAACATCATAGTCCACGGGGACTCATGTCTGATCTCGTCAGTCAACCTGTCCATCACCACTGCAAATAAGAAAGGGCTCAGAGCTGATCCTTGATGTAATCCCACCTTCACCTTAAACGCATCCATCACTCCCACCATTGACCTCAGAGGTTGTGAATACCAAGCCCTTTTACATACACTTTTTTTTTTTTTTTTTTTTTTTTAAGAGGTGTGCTAAAAACAGCAGCACAATCTTTTCTATAATATCCCATTTAATCAGTTTAGGGTAAGAAGAGACCCTAACATTTTTACAGATGTAATCTGATGGTCAGCCATGTTGGGGTCAGTAACCTCAGACTCGCTTCCCTTGGGGAGACAGACATAACTGAGCTCACCATGCATGTGTCTGAAGCAGAAAAAAAACTGGTCTTCAGTAAAATCTTGCCATCTTTAAGAATGATGCCACAGTTCAAAAATAAAATAACTGATGAAAAAAAGGAAAATAGCTATTTTAGCAACTGGCTCAGTAACTGGTGTTTTTCTAAGGAGATCCAACATGCGTCACCATAGGAAATGGTGAACAGTCAGCATACTTCACCAGGGATAGATTGCACTCTTCTCCCACATCAAAGCTCATTGTCTAAACTATTTGCTACCCCCATAGCACTTTTTACATGGGGTTTGTCTCCTGAATATACTAAAGCAGCAAATTCAAACCCAGCCTACATAAGAGTGACACTGCTCAATGTTAGAAGCCTGGAAAAAATGCTCACTTAAAGGTCTCCCTGTTCCCTTGAAAACCTTACCAAAACATGCTTTGGTGTGCTACCCCCCCCCCTCCCTAGCACCTATTCTTTGAGCTCCAGTGGGAGGTGTAGTAGACAATTACCTGTATTTGTCTAACTCTGTTACATCACTTAAAATTCTCCACATCACCAACCTAAAAATTCTGTCAACAAAGAAGGCTAATTACTATATTACCACAAACTACAGATCCTTAATGCCCATTGCAAGCATGGCACCTACCTAAATTAGGTGGAGAAGTTAACTATCAAAATGAACACCAAACGGTACTATGAAACTATATGGCAATTCAGGTGTCAAACCTATTAAATGGCAAAGTTATACAACTCAGGATCACCATTATTAAAACTCCTACATGAACAAACTCTCCTCTCCTTTAACCTCAGAAATAAGACATACAACCTACAAAACATGAACCCCCTCAGATTCTAAAGCACAAATCTAGGCTACACATCTCTGATCATGCATGCTCAGTTCTCTGGCCCAAACTGTGGGAGTCCCTAACACCTGAAATTAGACTCCATCCTCTTATTCCAAAGTTCCATTGTTTCCTAAACACACATTTAGCTATTCAAGCAGATTGTACCAGTTACCTCTGAAGAAATATCACTTTAGTCTACTTTAATAACTCTTCTCCACTCTAACTCAACCACTAAGCTCTTTTACTACTTTCACATCTCTAATTTATTTTACTCTAATTTGTCAAATATTTTGAAACTTGTACATGTTGCAAAATGTATACAATGCATTTACTATGTATCTAAAGAATTACTCTTCCATTTTACTATTTTACTGTCACTTATGTGTTATTGTTACTCATCTATTTCGTGTCTGCTACATTTCTGACCCTGGAATGATACAGAAATTGGTCAAAACTGATCAGCGTTCTACCATGGTAAATAAATTCAAATGAATAAATGCATACGCACGTGTGACACACACACACACACACACTCCACACCTAAACTTCATCACTGCCAGCTCTCTGGATCAATTTGTCTTCCTCCTCACAACAGGTTCCAACTGACATTGTTTTTACAAATATTGCCCCAGCATGTACCTCACTAAGCATCGCCTCCACCTTGATTAAATCTATCCAAATTATCAACTCATGTGGAACTAGCCTCGACATCAAAACTAACCCTTCTCTTTTCAAGAATGTCTCTAGAGCAAATCGCTTACTACTTGATAAGGAAAAATTCAAAAATTCTCCCTATCCCCAAGATCCTAATGCCGAAACCATGACTTATTCCACAGTATTCTACTCCCACCTTAATACCTACATTAAGACATCTGTCCCCATCATCATAAATGCAGTAGGAAATTCAAAAGCAAACAGTTATAAGGGAATCATAGAATAAAGAAGCTTTACAATAACGGGAAAAAATACTCTCCATATATAATAAATATCCTGCCTCTTATAATAAGGTCTTTAAACTAATTTAAAAGAATATCAAACATATTAGAAATTACAAGACAGACTTTTAAAGAAACCTTTCCACCACTTCTAATGATCACAAGACATCTTTTTAACAGTGTTAGGAAGCTCAGACCCAATATCCAAATATTGTGCAGAGCAAATTTCTAACAGTATTTCTTATTCTGACCCACAGGCCACTGCCAATATATTAAGAGGCAAATTCGGTTCAAATTTCTCCCTGTCCTCTCACCGCTGTATTTCCCCTTTCATTCTTCAGGATATACTCCTATCACCTCTGATCAGGTCTTTCTACACACTCTAAAATGAGAACTATACATTCTTTGCGGCCCAATAATATATCATGTCAGTGCTATAAACAGCTCTACAGATTCCCTCCATCCTGTTTACAACTTCAGCCTTTTCACAGGTTACATAACTGAAGTTCAGGAGACCTTATGTAGTGCTGCAGCTCCATATGGAAGGCCACAACAGATTCCAGCCTCACTAGTACTATTTAGCAATGTCCTGGACCGTACGACACACAAGCTCCTATGTAAAGACATCTGCAGTCCACAAAGCATTCATCTTAATCAGATTTTATGGAATATAGGTTCTGCCTGCCTAATATGTTTTTCAAAAGAGTTACTGAAGTCATAGACAAAACCAATCTGGTCATACTCCTTGCCCTGAGATAACAAAAGCCTCCAATAGCAGCTCCCCATGACAGTATTATTGATAAGTTCACCTGCTGAATCATTAATACCCATGTTACATAATGAACAGCCAAACGGCTCTCCAAAAGGTCCCAGACTGAGGGGTCGGCAGTACTTCCTCACAAAAATTCACTACTAGCAGTGTTTTACATGCCTGTGTCATCTTTGGTACCAACTTTTCAGACGTTAATGCCAAAGATCTCTGGCTAACCAGGTATGTGGATGACTACAAACTCAATGCTACGGCTAACTCCCATATTGACACCTACCATCCAACAAGAAGGGCAAATGTCCATGCCAACACATGGTGCACCAAGTAAACTTGGGACTAATGCAAAAAAATGTACAGCATATTTCTACATGGAAAACATATTCACCCTAGCACATGTTAACGATATCCAACATATTCACCCTAGCACATGTTAACGATATCCAACATATTCACCCTAGCACATGTTAACGATATCCAACATATTCACCCTAGCACATGTTAACGATATCCAACATATTCACCCTAGCACATGTTAACGATATCCAACATATTCACCCTAGCACATGTTAACGATATCCAACATATTCACCCTAGCACATGTTAACGATATCCAACATATTCACCCTAGCACATGTTAACTATATCCACCATATTCACCCTAGCACATGTTAACGATATCCAACATATTCACCCTAGCACATGTTAACTATATCCAACATATTCACCCTAGCACATGTTAACGATATCCAACATATTCACCCTAGCACATGTTAACGATATCCAACATATTCACCCTAGCACATGTTAACGATATCCAACATATTCACCCTAGCACATGTTAACGATATCCAACATATTCACCCTAGCACATGTTAACGATATCCAACATATTCACCCTAGCACATGTTAACGATATCCAACATATTCACCCTAGCACATGTTAACTATATCCAACATATTCACCCTAGCACATGTTAACGATATCCAACATATTCACCCTAGCACATGTTAACGATATCCAACATATTCACCCTAGCACATGTTAACGATATCCAACATATTCACCCTAGCACATGTTAACTATATCCAACATATTCACCCTAGCACATGTTAACGATATCCAACATATTCACCCTAGCACATGTTAACTATATCCAACATATTCACCCTAGCACATGTTAACGATATCCAACATATTCACCCTAGCACATGTTAACGATATCCAACATATTCACCCTAGCACATGTTAACGATATCCAACATATTCACCCTAGCACATGTTAACGATATCCAACATATTCACCCTAGCACATGTTAACGATATCCAACATATTCACCCTAGCACATGTTAACGATATCCAACATATTCACCCTAGCACATGTTAACTATATCCAACATATTCACCCTAGCACATGTTAACGATATCCAACATATTCACCCTAGCACATGTTAACTATATCCAACATATTCACCCTAGCACATGTTAACTATATCCAACATATTCACCCTAGCACATGTTAACTATATCCAACATATTCACCCTAGCACATGTTAACTATATCCAACATATTCACCCTAGCACATGTTAACGATATCCAACATATTCACCCTAGCACATGTTAACGATATCCAACATATTCACCCTAGCACATGTTAACTATATCCAACATATTCACCCTAGCACATGTTAACTATATCCAACATATTCACCCTAGCACATGTTAACTATATCCAACATATTCACCCTAGCACATGTTAACTATATCCAACATATTCACCCTAGCACATGTTAACTATATCCAACATATTCACCCTAGCACATGTTAACTATATCCAACATATTCACCCTAGCACATGTTAACTATATCCAACATATTCACCCTAGCACATGTTAACTATATCCAACATATTCACCCTAGCACATGTTAACGATATCCAACATATTCACCCTAGCACATGTTAACTATATCCAACATATTCACCCTAGCACATGTTAACGATATCCAACATATTCACCCTAGCACATGTTAACTATATCCAACATATTCACCCTAGCACATGTTAACGATATCCAACATATTCACCCTAGCACATGTTAACGATATCCAACATATTCACCCTAGCACATGTTAACGATATCCAACATATTCACCCTAGCACATGTTAACTATATCCAACATATTCACCCTAGCACATGTTAACTATATCCAACATATTCACCCTAGCACATGTTAACGATATCCAACATATTCACCCTAGCACATGTTAACTATATCCACTCTTAAGTGGAGTGCAATTATCAGAGAACTACATACACCTTAGTTGGTAATGCACTATTTTTCAAACATCCTGTATCTGCCAGTCAGGAAAATCTTTTTATCCTGCACAACTAATTAGCAAAGGGCTTCTTCTAGTTCTAAAGAGGTTGTTCTTCACCGTTATTCATCAGGCCAATCTCAGAATACGTCACCTTTCACTTGCACCTTGTCCAACTTGAAAGGCTGGGAAGCTTGATGAATCAGAAGCTCTGTCACTGTATTCTACCTGCTACAGTGTTCTGTGCAATGACCTTTACCTAGACTTTTGTGCTGTCAAAGACCTACCTGATCTCCTAAGCATTCAAGAAACAGGTAATACTTCACAAAATAAATAGAACTTAACGAAAGACTAGATATTTGACCCAACATATCACCCATCTATGGAATAAACTCCTACACATCACAATATAACATCCTAATTATCTTCAAAACCAGCCTTAACTAGTAGACTGATGCCCGATATCCTTGGCTGTCTCTCTGGTTTGGACATCACTGCCAATGTACTATCTTAGGGATCACAGACTTCTTTAAAGCTTCATAAAGAACCTACAAGGGTCTCTGTGACAAAGACCTGAAGCACAGCACAGCTCTTATTCCTACTAGAGTAAGGTAACCTGATTAATGCTATACTAGACAGTTTTACAAGGGAGCTCCATTCTCATTTCTCTAGTAGTTGTGCGTGTGCCATCTTGTTACTTTAACACTTACTTAGCATACGCCTTCTCCAGCAGGGCACTCCAGAACTCGTTCCGATCATTTGAGTGACAGTAGATTAGTTGGCTGCCAATTGCTGGAAGTCTGTCATCTACCACAATATCCACCCAGTCCCCGAACCTCCAAAACCGGAAATGGAACATTCCGGCATAGTCCTCTGGTTTTTCATCATCCCATTCTTGTTCCTTCCAATCTGGGACCACCTACATTAAAAAACAAGAGACCAACTATTAGAATATCTGCAGAAGATGACCACCACCCCTTTAGACTGTAGATCAATATTTATTAATTTATTTATTGCACTTCAAGTTTCCTAAGCTAGTCAAACTACCCTTTTCAGTCAGAACCCAGTTCAAAAAGGCATACACACAGAATTTTTTACATTAAAATATACAACAAAGTCGCATACGGACACAAATCTATAAAAATTAAAAACAATATAGCAAATTAAATAAAGAAAGAGCAGACTGAATACAGACAATATACAAAACAAATTTACATACAGATGATACAAGAAAGCAGTCATTAACACAGGAAGTATTCAGACGATTTGGATTCAGTCACAAAAGAGATACAAACATCAGCATGAAAATAGAAGAAATGTTTTAATATGTTAACCATTGCCATTGATGCATATGCTCACCTTGATAAAATAAGGAAAATACAGTTCTGTAAGCACAGGATGCCCGAGAATGAGACTGTGCAGTGAAAGTATATACCAAGCTAACATGACAAGCCTACACATGGGATACAACCTGGATCCCCCTTTCTTGTTGATTTACCAAAAGCACTTCATCGCGAAATACTGAAATCTAGAAATTCAGTACTTCGGGACAAAAGTGCCGAAAGCGCAGTTGAGCAAAACTGCACTTGATCGAATTTGAACGGTCAAATTCATGGTTGTGGTGGCACAGTATGTGGGATGTGCTGTGTTTGTAAGGTGCGGTGTGCTGTGGGATATGGTTTGCCTGCTGTTGTGTAGATATATGTGGAGATTTAGGCAAGTGCTGTTTTTTAAGGGTTTTGGATAGGGATTTGAGTGCGAGTGTTCTGAGAAGTTTTAGGTGTAGGTCAGGGTAGGTAGGAGTGTGTAAATGTTGAGAGTGGTGGTCTTTGTACGTATGCAAGGGGAATATAGAGTATGTAGTGGTGGGTTTAGTGTCTGTCTTCTTAGTGTGACCTCAAAGTTAGTATATATAAGTAGCGGGGTTTAGGGGGCGTAGCCCCCCACATGCGGGGTGCAGGGGGGTTTCGCCACTCTGCTTATATGTAGGGTAGGTGTATGTATTTGTGTTGTGTTTGCGTATGTTTTGTTGGTTTGTTGTAGTGTGGGGAGGAAGGTGTAGGCATGTTTGTTTGTGTGGTGGAGCGTGTTACTTAAAAGTCGCAATTTGTAATTTTGCACTTTTGGGGTTTCGATATTGTGAATGTTTGGCTTTATAGTCTCGAGATACTGAAATTCGAGATTTCAGTATTTTGAGACTATAAAGTGAGTCCTCATGTACCATATTGACTGTGGTACTGCTGTAAAAACTTGTGATCCCAGGGGCCAAAGATGATTCAGAGTTCAGTGCCTTGACCAGGGCAAGCATTTTTTTATATTTGTGTGCTTGGTGTCATAAACAACTTGCAGTTTTATACCTCCTGAACTGCTCCTCATGCAAAGTCTGGGGTATCTGTGGTGAATAACCATGAAGACCTGAACGTAAGGATATTTGCTGTATCCACCAAGGGGTTTCTCTGACCAACCCCAGCACTGGGATTTGAAAAGAAAGTATGTTGGTGTAGGGACCAAAAAAACTTCAACCACCATTGCATTTTTCTCAGATGAAGTTTAGATAGTTAGGGGTATCGTGAGAATCACAAATGCCAAGGTTACTGTAACAGTGATCAATATGATGAACATTTGTTTTAATTTCTTTTAGAATTGAGGGAAGTTGTTTATTGTTTTCTTTAATTGAGCTGGCAGTGAGTTCTATGTGGCAGCAGCTGTTTTAGAAAAGGTTCTGTCCCCTATCGAAAGGCAGTCTGAGGGCTTAACATGCCATAGGACCTCCTAAGAAGAGGACAAAATAACGGGAGATGTAAATGGCTGGGAGGACAGCAAGGCTCATGTAGTATCCTGTTAGTAAAGAGAAAAAAAGGATAGCAGATCTCAAAAGGCAACCAAGTCGGCTTTATGAGTGGGGATGCAGCAATGCTCTTGATTAAGGACTGTGGTTTAAGAGTATGACTTTGTATTTTGCTTTCAGTTTTCTGAAAAAGCGTTTTGAGCAGACTTGTTGACTAATGCAGCATATTCTAACCTATTAAGTTTTACAGACAAGAACCTTAACAATGATCACTTGCATACACATACCATGTTTCACAAAACTGTAACATGGATGGTCTTTAAAGATAAAACACAAGTACAGTTGTATAACTAAAACAACCATAATGGCAGATGTTCGAATGATCACTGCCGCAGTAACCATAGCTATATAGGTTGTATCCTGCACAGGACACAGCAGCTGGCCAGCTTCCAAAGCTAAAATGGCACCTTCCATGCACCCAAACCAGTAGTCAGCTCAAGCTGTGCTAACAGAGGGGTTTGAGTGCCAAGCCCTTCACAGCTTTCATGACAGCAGAGGCAGGGAGGCCAATGCCCTGAAAGAAACAATACTTGAAAAAATAAACGGAGGGAGCACGTGTCTACTGCAGCAGTAATCATGTACTGTAATGGCAGTTTTACCTGTACAACTGTGGTACATACATCAATGCCATCACTGCGGCAGTAGCCTTAGTCGTATAGGTGGATTACCAATGCTTAGGCAGACTACGAGGAAGGATGGATGACTGTCTAAGATCCCCATAGAATGCCCCTAGTAAATCCTGTCCTAGACCAGGAGAAGAAATCTAGTTTATAGTTTCTAGAATCCACCACTTTCCAAATAGCCACAGATGAAGCCGAAGCTCTGGGAAAATGAGCCTCGAGCCTGCCAGGAATAGTTTTTTGTGTTAAGAATAACAAAAGGTAACAGCCTGAACCAACCACATGGCTGTCACAAGTTGTCCTTTTTTTCTTACCTTCGCAAGAAATGAACTCAGAGTTCTTAAAATATTTTGCTCTGTCAAGATAGTGCCGCAGTTATCTTTGGACATTCAAGGTACGGAGTATCCTTTTCTCCTCCACTTTTAGGTTCTGGAAAGAAGACCATGAGATGGACAGCTCTGCTCAATGTAAACTCTGATACCACTTTGGACATAAATGGAGAAGTAGTTCTTAAGAAAGCTCCGTCTATGAAAAATGAGATAAGGCTGACTCACCAATAAGAGCTTGCAACTCAAACTCTTGCCACAGAGGGTCAGAGCAATCAGTCACATTGTTTCCATGCTAAGAACCTCAAGTCAGCCTAGTGAGTTAATCTGAATGGAGAAAGTTTTTCTAACGTATAACGGCCAAAGCAGGAGCCACATTTTATGAAGCTTAGTATGCAACACCTCTTTCAAAAACATTTTCACATGAGATTGCATTAAAACTACACTACAAAACTACACTAAGGCACTGTACCAGCACGTCCACTCGTGCATGAATTGTGCCATCCCAAATTGAACCAAGATGCTCTTCTCCAAAAAAATGGAAACCAATCTGGTGGTCCCCTGCTATAACCAAACTATACAAGGGAAGGAAGAAACTGTTGCAGAAAAGAGGAAAATCCCAGGATGCAAAAAACTCCCTCACCACCCTCAGTAAGAAGCCGAGATCCCTCATTAAATCCTCAAAAGCTAGTTACGAAAATAAAATTGCCAAAGATTCCAAAGACAACCACAAGGCATTCTATAGTTATGTCAAGAATCTAAATGGCAATGCTCAGATCTGCTCTGAGCTACAACAGAATGGCATTAAGTATACTGATCCCAAGGATATTGCCAATATCCTGGCAGATCGATTTAGTGCCAACTTCACCCCCCTCTCACCCCCTAAAGGGCCCATCTCAATACCAAAAGATTGCCAAATTCCGATAATCATGGCCACACAGGTAGAAACCGCACTCTCCAAAGCTAAGAATACAGCATCCATGGGACCAGATGACATCCCAGGCTGTGTACTACATGAACTACAAAATGAACTGGCACCTCACCTATGTGTCATGTTTAATCATAGCCTCACCTCAGGCTTCGTGTCCACTGAGTGGCGCACAGCTACAGTTATCCCGCTCCACAAGGGAGGATTTGCCTTGGATCCCGGGAACTACCGTCCCATTAGTCTGACAAGCCTGATCTGCAAGGGCATGGAACGCATTATCATGGAACTTATAAACAAAGACATTGGCAACCTTGAAACACTGGACCCCACCCAGTTTGGGTTTGTGAAGGGCCGATCTCATCTCCTGAATCTGACTGACTTTTTCAAATCAGTCTCCAGAGCTGTGGACGAGGGTAAGGTGGTCCACACAGCCTATCTGGACCTCGCCAAGGCCTTTGACACCATCCCCCAACTCTGGAATCATAGATAAACTTACTAAGCTGGGCATAAATCCCTACGTCACTCGATGGGTTGCCCAACTGGCTTACTGACAGAACCCAGACTGTAAAGTAGCCGACTCCAAATCCATCTCCAGAGAAGTGACAAGTGTAGTACCTCAGGGTTCAGTCCTGGGACCACTCTTGTTTGGCATCTACTTATCTGAAGTACAGGCCAACACTAAGGGACTCTGACTAACAAAGTTTGCAGATGACTGCAAACTGGGAGCCATTATTGAATCCCCAAATGATGTGGATATTCTACAAAAGGGCCTTACAGAAACAGATGCCTTGTGACAGAGCCACGGGCTCAAGCTTAATGCCAAGAAATGTACAGCTATCCCCTTTGGAAAACATGTACCCATGAATTACCACAGGTGGCAAGACACTAAACATCGAAAGTGTGATGAGAGACCTAGGGACACAGGTGGACAGTGGTCTCACTTTCGATAACCACATCGCCACAACAGTCAGGAAATCCTTCTATGTGGCACACCTCATCACTAAGGGCTTTTCATCCAGAAAAAAGGAACACTGTCCCAATGTACTCTTCCCTCATTAGACCCATTATAGAGTATAATGCCCCATTTGGTATGTACCTCACAAGACATCTGCAGCAGCTGGAAAGGCCACAGAAATAACTCACTAAAAGAATCACAGGCCTAAAGCAGATGCCATATGCTGACCGTCTAAAAAAAACTCCAGCTATACTCTGTGGCATATCGTCTACTTAGAGGCAATCTCTGCTTAACATACAAACCTTGAACTGTTGGACATGCTCCATTTAAAGAAATCCCAATCCCTCAGAGCCACACGCTCCAGGGATCTAAACCTTATCATCACAATGAACAAAACATGCTGGAGGGATAGGTTCCTGACCCAGAGACTCCCCCATACTCTGGAATAGACTGCCCATACATGTCAAGCAGAGCACCTCATTAGCCCTCTTCTAAAGGAACCTTGATGATTGGATGGGAGATAGGAAATTCACCCCATGTCAGTCGCCCTGTTAGACAGGGGCCCAGAGAAGTAAATATTGTGGGAAGAAACATCCAGGGAATTGTTATGGCTAGGCTTGCACAGGCCTTAGGGCCGATAGCCTAGTACCAACCTAAGAGAGGGATCCATGCGCAGACGTGCTAAAATGGCTGACAAACCTTGATCAAGGGGGTAAGACAAGCCAGAGGTTAGTAACGCACACAAATGTAAAATCAGAGAAATGCTAGCCCTGAAAAGCTGATGTCTCCCGTCTTGGTACCAACTAGAAAACATTTCTTTTTACCAATATATGATTTTCTGGGTCTATATTATATAAGCGAGTTTAGCATTGCGAACGCTATATAATCAACCCAAATTCCACAAAAAGACAAAATATCAAACAGATTGCGATTTTTTCCCCGGGGGGACGCTGATTCATTAAAAAAAAACAAAATGAAGTGGGAAGGCTGTGCCCCGTACAGCCCCCTACTTAAATATACCAACTCCGAGATCGCACCACAGTGGAGGAAATGGCAAAGTCCCGAAAACGGCCCAGTGATTTTTTTTCCCTAGGAAAAATTGCTGTTCCGTGCTTTCAGAATTTCACCATTTCGCTGAAACAAGTTCGATTAATTGATTCACAATTTCAAGCGTTCACCGACTTAATAGGAACCCGATTTTCTAGAAACATGTTCGCTTGCCTGTTTTAATGCTTGCAGCATGGCCTCAAAACAAAAGGTGCGTAAAAGATTTTAAGATTATATCATTTAGGCAGTTAGCTGCAATTGTTTGGGGAATGGGGTATATTGAATAACTCTTGTCTTGGGTGAGTAGGTCCAGTCTGAGGAAGCTGGTGTTAAATGCCCCTGGCCATTTCTAAAAGAAGGGAGTTATCACAATGATCTTTGAAGAGTCCTTATGAATCTTTACAATGACCTGGGTAATAGTGGAAAGGGTGAAACAGCATCAGTCTTCCAGGTTTTCTTGTATTGAGTCTTGGAACAGAATTTTGCAAATCACCTGTTGTGAGAGGCAGCAAAAAGATGCATTTGAGGTGTTCCCCACAGCTGGATCAATTTCTGAAAGACCCACCGATTCAATCTTCATTCATGAGTATCTGGCCCAGTCCTGCTCCACATCCCTGCTTCACAATTTTGCTCTGATAGGCTGCAGGTTGTCTGTGGTAAGTCTATTGTACATTACATATTTATGCATTACATTTTGCCATTCAGTTTGTATATAAACGTCATGTATTGATTCACAGATTCATTACTGAACTGTGCAATATTGGCTACTTTTGCTTCCTCTCTGTACAAAGACTTTCTTGTGCATGATAAGTACCTTCAATTCTTACGCTATCCTTCAGCGGTATTAAATAGAGGGAAATTGTTACCCTGAAGGGCAGAATCACACAAACTTAACTGGTCTACTTGCCAATTAAATTTCATTATAGTGGCCAGGGGTGATTTCAGTTGCGCACCACCAAGGGTGTGCAGTAGCAAGCCCTGCCCCCACTCTTCCCATCCCGTAAAATAAACCGTCTGACTGACGGGCAGGATCGTTCGCATTCCAAAGTAAAAGGAAAATGCATCAACAATTATTTAGCATTTGCATCCCCTACTACTGCCAAGATTAATGGCCGTGGTGGTGCAGTGGTTAAGCATTGCTGCCTCACAGCAAAAGGTTCTCCTGTTCGATTCTCAGCTGGAGCACTTTCTGTGTGGAGTCTATGTCCTCCCCACGGTCGAGTGATGTTTAAAGACATGCAGGTAGGTGCATGCGTGAATGGGTGTGCCTTCTTTTAAGGTTGGGCATCAGGCTGGCAACTCTGCACCGTAAAAATCCACTGCCAATCATTAGGGGACCGGAGTTCTGCTGTGGCGACCCTTAACTGGGAAAGGCCAAAAAGACATTACTTTTTACTACTGCCAAGCTTACAGGATTCTCATTGGTACTGAGGCTGAAAGACTTTGCATCATTTTTAGAGCATTCAGAGTACTGCATGCTGAATAAATTGCCCAACACTTCTCACTAGCCGACGGATAAGACAGGAAATAAATATGTGATCTTGCACAAAAAAGAATCGACAAGTTTGCAAGCTTCATCTCTAGCCCCATTATGTCTTAGATGTTGCTAACATCTATAGTGAACTCAAAAGTACACGTCTCCTCCCCTCCCCTCCCCCTGACACACATTACAACAAATACAGCCATCCCGCAAATTCCCCCAAATGCTGACTGCAACAATATAATTCAGATTACAGAAACAAACTGGTTTTAGTATAAAACAAAATAAAATAAACAAAGGGGGTGGGGAAGGCAACTGCAATGTGTGCGTGTGTGTGCATGTGCGTATGCGCAATTGCACCTTTAGCCACCAATAGGCTTACAATCTGGTGCTATTAATGGAATCTAACAGAAAAATAGCAATCTGGCAGCACATATGTTTCAAAGATCACACACACGACTTTGCAAGTATACATATGTCTGCACATATGTCAAACATTTATAACAGAAGAACAACACATCTCTAAAGAATACACTATTAGGAATAGTCCAATCAAATTTGCATCCTGTGTTACCATATACTTAAACCTCTTAACTAGTGCACTAAGCCTTCCCAGGGCGTTATCCAGTTTAGATAAATGCGCTGGTGATGCCAGTCCCAATTCCAGCTTACCATCATAATTCTGCTTGGCAAAGCATTGTACGCAGCCCCAGTTATAACAACTGTGACAGAACTAAAGAAAATGCACAACACTACACAAATGAATTAGAAGAAAAAATAAGCATAAATTGTCTTAGATTAGATCAGGTTATATAGGTTTAGGTTCACAGGTTTATACTAGGCTATCTGCCCTGAGGCATTTACAAGCCTTGCCAGGGTTTGTTTGGTTTTGCCACCCTTTTAGATCGGTTTACTGTGCCTCTGTAGAGTAGGTCACAGAGTTAGGTTAGTTTACTGTGCCTCCTGTCTAGCAGGGACACAGACTAGATCCCAGGGGTGAACTTACGATCTCCCATCCACTCGTCAAGATTTCTCTTGAAGAGGGTCAGTGAGGGGCTCTGCCCAACATGGACTGGGATTCTGTTCCAAAGTGAGGGCAGCTTCTGGGATATGAATCTGTCCCTCCAGCATGTCCTATTTATTTCTGTGATAAGTCCCTGGAGCATGTAGCTCCAAGGGATTTGAATTTCCTGAGGTGGAGCATGTCCATTAATTCTGGGTTGGACATGGCTTTATACGTCAGGCATAGATCACCTCTTGAGTAGGTGGTAAGCAACTGAGTAGAGCTGGAGTTTCTTTAGCCATACTGCATAGGGCATCTGTTTGAGTCACTTGATCCTCTTGGTGAGGTACTTTTGGGGCCTCTCCAGTTGCTGCAGGTGTCGGGTAAGGTACATCCCAAATGGGGCATTGTATTCAATTATGACCTCTCTTGTTCTAGATGTGAACCCTTTCGTGATAAGGTGGGCTATATAGAAGGTCTTTCTAACCACTCTGGCAACGTGACTGTCAAAAGAGAGGTTTCTATCTACTTGGGTCCCCAAATCCCTAATTACTTCTTCCGTACTTAATGGATTACCACCTATGTGGTAATTTGTGGGCACTTTGTTTTTCCCAAAGGGGATGACTATGCACTTTTTGGCATTTAGCTTAAGGCCATGGCTCTGGCACCAGTTATCCGTCTCTGAGAGACCCTTTTGGAGGATGCTTGTGTCAGCCGGAGAGGCGATTATAGCGCCCAGATTGCAGTCACCTGCAAACTTGGTCAGCCACAGACCTCCCGTATTATCCTGTACCTCAGAGAAGTATATACCGAACAAGAGAGGTCCCAGGACTGAGCCTTGTGGGACGCCACTTGTAACTGGTTTGGAGTCCGACATGGCACCTGCAATACTGACCATGTGGGTTCTATTCCTGAGCCAGTTTGCAACCCATCTTGTGACATAGGGGTTGATATTTAAGCTGGTGAGCTTATTTATGATGCCCGAGTGGGGTATTGTGCCAAAGGCTTTTGCGAGGTCCAAGTAGGCCGTGTGGACTACCTTCCCCTTCATCTATGGCCTTGGTAACTGTTTCAAAGAAGTCGACCAGGTTCAAGAGGCAAGATCTGCCCTTAAAGCCGAACTGGGTGGGATCCAGTGTCTGGAGGTTACCAATGTCCTTGTTTATGAGTTACATGGGGATACGCTCCATAGCTTTGCAGATCAGACAAGTCAGGCTTATAGGGTGATAGTTTCCTGGGTCCGTTGTGGCACCACCTTTGTGGAGCGGGACCACTGTTGCTGTAAGCCATTCCTTGGGTACATATCCTGTAGCAAGGCTGAGACTGAACTGTGACTTTATGTGAGGGTTTAGTTCTTCTTGGAGCTCGTGTAAGACGCAGCCCAGGACACCGTCTGGTCCCACTGATGCTGTGTTTTTTTTGCTTTGGAGAGGGCAGCTCTCAGCTGTGCATTTGTGATGTCAGGGAGGCTACATTCTGTTGGGATAGACATTTGGTCTTTTGGGGGTAAGGGGGAGAAAAGTTTGCACTGAACCTGTCTGCTAGGATGTTGGCAGTGATAAGAGTGCTATTTAAAACAACCAAGTCCTGGAAACCCCATAATACTAAAATAGTCGGTGTTGACAGCTCATGCACACACGCATGACAGTTTTTGCAATAAATGTTACCAATCATTCTAGCCCCATCCAGAGTTCAGCAAAAAGTCCGGAGTGGTGGACATTTGATAAGTCGCCTAGCCAGGTGTAAAACCCTCTAATAAAATCAGTCAATACTCAAACAGCAACGAGCAAAACCCTTACATTCTGGAAAAATATTAAATAATGAGGCTACAGTTACCGTACAGACATTTTTTACTTGAATAATCACACACCTTTACCCTCCGATACCTTTGCTGTTTTATTCATAGTTGCTAAATAAAACAGCTCCACAGGATGACTATACCTGTATGGTTCTGCAGCAGATTTTCCAACAACTCTGCTGCTGTGACTTGCTTCCGACTGTAATACAGGCTCAGTCAGAAAGTATACACACAGTGTTGCTTTATGCTGCAAACAGCACATCTCACAGAAAATAAAACCATGGCAGGAAAAGAATGAAAATAAATATTTACTAATCATTTCCAACTATAATCCTGAAGCTTTTTTTTTTCTTCAGTATAAGCACACAATTTCCTTTTAACACCTCTGTTTGCTACATCTTTATTCCCAAGAAGTAGCAACAGCATTCGTGAGAGTATAAAAACAAGGGCCAACGACCAGTCCCGTACATTAATAAACGGTAGCCAGAAACAAAGTTTAAAGGTATAAATGAATACCTCTACCATTGCACTGATGTTCAGGTCCAACGCCATCATTGTTCAGGAATAACACCTATGACTACTATGAATTCTCACCATCTCCTGAGATTTCAACATCCATTCTGATGCAAGAGTCCCAACAGACTACAAACCTATTCTCTAGCAATTTGTGCACATAGGAAACAATGCCAGAATGTCTAGTTTTCCACTCATCATACTGTATGATCTTTATTTGGGAGTGAGACGGAAAGACCAAGTGCCTTCTTCAGAACAAGAAACTGGTTTCTGCACAAGTGACTACATATTCTCATACTGTTAACCACAAGTCAAATGAAAACAAAATGAATAATTTTCCCTTGCTACTGAGATGTTTTACATGTTAAAAAAGCACAGACTTGCAGACAAGGAGCAAAAATATTATACGACAAAAAAGCAGTATTACATCTAAAGCAGTACAAACTATTGTTTGACGCTTATAGACGGTTGCTAGGATATCAACCCAAGAGCCATTATAAATCTAGCCAAGCTTACACCAAATTTATCAAAATATTGCTGACGTGTAATACCCCAAGAAATTGTACAGTTACATTTGCTTGTGCACATCAAGTTTTCACAGGCTGCCCTGTCCATTAGGGACGTAGGTGCTAAACCAAGAGTAAATTTGGAATTTCCCATCCATTAGTCTAAGTTACATTATGGATGAGCTTTGCTTCACATGGATAGGAAGCCTGTTACAGAGAACACGTAATCTTTTAGTCACACACCTATCCTGCCACCATGTCCTCTTTATGTTGTAGAAGAGCTTTAGGTCCTCAGAAAAAGAAGTTATGTACTCACCATAACGTTCCACAAGAGTTATTCATCTCGCCTTCATTCTTGCTGATGGGTTCGGAGCCGATCCTCTGCTCCAACTCAGCCAACTGCAAAAGCTCGAGGTCTTCAACCAGCTCGACGCCAACTCCATATCCCATGATGCACCCTGATCTTCCCTCAGATCTTGTATGCTGCCAACTACTACCTACTGGTATTAATATGCCACTCACAGTTGGATAAGAGACAATGCACTATATAAGAAAGGTGACGGACCTCAAGTAGACTCGATGGGGGTTGGAGGGTGACACGCAAGAATGAAGGCGAGATGAACAACTCACATGGAACGTTATGGTGAGTACATAACTTCTTTATGTGAAGTTGTTCTACCTCACCACTCATTCTTACTGATGGGTAGCATCCCAAAGCACCATCTTTCCCAGGTGGCTCATGGAAGAATATTCCTCAGAACTGTGGAACCAAAGGAGGTCCTGTCCCTGGAGGCCTTGTCTACTTCGTAATGAGTGATAAAGGTATGAGGTCTTCACCAGGTAGCGGCTGCACAAATAGAATCGAATGGTAACCTTGCAGAAAAGGCTAATGAGGGTTGAAACAGCTCTAGTAGAGTGGGCCTTTATTTTCTGTTGTAAAGGAGCATTCTCTCAACTACAAATGAAGGAAATGCAATCTGACAGCCATCTTGACAAGGTTACTTTAGTCACGGGGCATCCTTTGACCAGAAAAAGAAAGAAAAAAGCTGATCCATTGATCTGAATTGTTTTGTTCTATCCAGATAGAATCAGAGTTGTCTATGAACATCAAGTTTGTGCAACATGTGCTCCACCCTATTTGTGTATTTAGGAAAGAACACGGGCAACTCAATGGATCGGTTAAGATTTGACTCTGAACAAACTTTTGGTAAAAAGGATGATAAGTTCTAAGCAAAACTCTGTCATTATGGAAAATCAGATTAGGAGGTTTGATGGTCAAGGCCTGCAACTCAGAAATTCTCCAAGCAGAAATAATGGCTATCAAAAATATAGTCTTCCATGAAAGGAATTGGTTCGAAAGGAGGTAAGATAATTCTGGAGAGAACAAAATTTAGATTCCATGGCATGGCTGGAGCTCTGATTGGTGGCCTCAAATGAATGGTACCTTTAAGAAAAGCTTTAGAGAGTTAATGTGACACGACACTGGAGCCTTGGAAGCCAAGATAAAAGTTTGAGATTGCTAATTGAACTCTGATGGTAGCTGCAGCAGCCCCTTCATTAAAAAGTTTAGTCAGAAATTCCAATATAGATGGGATTGGAGCTAGGTAAAATCAGACTCATTCTGAGATACCCATAGAGAAAATCTCTTCCATTTACTAAGCTATAACTTTCTGGTGGATGATTTATGAGAGGATGTTGTATGTTGGGCTTCCGCTGAGAGGTTGTAAATCTTGGCTGTTGCTGGAATTGGAATTGCTAAGCTGTCAGTTTGAGGGAATGAAGAGAAGGATGAAGAGCTCCTGATGAATGGGTCAAGAGATCTGGAACTGGGTCCAGGATCCAGGGTTCTTCCAAGAGATGAGGCTGGAGGAAGTGAAACCAAATTTGCTGAGGCCAGTAAAGGGCTATTAAGATTATAGTCCTTCCCAGATATTTTGCTTTCTGTAAAACTTTGGGCATCAGAGGGAAGGGGGGAAGGTATAAAGGAGACCCAGGGGCCAATTGTGCACCAGTGCATCCCTTAGGGCATCCCCCGGCAGGAGGATCAGGACAAAGTAGCTGCTGCATTTCGTGTTTGGTGGGGTTACAAAGAGATCGCAGCAAGGCTGGCCCCACCTGCGGAACATCCGTTGCACTACTTGTTTCTTTAAGGACCACTCGTGAAGCAGAAGAATTGTCCTGCTTAGCTTGTTTGCTATCACATTGGATTTCCCCGGAATGTGCATTGCTATTTGAAAGTGCTGGGTGGAGATTGCCCACTGCCATCCTCTCAAGGCCTCTTGACACAGAGGTAAGATTTGGTTCCTCCTTGTCTGTTGATATACCAGACCACTGACATATTGTCTGTCTGAATTGCAATTATTCCCGAAGGTACAGAGTCTTGAAAGGACTGCAACGCTAGTACTGCTCTCATCTCCAGAAGATTTATATGCAGATGAGCCTCATGTTTCTTCCACGTGCCTTGGGCTGCTATTCCCTGATAATGCCCCCCCCACCCTATCAAGGAAGCGTCCATGGTCACCGTGGCTATGGGAGTGGGTAAAACGAATGGACGGCCCCGATTTACCTGCTGAGATGTCAGCCACCACTGAATGTCCTTCTTGCACGTATTCATTATGATGATTCGGTGTGACATTGGAAGATCTTGAAAGGACCATTGAGAGAATAGGAGCCATTGTAGAACTCGCATGTGCATTTGAGCAAGGGGAATGGCAATGATCGCTACCGCCATCAATCCTAGCAATTTGAGTACCATTGAGACTGGGGCTTTTTTCCTTGGAAGCAGGTCTAATATTTGTTTTCGTAAGAGACAAACTCTTTCTGGAGGCAGATTTAATGTCATTGAAACTGGGTCTAGTTCTGCTCCTGCTCCTATAAAGATGGTCTGTTGCGACGGAGATAAGGAAAAATTTTCTGAGTTGATGGTAATCCCCAATTGATTGTAGAGATTTAAGGCTGTGTCCCTCACCTGAATAAGTTGATGCTTGGTGGTGGCAGTGAGGAGTCAGTCTAGATATGGAAACACCTGGAATCCCAAACATCTCAGGTGAGCGGTAACTACTGCCATACATTTATAATGGCTGGCTCCCAGACGGAAGCGTAGATGATCCCTGGATGCCCTGTCCATCTTTATGTGGTAGTACCAGGGCTGGCCTTAGCCAAAATGGCACCCTAGGCGAAGTAGTGCTCTGGCGCCCCTTAAGCCCCACCCACAACATACTCATGAAACACCCCTATTTGAGACGCACCCACAGGTAGGTCACTCCCCAAGAAAGCCACTCCAGTCATTTCCTTGAATTTAAATGCGTAGGAAGAAAGATGCCTTGTAATGTAGTTAACCTGCAACTACCTTAGTACGTATTTTCTACTTTAAATACCAGAGCCGGATCATGGTCAAATAGGGCCCTAGGCAGGGTAATAGACCACCCCCCAGAGCAGTCCCTCCTGCAGCAACCTCCTACCCCTCCTAGCAGCAGCCCCCTCCTCAGCCATTCTGGTGTTACATTATTTGAATATTTCTCACCAGTTAGCATGCATATGGTTCTCTTATTTGCTTCTACAGTGATTACAGATATTGAAATAAAATGGCACAAACACAGATAGCCATTTCTAAACAAACAATACAGTCTCACAATGAAAACAGACTTAGCACGAGCAGTAAACTTATTTGCCCTTGAAACATACATTCATTGAAATGGCATAAAAACCCACGTTCACAGAAAATGCATCTGGCCAGTGGAGAATTAAGTTTACCTTTTGTGCTGTTTTCAAAACAGACTCCTTCCACAAATTTTTTTAGGGACATTTATACATGCATTTGTTCTTTGATTCACCTTATATTCCTTGTATAACACAGCACCACTTGTTAGAATGCGTTTTAAATTTGTAATTTTTAAACATTCTTTTAATTCTTTTAATTTAATTCTTTTAATAAGCAATGAAACAATAAGCAATGAAACAAAATGTATGAACCAATAACTGCCCATTTCAGAAAATTTCAACCATAAAAGGCCACTCAAGACTTCTATCATTACAACCCACCGCTATCAGTCAATAAGCACAATCTCTGCAGAAGTAAAATTCATCCGAATAATTCTACATTAAACAGATTTGTAACTAATGAAGTGGCTGTTACTGGTAAACAACTTTACATTTCCATTTAATCTACAAATTCGGTGCTTGCTGCCGTTGAAGAATTAATTGCCTACGTTACATGAATGACTGAGAAAACGACAAGTTCATAGTTACTAGGCATCTTATAGAAAGGAGGGCACACACTAAGGAATGCAGAACCCCTATCCACCCTTAAAATGCAACAAATAATCAGCAACTAGGGCATTGCATAGCATGCATCCGTACCTCAACCTCAAAAAGAGGGGGCAAAGGCCTCCAAACAGGGGCACATAAGTATTGCTCATAGACTATTAAAGCTGCTAGAACAGCATTTGTCTCAGCATGTCATTTTTGGAAGGAAATGAAGGCTGAAACTCAAATGTATGACATTTAATTATTTAAATCCTCAGTGATTTGCCAGCAAACCACAAATTTTATGAGGAATAGACCAAAAATATGAGGCGAGATGTGCCGCACCATAAACTCAGCACAGTCGGAAAAGGACACATTTTTAGTAAAGGGTTCTTAATTAAAGTTCAGGCTAACAAAATTCAGTATTGCTTAAATAGTAAAAAAAAACTTCCCTGGCACATTACAGAAACTAATTAGTTATCAGTAAGCAGAGATGTACAAAAATAGAATGGTTACCTATTAGTGCAGGTTATCCATATAAACAGTGTATAGCAAAAACAATTAAAAAATGGCAAAATCACATGTTATATACAGTGGTAAAACAGAAAGTACACAGGAAGTTTCACCAGCTATGAGCAATGCGCTATGTAATAACATCAGTAATCAAGCAAAAAGCCAGTCATATATGTGCAGACAAGTCATCCTAGCTACTTCTCAAAGCACAATAGCTAAAGCACTGTAAAATCACAGAGACTTTCCTAAATCAAGAGACCAGAATGCCTGCAGTGAATATAAACACTCCATGCAAAGTAACTGCAGATTCAGATAAATGAGATAGGCTGAAAGATCCAGATAAAGTCTGCCCTCAAGGTAATCTTGTTAAACACTGAGACAGTTAATCAGAGGTGCGTTGTTCCAGATTAGTTTAGGAGATGAGAGTGCAATCCTTACCGATATCCACTGTAGCCAGTATAAAATACAAGAACTCAATCACAAAATAGCTTACGACGATACTTGTTACAATTTTAGCACAAAAAGGGAGAGAATCGCAGTAGTAAGATGGTCACGCATCACCAAGGAACTCTGGTATCCGCTGTTATGAGGGGCCAACAAAAGTATTTAAAGAAATGGCACAGATATGTTATAGGAGATTTTCAACCGGGCACAAACACACTCTCCTCTGGCATACAGAAGCCCAGTTTAAACTTCCCAGAAAGACACATACATTTACCTTCTTTTTAAGCCGAATGACAACACACGTACACATGGAATTACCCCCTCTCATAACTGAAGTGCTAGTTTAATTTCCGCGCGCAACTTGGAACATCTTTACATCCACGTCGGAATGTACGTTCCCCTCCTTAAAGGAGAAGACTTCACTATCGTGGAATGAAGATTTTTTTTCCCCCATCTGGCCAACCTGCAGGTATAAAAGTGGGAGGGCTCTTGCCCTTCCCCCTCATACTATTATTCTGGCGCCCTATCGTTTACTTATTTATTGTTCATATTATGGGTTCGCATAATAAGAAAAGTAAATTAATTCAAATAAATAAACACAAATTGTGTCCTTTAGGAGGCAGACATATACGGCGCCCTAGGCGGTTGCCTAGTTCGCCTATGCATAAGGCCGGCCGTGGGTAGTACGCATCCTGAAGATCTACAGAGCATATAAAACTGTCTTTCTCCAGAAAGGGGAGCATTGACTGAAGCGTGACCATCTGGAACTTCATCTTTTTCACTGACTTGTTTAGTCTGCTTAGGTCCAGATTAGGTCTCCAGTCCCAGTTTTCTTTGGAACTAAAAAGAACTTTGAGTAAGTTCCATATCCTCTCTGGTCTGCTGGGACTAGCTGAATGACTCTTCTCCAGCAACCTTTGGACCTCTAAGGCTGCTTTGGTCCCTGTGACTGGGTGGAACGTCTGGGATTTTCTTTACTAGAGGGGGTGGAGTGGCAAAGGGAATAGAGTATCCTCTGGATATTATGCTTTGTACCCAGCTGTTATTTTTAGCCATGTGTCTAGGTACAAAGATAGGCATCCCTTGACTACCTCCAGAGATGAACAGTCAGGCCTCCTTTCAGGAGCGCTGATGGGGCTTGCCAAAGAACTGATTTCTGTCTGGTTCTGCAGCCCCCCTCTGCCATGTGGGCATCTTCCATTATTACCCCTCTCCTCTGCCTCTAGAGGGGATTTCACCACGAGTGTTCTGGAAAGATACTTGAGATGTAGAGAACCACATCTTTCCACCGCCCCTCCCTTTGGGGTAAAGTCTATTCGGGGTAGAAAAACGTACTCTGACAGAGAACAAGGTCTTTCAGTCTTTTTCACTTCTGGTAAGTGTTTCCTTTACCACTGGTCCGAAAAGGGATGAACCGTCAAAGGGGGTGTTAATGAAGGAAGACTTAAAGGGTTCTGCAAAGGAACATACACGCATCCAGGAATGTCTCCAGAGTGTGATTCCTGTACCCGCTGCTCTGCTCGTACCATCAGCTGCATATAATAACAGACGCATGAATGAGTTCACTATCGAATTAAGAGTGGAGAGCTGGGCAGTTACCTTGTCCGACACCTCCACAGTTACTGAACCCTGCAGGGTGTCTCCTAGCTCCTTCAGGAGATCCCTTTGTAATATGGTAACATGTGTGAGGTAACTCAGTGATCGAAGGACAAAGGCCACTGAACTAAACATATGGATTCTCTATTACGAAGATGAACAGATGAAGTCTCTGATAATTCCTTCTTGGTGGCTGCTGCCACCACCACAGCATCAACAGGTACTCCTTTAGTAAGATCCGGGTCTGAGGGCTAATTATAAATTTGTTAGGCCTTCTGGGGACAGCCTCCATGGTGTCTGGGGAATCCCATGCCCTTCGAGTGAGTAATTAAAGCAACTCAACAAAGGGTGGAGACACCCAACAGGTGGAGGGTTGAGACCCAAAAGCCTTCAGGAGAACTAACTCATCAGAAGGGTTAAGTGATTTCCAGCCACTCCTCCGTTTAATAATGTCTAAGATATCTGCAAAGGAGATCTTCTGAGGGGGACCCTTCTGACTCATCCAAGTCAGTATCAGAAGTGACTGACTCCTGTGGGGAGTGCAGATGCTTCCTCTTGCAAAGTCTCTTCCTAGGCACTTCTTCAGTGGGAGCTTCTGGAGAAGTCTTGGAAGACCATGGCTCACCCAATGAGGCTTCCTGAGGCTCAGGACCTCTACGCTTCAATGGAGCGTATGATGAAGAGGCAGACACCGGTGCTTTTAGGGAGGGAGTCACTCGAACTGATGGAGTGGTCATTGGGGTGGACAAAGCCCTTCTCATAGCCTCAAAGGGCCCTCTGTCCTGGTGAGAATAATCCCACGGATCCAAAGATTCGATGGAAACGGTCTGTGCCGGTACAGAGGGTTCTGAGCCAGAGGTCGAGGCTAAACTCACTCGAGCCGAAGCCCCAAGAGGTCAAGTCGGTCCTACTAGCCTCCCCAGACCTGAACGGTGAGTGTTGGCCCAGAGATCCCTCTGTCGGCACCGAAGACATCAGAGCAGTCTGGGCCGAAAAACCTAGAGTATGTGTCGGTCTTGAGGGGTCCACGATCATCAGTTCCACGCTCTCCGGCTCTGAAACTTCCATGCAGATCGGAGGAGAAACAGAAGATGTTGGAGGAACCAAGGCCGGCTCTGAAGCCCCCAGGGTCGGTGCCGATAACATTTTTGCCAGCACCGGTATCTGTAGAATCTTCTTCACCATGCAGCCCACATCGAAATCATACAGTCTGCTTGAAGCCCATGAAGAATGTGATGAAGCCACCGATTGCAATATGGGAGAAATTAATGTAAGAGATACCGTCTCCAAGGTCGGGGACTGGCTCCTAACCATAAAGACGGTCAGCTCTGAAGGCTGTGGAACTGATGTCAAAGCTTTACTAGAAGCGGATTTCATAGTAGATGTACACTCTTGTCGGTTTCAAAGGTTTTCTGGAGTGCTTGTCTGACTTAACCAGCAACTCTTGGAGAGAGGATTTCAACAGACCCTTATCCATGAATTTTCTTTTCCTCTCATGCAACACTCTGGAGCTACAGTAGTGGCATATAGCACAGCTTCCCTGTAGGTGTACCTCACCCAAACAGTAGACACATTCAGTATCATCAGTTATAGACATCTTTTGCCCACATCTTGGGCATTTTTTGAAGCCAGACTTGGCTTTTTTCTTCTCCCGCTGAGACATATTTTCAAAGGTACAAAGGCAAACACTAATTATAGTAAATCACAGTAACAATGCCCTGCAAAAAAAGAGGGCTCTAACAGTAATAAGCACACAAACCAACTAGTAAAGCCTTGAGAAAAAAAGGCTCTGAGAAAATTAGCTATTAATATAAATTTTTAGCCAAAAGAAATCATCTGCCCTGTAAATAAAAGGGTTGTAATTCTTTCAAGATATATATATATATATATATATATATATATATATATATATATATATATATATATATACATACATATATACACACACACACACACATATACATACACACACACATATATATATATATATATATATATATACATACACATATACACACATATACACACTGTAATGCTATAGGTAAGACAAAAAAGGCCACTAACCTCTAATTTTACTATTAGTATAAGATAACTATGTGCCCTGTGAAAAGGAAGGGCTGTAATTTAATACAAACACACTCAATAGGATACTACAGATGAAGAGTAAAAAAAGGCCTAAAAACACGGCCACTAATTTCTCAGTAATTTAACTGAGATAGAGAGGGAGAAAAAAGGCCTAAAAAAGACTGCCTCAATAACGAACTAGATTATCTAAACAATCTAAGTATAGCCCTAACACTCTATGTAATGAATAAGCAACACACCAAGCTATTTTAACAGTTATGATTAAGTATATATTCATTGTCCAGAGCTGGTGAATGTCCGATCAAGTTACAGCTGCAAACAAGATCTGAGGGAAGATCAGGGTGCATCATGGGATAGGGAGTTGGCCTCGAGCTGGTTGAAGACCTCGAGCTTTTGCAGTTGGCCGAGTCAGAGTCGAGGATTGGCTCCGAACCCATCAGTAAGAATGAACGGCAAGATACAACAACTTCACGTTTGGTATTTTTGATGCCATTTACTTCATAGATGTGCAACAAACCCAGTTATGTGAAAAGATGATGCCCTGTAGGCTAGGCATAGAGCACCATGCAGCACTGGACACGAGACAGACAGGGGATAGGTTTTAATATGGTCCACAAAGGCCATGTTTATTCCTTGCATTCTTTTCATAAGGAACCTCAGTGGACTCTCAAAGTTGTTGCAAGTACTCAGTCGGGTAAATGCCAAGGGGTGAGCTGTACTCGATGATTGGTCTGATGAGGGAAGAGTACAGCGGAACAATGACCTCTCCTAGAACTGGATGCCACACCCTTACTTAAGTCATGCAGAATGATGTTCACACTACAGTAGACATCTGGTGGTCAAAGGTCAGATTACTGTCAACATGCATTCCCACATCCACTTACAGATGCATATTACTAATGTTGTAATTTCCATAGGTGGCCATCTTTCCAAAGGGTATTATTTTTTCACATAGAGTTTCAGTCCATGGATCTGGCACCAGGTGTTTGTGTCATGCCCTTGAGGTGTATTTGTGTCTTTAAATGGATTCAGTGTCCACGCCTAGTTTGCAGTAGTCAGCCAGAAGTCCTTGATGTTCATCTTTACATCAGAGAAGTGAAGGACAGGCCTCAGCACAGATCCCTGAGAGACTCTGCTAGTGACAGTCCTCTTTGAAGAGGTGGATTCCTCTAACTTCGTGTCCTATCATGGAGCCAGTTGGCTACTATACATTGAGCGACATGTGGGTTTCTGTCAAATATTATAAATTTATTTACAGTGCCAAAGTGAAGTATTGTGTTGAACATATTCGGCAGGTCAAAGTAGGCAGCGTGCACTGTTTTGCCCCTGCCCATACTTTGTGACTTTCTTGAAGTCCACAAGTTACGTAGGCATGAACTGCCTTTGATTAAAAAAAAAACTGCGTAAGGTCCAGTGTCTGCACATTTCCTACGTCATTGTTAATCAGTTCCATGATAACTATTTCTATAGCCTTGCATAAGAGGCTCATCAGATCTGTTGTTCCCAGAGTCTACTGGATGGCCCCCCTTTTGTGTAGAGAAATAAGTTTACAGTTCTCTATTCATTTACCACAAAGCCTATCTTAAGGCTGTGGTTAGAGAATCTAGCAAGTCTGAGAGGTCAAGTTTCATGCTATTCAGGAGTCATCCTGGGATATTATCAGGGCTCACAGAAGTAGTGTTCTTGGCTTTAGGGAGCATGGTGAGGAATTGCTCTTTAGTGACGGCTGCTGAAGAAATGGTTCATCTTGTGGAATCCATGGTGGTTGTGTACAGCAGTGTAAACCACGGTAATTAAAAGTTCACCTACTCACACATGAACACTTTGGACATATATAACCTGTGCCAAATCACTTCACTTTATTTATGTACTTGTCTGTTCATCCATTTTTCATATTCCTTCTGTAGGTGGACTCCACACTGGTAAGTGTTTTTCTGTCAGATAAACCTTAGTGTGATCTGAGGGAGGCCTACAAACCTGGTCATATGATCATGGTCTGTTACTGAAGCCTTCCAAATGCAAAGTCTAGGCCCTTCCTGATCTTTGCTCTTTTCTCTCTCTTTCAAAGATGGCATGCGGTTTTTCTACTGTGGACAGAGCTATGAGTACCTGATGCTCAGTCCTGACCAGCTGTCATCTTACAATGTCATGCTATCACTTACACCACCATTTAGATGTTTTCTAGCCTGTGTCAATGGCATATAGTGATAAAGCCCCGAGTACAGCCCAGATGACTCGGGTTAGACTACAGGCTTGGGCAACCGGAGCAGACAGGAAGTATGGGTGTGTGCACACTTGAGATGCACTCTTGTGGGCTGATTTTCAGGACATCAGGGAAACATCTGCATAGCGCCATCTGTGGGGAGGCACAGCAGTCCTGCTGAACTTCAGCCTCTTGCAGAAGTAATGGGTGGTGCAGTGCTATCAATTGCAAGCCATAACCATGGGACATTACTGGGCATACATGGCAGATGGGATGGATAGAAAGGAAAAAATCCTCAAACTATCCCGGATGACTGCCTAAATAGCCCTTCTCAAATTCTTGCCATCAGTGCTCAGTGAAAGAATGGGTCATGAGCTGGGCAGGGATTAAGAACTGGCAGGCATTGGGGACAAAAAGGTGTAGCATTCAGATTTCTTTACATCAGCAAAACCTAGCATTGCACAATCAATGCCAAGTCACATGCCGTTTTGTAATGTGGTCATGTGCAATCTGTAATAACTTTTACAAGGTCAGTGTATCTATATGGCCTTTAACATTGCAAATTATGCCACAAATGTGCCTCCTGAACCTCCCTACAGAAAAGTTAACTTATTTGGAGTGGTTTTCTCATAACAAAATGGTCTCAGCTCAAATATACCTTGAATTCTGTACACCACACAGGAATGCATTTCTCCAGGGAAGAATCTTCAGCAGCATTTGCCAGCCAGCCTGGCAAGGTCAACCATCAGTTTCAAACAACACTGCCTAGGATAGAACTTGCTGGTACTCTAGGAATAGTTCTTTTAGCTCAGAAGCTCCTAAAATATGGCACATCTTGTCACTGCAGTTGTATGCTGACCCACTAATCCTCCCACTTCTCTGTATGTAGACACTTTGATTTTACAAACTTCAGCACTGCTGCACATCAATAGTGTGATTTTAAATGCCACACTACAGTATTAGGAGTATCAGTATGTAGTTCTACTTAATAAAACTGCAACCATACATTTTAATCTGCGTTGGTCATTTGTATATTATACATTCTATCAATTTTGTCTAATACATCGTTTGTTGACAGAGCTTCCTCCCCAGATCTTTGCTGTAAAAGGAAAAGAACTAATCTAACACAATCCACAACAGTACAATGAGAGTTTTTTAGGTTGCATTAGAGTCATGAACAGTGGCTTTTTGTTGACCAGGTAACTACCAAGACTCTCTTCTGCCACAACCCGAGCCAAAAGGCAATGAATGACAATGCATGAAGTACAATTACCATAAATACAATAAAAGATTATAAATACAGAACAAAATCAGTCAGAGCTATTGTAATTAGTCTTTCATAGAGAACTGCAGAAAAGTACAAAACACACACTGGTCTTACAAGATACATTCCACCTGTATTTGTAGAAATGGATTTTGTTTGGAATATTTTTCAATTACCATAATGTCAAGGACACCAACTTTCATTATACGTAGATGTCTCAGAGAAATACCCAAGTTAGCCACTTAGGTTGTGCTGATGAGCCTCATAAAAACAGCAAAATGAGTTATGCCTACAGACAAGGGAGTTTGGCTTTAAATAACAGAATGCATAATTAAAAACTTGTAAAATAAAAAGTCAGTGGGCATTCAGAATCTTCAAAAGATGAAACACCTGAATATCCTGAACAGCTCATTTGCAAAGTATTAGTTTAAGGTTGTGCACACACAACAAAGTATTAGTTTAAGGGTGTGCACACTTATGCAACCAGCTAATAGTACTTTTTTTTAATTTTTTTTACATTTTTTTCCCCTAACAGGTTTATTTTTCAATTGACTTGTACAGGTTATAGATCACATTAAAAGTGTGAACGTTTTGAAATTATTTCTTGTGGTCTCTTTTTTTATATATCACAAAAACCTGGCATTTTAACAGGGTTGTACACTTTTTATATTACAATAACTGTTATACACAACTGATTTTTTCTTTAAACAATTATTTTACGGGTTGAGTGTGTTGATTCCGATCCTGTGTGCGCTGTTCTGTTTTCATTGAAGTCTCTTGATCTTTCATTAGAACACATACTCATAGGCTGTTACCAACTACATTCGAATCTTCCACAGACATTTGGACACGGCCTGCTTTTTGTATTTTTAGCCACAGGAAGAACCATTAAAGTACCAAAAATCAAAACCATTGGCCAATTTGGAGCATGACAATAGTACAGCACACTTTTATGGGGCTTTGAAAAAAATTTTCTAACATGCATCAAATGTTTCTTAAAGTAAAAGTAGTGGCTAGTTACCCCTGGAAGCTGAAGCGCTTTCGCTCACATAAGTTTCAACAGATAATTCCTTGTTGTAGCTAAGCATTAAGTTTTGTGAAGATCAAATTTTGTTGAAGATGCACGTGATAGTGGTGTTTGGCTTGGTTTAGGCCAGGATAATTCCGATAACGGAGGTAATGGTTTTTGGAAAATGGTGCTGCTCTCTTCTTGGGTATTAAGGAAGGCGTTAACTATTGGTTCTTCTCCCTGGCAGTGGTAATAGTTTTGCTGGAATGAGCAGAGCAGATCTAATATATCAAGCAAGGGATAGCGACACGTTCTTTACAAACACCTATGAGCATGGTATTCATTTTATTTTTTAACCAGGTAGTCACCAATTACAAAAAAAGAAAAGAAACATTTTTGGTATTTACAGTTTGCTCTCTACTCTGTATGGGTTTACAAGCTGGGTCTATTTTTACTTTAACACTAGACTTCAAATGTTGCTGCTAGAGACACTTCCTTTTCCATTATGAAAATGACTTTGCATCTTTATTACTAGGGAGGGGGAGGGTTGAGCAAGACCTGTTATATGGTAGAGGGTTCCAGCAGTCTTTGCAATTTAAGCCTAAAGCTCTAATAGGCCAAATAATTGCTTTTAGGAATGTGTTGAACAGAGTCTGTTGTAACGAAGTATTGATTAATTTAGTGCAACCTCAGATTTGCTTGCCTGCTGACATTTTTGCCTCTTGCTATTAAATATACGTAAACCTCTTGGAGACTACTTTTTTAATTACATGTTTTTCCACAAGCCTGCCAAATGTCTGGCAACCAAACTGGTTATCACCCATTCATTCCCTGAAGGGGTTGACAGTCTGACCAGTTATTCCCCTTAAAGGATGAAAGCTGCACCATTCCACAGCCATCATCTGGGTACCTATCAGGAAATTCCCTGCTCAGCCCAAACTACTTCCCTCCCACATGCTCCTCAACAAGCATTTAAAGGGTCAAAATGCAAGAGGTGCAGCAAGCGGATTCACTCACTCACATGGGTGACAAAACCCCTCAAGCTACCCTGCGCCTCACTTGTTAGCCGCTGGCTTCCCGTTAATTCCTCGGTCTCTACTGGATTAAAGGGGAATGTGGTCAAGTTCTGACCCCCAAGGGAGAAATGAGCTGGCAAATGCTTGTTCGTTCTTCCCCTTCCCAGTCCACTCCTCCAGTGCCTGGGCCACCAGCTGAACCTGGTTCCTGTGGACCATAGCCTCCCTCCCTCTATGCCACAGCTTTGTGTGTGTAAAAGTGGTATATTTTCTGTGAGCACAAGGCCTTTTGCACTCATCCTAAAATATCCACCTTTAAGAACATTAAAGCTGTAGCCCTGTAGTACCAAACAATGCGACAGTAAAGAAAGTCTGTACTGAAACTGCTTAGGGATACTGCCTTCTCATGGTGCCATGGTTTATCCTATAGGCCTACACTACAGTCCAATGGGAAAACATGCAAATATGTTGCTGAAAGAACACACAAGGTGTACCGACTTCTAAGGGGTGCAGCTGCCAGTCTATTTTCCTCTTCTACGTTTATCAGTCTCCATCACCTTTGAACTTCATTGTTGACTTGCGCTCTACAATCTTCGCTAACAATTCACTCCAAAGTCCTGTCGTACTTTCCGTACCAGAATTTTTTTCATGTTAGGCCTGAAATTTGCATATTACAGCTTCCATGTGCTCCTTTCCTCACCTCTCTCTTCCCTGCTTTCCAATTTTCCCGCACTTTCACAACGTGCTGTATTTGTCTCGTATACCTTTCCTCTTTCATACACTGTAAACGAGCCAAATCCTTCCTTAAAATCTAAGCTCCACCTCTTTTAGCATTTACAACTCTCCTACCATATATTCTCGATTACTAAATCAGCATGGTTACGAGCAAATAGAGTATTCAAAGGGACGCGTCAGCAAGTCTTTAGACAGTGACATCAGGGTCACAAGTTTAGCTTACAAGTATGCATGCCCGATTTCTGATGGACTCTCACAGTTCCCTGAGTAATTGGTCCACAGAAGAACCGATTCCCACATACTTTTCCTCCTTTGTCTTTCTCAGGGTCTGTCCTCCTAGCATGAATGTTTCTCCTAGATATCCAATGGATAAGCACACTGCCTTTTCATTTTTTGTAATAAAGCCTGGCTAATACTCATTTGTCCACACTGCACACCTCAGCATATGTAAATAACATGGCCATGACATAAGACACAGACATGCTAACAGTACTGATCTTGGCACCATACCCAGAGTCATCTCACTTGTGACATATCTCCTTCTTGGACAGTTTCTCCTATAGTACCTCTCCTTTTACTTCGTTAGTGACATTCCCCACCAACCTATGAACCCATATCCAACCTATGAACCTATATGATTGGATGGGAGAAAGGAAATTCACACCAGGGATCACGCCAGTCACCCTGCTAGACAGAGGTCCAGAGAAGTAAATAGTGTGGGAAGAAATAGCCAAGGAATTGTTATGGCTAGGCTTGTATGGGCCGATAGCCTAGTACCAACCTATGAACCTATGCCTCTCACCTTTTTATGATATTCGGACAAAAGGCCAAGTTATTAAGTAACCTAAAACTTGAATGACTAACTGACAAGTTGCTAGACATGCAAGATCATCAAAGACTTTTCTTACCGGGTACCTAAGAGATGCACCAGTTCTCAAATGTTTCAAAATAATCCCCATGAGGGCTTTCTGCACGGAGTTAAAATATATGGGTACAACCTGTGTCTTCATACAAGGCTTTTTAAATTTATCAAGTTACCATGCTCATGTGGGCACATTCCTCTAAGGCATGCTGGTGACCCTGCACCTGGATTAAGTGAATGCACCCACAAAAGGACCAACACCCTTCTCTCCCAAGCAAACTGTCCAAAATGCAAAAAATACAAAACACATGAATGTGTGTGTAAACAAAGATTTTATTTAAAGATGAGCCCAAGATGACAGGATAACACAGCAAGAAATCTAATGCACAGGGAGGGGAAATGGCACCAACTGCAAACAGAACTTCTCACAATATTAATACAATAAACATTACATATCTGCTACAGCTTACTTCAGAGAGACCCTCTGAATTGGGCTATTTGGGCAGAGCCCTAACCAGCAAACCAAAACCAGAAATGAGAAGGAGTCATCTTATACACCCAAGGCACACTGAGGGTGTGAAACACAGACGAGACAGTCTACGAAGGATGCCCTACTGCTCATGCATAGACAAGTACTTGGCCGAGGTATGCACCGAGGAAAACGGCCATTTGCAGGGTAACATTTTGTTGATACTTGTAAGTGCTGTGTATCATTATACAAGGATCTTACACCAACACTCTACTACAGTTACTGCTCCCTCGTCACATATGCTGTCTGATAGTATCTCCATGGGTGGGCAACTCAGAAATAGAGGAACAGGTAATTTTTGTTTTAATTTTTCCCTTTTCTCAGAATCAGTCTATTTTCAGTGTGTGGGGCAGGGCTCCCATAGTTATGGGGAGCAGATGGGATGTAGCCCCTACACAAAGTTTTGTGAGTGGTATTAAATTACAATGTGCTTCAATTATTTTGATATGTACGCGTTTCAGCTGTGATATTCTGAACCTTGATTCTCTGAGACCATCATTGCACATCCCAACATTAACTGACCATGGCACAAGCACCATCCTACCATTAACTGACCATGGTGCAAGTAAGAGCATCATCCCACCATTAACTGACCATGGAGCAAGTACAAGCATCATCCCATCATTAACTGACCATGGAGCAAACACCAAAGCAGGTACAAACACCATCCCACCATTAACTGACCATGTCACAAACACCAAAGCAAGCACTACAAGCAATCACCTTAGTAATACACATTGACTTTAGCCACATCAGGTAAACATCAACTGCCCCTATGGTGTCAGAGACACTTCAACAAAAGGACCTTCCTACCAAAGGTAAAGCAGACTGACAACTGGACACTTTAAACGTTCAAGATTCAACCAAAACTGGTACTAAAGATATTGAGGGCAGAGGAGATTCATTCAGCTCTGTTCTGGGTTCCCTAAAACACACACATACATAAATAAATAAAAAATAATTAAATACAATAAATAAATTAAAAGCTTGTGATTAACACTAAGGATGTAGAGAACGCATTCTTCTCTCTTGGGTTTCTAGAAAAAGGACTGGAAGGCAATCAAAATGGTGAAATAATGCTTGGAGACTACTTTCAGGAGAGAGGAGTTCATCCCTGGGGAACAGCATCTTATTCCATGAAAACGCAGGGTGTGAAGTGCGAAAGGAACAGCATGTTGCTCAAAGGTAAAGTCCCAAGATGAAGATTTGTTCTTCATGGGGATCTGAAATGAATACTCCCTTTCAGAAATGACATGGATAGATGTTGCAGTCCCACAGGCTTGTTTTCAATTACTGCAGAAAGAAAAGGAAGATTTAAAAGTAAAGCAAGTAAAAACCTGACTAAAATAATATGAAATATTTCTGCTAGCAAAGCAGGTTTTAAGAGCCAACTATGACAAAGGCATCTCAGGTAAGACAAGAGTAATGGAGTTGCAGCCTAACAGGGCAGCTGGGACAGCTGGGACAGGTAGAACAAGAGTGACCAAAGGACAGCTCACGTGCCATAGTTACCCCACGGCCTAACAAGCAATCTAGGACAGTTAGAACAGTCTTTGAACATTTCAGAGCACCATGGTGGGGCAACATCCCCCTGTTGAAGACCAAGGTGATTAGCTGTGTGGAACTGTTATAACAGCCTGTCCCTTTGCACAGTGTATGCTGTAAATGCAGGATCACATGGGTGATATTAATGCATACAAGGAAACTCTCAGCCAGTTGTAAGGGAAAGCCAGCCATCACACAACCTCCAATCACGTCTCAGACATATGCGGTTACTGAAGGGTATCCCATAATGGAAACCGGTGAGCTCTTCCAAGGAGTGATGTGGCATGCCGATTTCATTTGGGAATGTGGACTAGATGAGTCAGTGGCATATTCAGAAGGGTAAGTGGTCAGTTTGTGGACCAAAGCATCACAAAAATAATTAAAAGATGTTCCTGTTTGCAAATCTACTAACTAGAGCAGAAAGGGAAACACGATGACTCGTATGAAGAGCCACATGTACTTTTTGCCTTTTAAGCAGGCCTTGTACATGCCTTCTTGGAAGGGACAAGAATTTCTACATTTGTGTTGGGACCTGCAGGAAACTGACGGCCATTGCTGCAGAAGGCAAGCTTGCAGACAATAGTGGTTCGCCCTTTATGACAAATTAGCTGCCACTAATCATACTAGGTCTCGTTTTTGGATGGCAAGACCTACTAAGTCAGAAAAGCTACGTCTTCTCTAGCTTTCAAGAAAAAAAAAACACAAGCCAAGGCCTTTAAAACAAAAGATATATCAAATGTTTAGATTCAGAAGGGATAGATATTTCATTTTATTTGATAAATTTATTAGCATTTGATTAGTGAAATAAACTAACTGGGTCACGACCCATTTTAGGTTCATAGGTAGGTACTAGGCTATCGGCCCGAGGGCCTACGTAAGCCTAGCCAAAAAGGTGCCCTGGCTTACGCCACCCAAGAAAGTTATTTTTCTGTGCCACTGTTGAGCAGACACACAGAAGTGATACCTGGGGTGAATTTCCTATTTCCCATCCACTCATCAAGATTTTTCTTGAAGAGTGCTAATGAAGAACTTTGCTTGACATAGATGGGCAGGCTGTTCCAGAGTATTGGAAGTCTGTGGGACAGGAATCTATCCCTCCAACATGTCCTGTTTATTGTGGTGACCAGGTTTAGGTCCCTAGACCGTATAGCTCAGAGGGATTGGGATTTCTTTAGGTGTAGTATATGTCCAACAGCTCTGGGTTTGACATAGCTTTATATGTTAAGCAGAGATCACATCAGAGTAGGCGTTATGCTACGGAGTAAAGCTGGAGTTTGAGACAGTCAGTGTAGGGCATCTGTACGAGACCAGTAATCCTCTTTGTGAGGTACTTCTGTGGCCTTTCCAGCTGCTGCAGATGTCTTGTGAGGTACATTCCAAAAGGAGCGTTGTACTCTATAATGGGTCTAATGAATGTCGAGTAGAGGGGAACAGATCTCTTTTTTCCTGGATGAGAACCCTTTTATGAGGAGGTGTGCCACGTAGAAGGACTTCCTGACTACTGTGGCGATGTAACTATCAAAGGACAGACTACTGTCCACCTTGGTCCCAAGGTCTCTTAATCACACATTTGGTGTTAAGTAGACTGCTGTCTATGCAGTAGTTCTTGGATACAGAGTTTTTACCAAAGAGGATGACAATGCACTTTTTGGCATTGAGGCCATGGCTCTGACACCAGGCATCTGTCTCAGCAAAACCCTTCTGTAGGATTTTCACATCATTTGAGCACTCCACTACGGTTCCTAGTTTGCAGTCATCTGCGAACTTCATTAGCCAGAGGCCTTCTGTGTTAACCTGTATTTCAGAGAAAGAGATACCAAACAGGAGAGGTCCCAGGACTGAACCCTGTGGTACTCCACTTGTCACTGGTTTGAGGTCAGATTTGGTGTGTGCAACTTTTACAGTGTGGGTTCTCTGTCAGTGAGCCAGTTGGCAACCCATCTTGTGATGTAGGGATTTATACCTAGTTTAGTGAGTTTTAGCTATAATTCCAGAATGGGAGATGGTGTCAAAAGCCTTGGCGAGGTCAAGATTGGCTGTGTGAACCACCTTACCCTCATCTACAGCTTTGGTGACTGCCTCAAAGAAGTCGATCAGATTCAGGAGGCATGATCTGCCTTTCACAAACCCAAACTGGGTGGGATACAGAGTTTGGAGGTTACCAATGTCTTTGTTTAGGAGTTCCATGATGACACGTTCCATGGCCTTGCAGACCAGGCTCATCAGGCTAATAGGGCGATACTTCCTGGGATCAGTGGTGGCTCCTCCTTTGTGGAGTGGGATAACTGTTGTACGCCATTCTATGGGCACAAAGCCTGATGTGAGGCTATGATTGAACATGGTGCTTAGGTGGGGAGCCAGTTCATTCTGCAGTTTGTGTAAAATGCAGCCTGAGATGTTGTCCGGCACCCATGGATGCTGTGTTTATGGCTTTAGAGAGTGCAGCTTTTACCTGCGTAGTTGTGATTACAGGGACTCTGCATTCTTCCTGTATAGATATGGGCCCTTTAGGGGGTGAGGGGGGGGGGATAAAGATAGCAGTGAACCTATCTGCCAGGATGTTGGCAATATCAGTTGGTTCTGTAATTTTTGTGCCGTTGTGCTGTAACTCAGAGCAGATCTGGGTGTTGCCATTCAGATTCTTGACATAGCTATAGAATGCTTTGTGGTTGTCCTTATAAATCAGTGGCAATTTTGTTTTCGTAGCTAGCTTTGGAGGATCCTATAAGAGATCTCAGCTTCTTACTGAGGCTGACCAGGGAGCTCCTCCACTCATGAGATTTTACTCTCTTTTGCAACAATTTCTTCCTTCTGTTGTACAGTTTGTTTATGGCAGGAACCACCAGATTGGCTTCCTTTTTTTTGGAGGATAGCGTCTTAGTTCTGTTTGGGATAGCATGATCCATGCACTCGTGCAAGTGCTTATAGACTGCATTTGTGTAGGATTCAGCAGTCGTAACTGTATTGTCCATCTGCATGGGTGTCATGAAGTTCACCACTTTTGTCTTAAGAAGCATGAAGTTGGCTTTGGAGAAATTGTTTACCGTGGTTTCCTTAATGGGGGGTGGGGGCAGGATGTGGATATCAAGGGTGATTAGCTTATGGTCGGATCGGACCGAGGAGTTGACTTCAGGTGTGGAACACCGGTCACTCATGTTGGTAATGATTAGGTCTAGGATACTGTTGCCCCTGGTGGGGGTGTGGATAAGTTGATCCAGGGCATTGGAGTTTATGAATTCCACAAAGCGTTGTGTGAAGGAGTTGGTACACGAGTAGTTTTCCCAGTTAATGGTGGGGTAGTTGAAATCGCCCATTATTAGGGTGTTTGGTTGAACCCTAATATTTTCCAATAAATCAAGAAAACAGGAGTGGGAATCTTGGGGCATGGTGGGGGATCTGTAGCATGCTACAATTTGGATTGCAGTTTAACCCAGAGTTAGTTGCACTTGGATAACCTCAGATGCATTATGCTGAGCAACTAGCCTGGAGATGTGGATATCCTTAATGAATATGGACATACCTCCACCTTTAGTGTTCCCGTCCAGGTTACATGGCCGAAAAGTGTGGTATGAGTTATAGCCTGGTAGTGCAGGGGTGCTCTCTGGAGCCTTGAACCAGGTCTCAGTCACTGCACAGATATCGATGTTCTCCATTTTAAGGAGTGCCTCGAGTGAGCGCATTTTGAGATTTAGACTTCTAGCATTGAGTAGCATTACCCTCAGTTTTTGCTTAACTGTTCCTGTTACGGTGGTGAATTTGTCATTTGAACCTTGCCTAAAAAAGGCACTATAGGGGCGGCAAGAGACTTAGCCAGTATCTGGAATCCCAGGGGCGACAAGTGCAGGCCATCTCTGGCAAAGCATTGTGGTCAGTCGACCAAGTCATGCCAAGCAGACAGATACTGGATCCCCCCAGAATGACACCAGAAGCTCAGCCAATTGTTGAAGTCAATTATTTTGTCCTTGTACTGCGGTATCATTCTGGGCGATGGCAGAATGCTACTCAGGGCGAGGGTCATACCTGCCTGGGCTACAAGATCGGAGAGCTCTTCCATGTCTCTCCATGTAGTCCAGGGAGGTATGTCTCAGGTCATTCACACCAACATGGACAATGACAGTCATATTTGTACTTGTTGTGGAGTGACCAGAGTGCGTGGGTTATGTGGAGGATCCTGGCACCCGACAGGCAGCTGACAGTAACCTTCTCCTTGTTTAGCCTGGTGAGTGGGAAATCAGTGTGCCTGACTATAGAGTCACCTAAGACTAGTGTGTTGGATACGTTGTTTTGCCTTATTGGCTGCTGTTGAGTGGCACACAGTCTGTGGGCTATGTGTCATTTAGGTTGTGTTGGGGATGGAAGTTGCTTATGTTTCTGCTTTGGAGGTCTCTGTTGCTTGGGCAGATTATTATTGAGAGCCTCCGCGAATGTTTTTGTGTTTCTATGTGTAGATTTTGGTGTAGATTTAGTGAGACTATGTGATAAGTGTGGTGCAAGTGTTTACCTTCTCCTCTTGAATGTCAAGTTCGGTCTTGGTTGGGGAGAGCTTTACCTCCAGTTTGGCTAGATAAGTGCATCTCTCACAGGTTGTAGTGTTGGGTGGTTGGAGGAGAGGGTTGTCTGTGCACATGAGGCAATTTCTACATTGCCCCAAGATACCCAGATTCATCAGATAGACAGGAGAGAACACTGGGAGATGACCCTTTTCAGCAAATGCCAAGGGAATCTCCAGCCAGATTAAACAGAACGCAACCAAAATCACTATTCCCTGTTGCACAAGCTTAACTTGTAACAAGCAAGGACAATGCTTTCATTTTACAAGTACCAAGATACTGCCTGACTGCCCAACATTAAAGATTCTGCTCGTATCTGAAACTGAAAAGCTGGAAAGTCTAAGAATGAAGGGAAACGACTTCAATACATTCTTGGACTATGAATCACCACCAACCCCAAATGGGTCCACCAGTCTTCAAAAAAACACTGATGAGACAAGACATTTTCAGAGCGAGGGAAAAAAGGTATTTCCAAGTTACAGGTTCCAAACTCACTGCGCACTAAAGAACAGCAACAGGTTACAGACACTGGAAGAAAGTATGAAACTAATGACTTGGTAACCAATGACAACCAGCGTCCCTCCTAGAAGGATCCTCAAATGCAGGCAGCTCAAATATTTAGCAAATGCAGCTGACACTAGGCATAGCAGACAAAGAATTACTTAATTCTGCCAGCACACTATGGATAGTGGTACAAATCCCAGACTATGACCCAAATGACGTGAGCTTGATTAGTAGCTCTGAGGCTTGAAAACACTGGCAGAGGAGGGTGGTCATGTCCACCCTTGGTGAAGTTTGGGGCACAGCAAAATGCACATAGCCCTAAATCCCCCCAAAGGGGGAGGAGTGGAATTGGTGTGCGTGTGTCCTATGGCAAGCACTTGGCTCACCAAACCAACTCCTGCTGGTAAGCCCTCATTAGTGAGTGTAATGGAGGGTACACTCACAGGGGGATGGCACTGCAAATCCCCACAGTGGTGTGGGCAGCTCATCCCCTCCAATCAGAAGCAGGGTTAGAGAAATAAATGCAGTCATTGCCGGGAAGCTAGTCAGAGCATATACTCCCCAAAGTCGCTTCTATGTTCAGCCATCAAATTAAAATCTCAGCAACCGGCTAATAATCTAACGTTAAACACTGAACATGCAAATTACTGAGCAATTGTAGCTCTGAAAATTATATTGAATGGCCACATGTGGCCAACACCGCAAATGACCTTCATAAAAACACCTTATCAACCAAGATGGGAGGTTGTGCCCACCACAACCCCCCTAACTATACATACCAACTCCAAGATCACACTACAGTGGGGAATAGGTCACATTTATAAAAGGTTTTTTTTAGCTTACCTTACTCATCACAGTACTTCCTGGTTGTTGGCCAACTACGGCCATTCAATGATATTTTTGGAGATGAGCTTATTCGGTAATTTCCATGTTTGGTGTTTAACATTCGATTAGCCGTTCGCTGATATTTTAATTTGATAGCCGACTACAGACACCCCCCCAAAAGTCTGCTAGAATGATAATCCCTATGGACAGTTCCCATCCTACTGAGTCTAGATTCAAAGAAACGTTACTGTCATTTAGGATCACGCAAGTGCAGCCTAAATGAAATTACAAAATGTCAGCTCACGAGAAATGCAGTGCAAATAATATAGATACAGTGGTATCAGATTACAACATGATACCACTGTACCTATATTATTTGCACTAAATTTCTCTCGCGAGCTGACATTTTGCAATTTCATTTAGGCTGCACTTGTGTGGTCCTAAATGACATTAACGTTTCTTTGAAACATAGTAGGCCGTGGTGGTTCAGCAGTTAGCGTTGTCACCTCACAGCAAGAGGTTCTTCGGTTCAATTCTCAGCTGGAGCTGCTCCTGTCTGGAGTCTGCATGTCCTCCCCGCAATCGAGTGATGTTTAAAGACATGCAGGTAGGTGCGTGTGTGAATGGGTGTGTCTTCTTTGAAGGTTGGGCTGGCACCTCAGCACCGGAAAAATCCAATGCCAATCATTAGCGGACTGGAGTTTTGCTGTGGCGACCCGTAACCGGGAAAAGCCGAAAGACATTAGTTTAGGTATCAAAGAACAACATAAGAAAGAAAATAACACGTATGACATGCAAGAGGTAGTTCACATTGCAAAAACACACAATACCCATTATCCAATGATAAATAAATACCCACCAACAAACCCGTTCACCGTTAAGACAGAGACTAGAGACTTTTGAATAGTAGCTGTTTAGTTACCGTATTGCACTTGTTAACCTTAGATGTGACTCTGTATCGCCATCATATTGTGTAATAGTAATACTGGCAGTAATTGCTCAGAGCAGCAGGATTAAGTGGGAAAAGAAAAAGTTTTCAATGTATCAGGTATTATGGCTGGTGTCCTTGTTAAGTCTCACAGCTGTAGGACACAAATTGTCCCTGAATCTGGTAGTCCTTCAGCGGAAGCTGCGGTACCTCCTCTTCCAGACGCAAGTTGTGAGAACCAGTTGTGGACCGGATGGGTCAAATCAGCTAGTATTTTGTATGTTCTCTTTCGTGTTCAGAAAAAAACCCTGAATAGAAGGGAGGTTTGTGCCCAAGAGTTTAACCACCCTCTCCACCCTCTGTAATTTCTTCTTGTCAGCAACTGTGCAGTTGCCGAACTGTGCTATAAAGTTGCTAGTGAAGATGCTCTCAATAGCTCCCCTGTAAAAAGTGGTAAGAGCAGAGAGTAGGAGCATGGCCTATTTGAGCTTTCTCTGAAGGTGAACCCTCTGTTGAGCCTTCTTGACTATATAATTGGAATTAACAGTCCAGGAGAGGCCACCAGAGATGTCAAGGCCAAGGAACTTGATTGGATCCACCATGAAGGGACAAACAGGCTCAATTCCAACAGAAGGAGTTGAAATGGTTAACAGACAGATGTAGAAAAAGCACCTGGGGAAAAAGAGGCAGATGTGAATCTTGACTGCAGTACAAAGAAACGGTAGGGTATTACTGAGCTTCCAATCCCTGTCCGTCACAGCAAAGTTCCAACAGAGTCGAGAACCATTCCACTGCAGACTCTGCTCTGTACAGGGAGCAGAAACAACTTACTCTTTTGATTCAAATAATCAGCTGCTGGAGCAGGGAATTACCCCAAGCACATTCTACCATAATGAAATCTAGGAAGAGGTTATTAGAAGTCATCTAGCTTTGGGAAAAGATCCCTACATCACAAGACCTCTGTTGTCAAAATAAATCAGTTAAAGAAAATCTCGGGGTGGATGAATGAGCAGAACAATACATCCTGTAATGAAACTGCTGGCGTTTCGTGGAGAAACAACTGAATTGCCAAGTGAGGTTCCTACATTCTTATGTGCTAACAGGCATTCATCACGTCGTGCCACTATTCAGAATTCTTACAATAAAAGCAGCAACCTCATAGCAAGCATGCAAAGTATCATATTCAATATGAAAAATGAAACTGGATCTAGAATGGGTGTGCACCTCCCTCCCTCTATCCCCAGACTTTCTACATCCAGACAATGGTAGCGGTGAAGTCCTTCTCCTTGTTCTTCCTTGATTATTCTCTTCCCTGTTCTATCACCCGGTTTTGGGGGGGGGGGTGACTGGAACCAATCTAACCCCCCTCTGCCAAACTGTTCCATAAGAGCAAGATGAGATGGAATTAATTCCAACAAGTGTAGTTTATGTACTATGCCCAGGACCTACTTGTCATGGATGACAGCTCTCTAAACCTGGGTCAAAACTGCTGCATCATTCAGTTGGGAAGTTAGGACAGCTAAGGTGCCACAGCACAAAGCCCCTCATATACTCAAAGAACTTGGTTCGAGAACCATGCAGTGCTCTGGAAATGCCACTACACCTACCTTGCTTTTTGCGGAAGGCTGAAATGGCCTCAAGGGTGGAGAAGATGCACGTATACGCTCTACAAAGAAATAAACCCTACCATTTTTCTGCAGGTCCCTTGTGATTTTCTTGGCTGGGATTTTCAAAAATGACATGTCTGATGGACATATCTGGAATCCTCTGTCAAAGCTCTTTCTGCAAAGTGGAGAAAAAAATCACATGGAGGATCACAGAAGCAACTGCTCCATCCATGGCAACTAATGTGCAGTCACATGATCTTACATTGACATTTTTAACAGTTCTGTGGCCTGGTCCTTCACATAGTAGCAAGTAACAAAGGTCATGCCAGCTGAAGACCAACCCTTCTTACCATACTTGACAACAGCTTTAGAGTGCTCATCTGGTAGTAGCAAGGTGGTCAGAATGGTTTGTCCCTTTTGCTTGCTTTTTATTTTACCAATGAAGTGGCACTCAATTGTCAGTACACTCATTTACTTAAAATTCGGATGCACAAATTACTGCAATAGTGAACTGATGGAACTGATTTACAAGAAACCTTTACTACAGGAATCAAAAGAAAAAGCATCTCACTAAAGCTGCAGTTTGACGTTAAGTGGCAAACAATGCAATTCAGTTTTTAAAATAGTTGATTTAAACAATGATTCTTATTCTTAACAGAATAATCAAACAGCTCTATTCTTGATGGTCTGTGTATCATAATAGGTTCATCTGAATATAACTGCCATTTCTAAGAAAGCAAGTTCTGCCTCATGTTTGTAAGTGCAAGTTCTGCGCCAATTACTGCATTTTACATTTAAGCACAAGAGGGAAAAACACTTAGATGCTACAGTAATTCTAGTCAGCCAAATATCCAAATCAAGGTGATTCCAAGATGGCTTGCTTTGTATACAACTGCCAGATATATCCCTATTTGTCTAAAACGCTATCACAATCAGCATTACTAAAATCATTCTACTTTGTTTAAAATAAAATCAGAAAAAAAGTCACTTTAAAGTACCTACCAAGACAACTAGTCAGACACTTGGTGGATGACAGAAATAATCAGGCTTCTTAGCAGACCGAAGGACTTAAGTCAGGATGTCTCTTGGCCTGAAATACAACGGAGATGATACTAAAATTGATCTATAATCATCAGGGCACAAAATAACTCTATGTACTTTGTTATCATGAAAGAGTTCCTTAAAAGAAATGTTCTTGGGGGAGCAGAAAGGGAAGAGACTAGAGGGCTCACTGTCCCTCCGGTCTCTAACAGAGGGATCTAATAATGTAAAAGCAGACCCTGGAAAAGAAGCCATTCAGTAAGTAGGGAGTAGTACTGATGACTAGTCAGTGTGGAATACAGGGTGCACATATTAAATGGGGTACAAATAAATATATACAGCAAAAGCTATGCTGGTCACTGGCCTCCCACTAGACTGAACTACCTTCTGATGTGTGGTCTCCCACATTCAGTCAGTTATTCGCCACACTGAACTGAGCAGGCCTTCATCATCATGCAGGAAATAGCATGACTGCAGCAATTCCTTAAGTAATTTTCATGCACTCAGCAGTGAGGGACTCCTTGCTTAGGAGATAAGGACATGTTAAAGGAACTGCACCCACAAGGCCACAGTCAGGTCCTTTACCAACATCAGGGATCCCTTAAGCTATCAGCCTCTCTTTCTGAGTAACCTGAGCGTGTATGGAAGCAGGAATGGATATTTGGGAAACACTTACTATAGTGGGAGACAGACAGGTACCTCTGCAATCTAACTCATACACACCCAAAGACCTAAGCAAGACAATGACTGCTAAACTACAAGAGGACTACCTCCCAGAGGCTGTTGAGGCACCATGTTCCTTCAGCTCATCCTTACCCTGTCAGACACCTCTTAATGGGTAGGAGCAGTCAAGTGATGAATTGTAAATGGTGATTCAAAGTGTGCAAGTAACTGATCAAATACTCAGAAATAACTGCAAACCACTTTGTACTGTTTCACACAGACACACACTCTCTGTACTACAGGTGCAGGGGTGTTAGTGCAGGCTAAAGGAGGTTTCTCCTTGTAAGCATTAGGGATTAGGGATTAGGAAATAAGAAAAATCCTTGTAAGGGGATACAGGAAAGAATTACCAAGTGTTAACCCACTACAGGAGGTCCCCTGAAGTGAGATGCAACATTACTGAACTCGCCCATAAGGCTACACTACTAATGATGTAGAACACAGTCTTACCCTTGTTAACCAGGCAAGGATCCTAGGCACAGCTGCAGACTAGAAGCACGGTTTGTAGAAATGACTTGCTGCTACTTTCTAATAGTATGATTTTTTTTTTAATTTATTATATTTTTTTTATTTTATTATTTTTGGAGTTGCCGTGGTGGTGCAGCAGTTAGCACTGTCGCCTCACAGCAAGAGGTTCTCCAGCTCGAGCACCTTCTGTGCAGAGTCTGCATGTCCTCACCGCAGTCAAGTGACGTTAAAGACATGCAGGCAGGTGCGTGAATGGGTGTGCCTTCTTTGAAGGTTGGGTGTCGGGCTGGCAACTCGGCACTGTAAAAAAATCCACTGCCAATCATTAGTGGACCGGAGTCGTTCTATGGTGACCCCTAAAGCCGAAAGACATTATATTTTTTATTTTCCTTTTGTTTACAGAGTTTGTCAAATTGGGTTAAGTCAAAAAATATCCTTTTCAGCTGACATCTGGGGAGAAATACAAAAACCACCACAAATGCCATATTGTAGCAAAAAATTTAAGAAAAGGTATAAACAGTTTTCTAAATGCTATCAAATGTTGCAGAAAAGTGAACAGTAATCAAAAACATGCATTTTAATAGCAGTTTGACGAAAGCCTCTTACACGTACACAAGTGATAGTGCAATCACTGCCATTGAAGAAAGTTGCCAGTTCTCATACAGACGAGAGTCAGTGAATTGGGCTTACCTTAATAAACAGATCACTGTAGAGCTGTGCCACACAGAACACAGACACGCACGCACAAACACACAGTTACTTAATTTTTTTTACCATACAAGTGTAATAAGAAATGACACTTTAGAAGTTTTTTTAACTGGTTCTTTATTTGGCTAGACTGAAGCACCTTACAATTCAAAAGTAGTCAGATTTAAAGGAACTTCATTCCATTTGCTGTACTGAATCAAGCAGTTGAAACAAGTCTATTTCATATAAAAATGAAGAGTGCAACAGGCTGGTTAAGTAAAACATGCACAAATTCTTAAGTGAACACAACAGATTTTAAACAGGGAATGGTAAAAATTCCAGGGCAAGCAATGTTTTTATTGCTTTAATACATGCAGACTTTGTTTAATTTACAATGAACTTCAATAACTGAAGAAACACACAAAGTGTACATTGAATTGTCCTCTACCTGCCAATAAACCAAGTATAAACATAAGCAAGGGCTTCCGACATGGATTTAACCCTCTAATGATTAATGTTGCCAGACATAACCCTCTGTCATGTCAAAGCATGAACTTTGTATTCAGAAAAATATGAGGCATCAAAACTGCACTAAATTACTACAATATATGCTTTGATATTAGCACATTTGCTGGAAATGCATCATAGTGTGGCACTTGTGTGTTTCAAAATCCCCTACTCCTTCAAAGCTAATATAACTAGATACTGGCAGGGTGACCTTGAAACCAGCATGAATTCCACTTTTTCCCATATTAGTTGTCAAGGCTAAAGTGCAACATCATACAAGATAAGAACAAAAGACGTGTGGGTGTGAGCACATTACATTTCTGAAATTAAGTCTTATTTCATACACATTTAATAAGTGGCAACTCTATATGGAACAGAGTAAGGAACCAAAGATCCAAATTATTTAAGCAGTTCTTTAACATCCAGGACCTTAGATATCTGTGTTTACAAGTAGAGAAAGTATCATCTTTCTAATGCTGTCGTTAAAGGTTCAGAAAAAGAGTTGTTATAATACAGGTCTGTTACACACAGCTGTGGACAAAAATACTAAACGGTGCATAAGGTTTTAAAATTGCCTACTGGTATAAAGCAGCCCTGTGCTATCTGCTTTTCAGCTGCATCTGCATACTTATTAACCTGTTTAACAATGCTGCCTTTATGTCCATTTTTAAAATGCTAAGCATTTGCAGCTATAGCTCTGGGAAAAGACCTTCAGTGCCTCTCAAGAGAAAAATCCAAACTCAAGAGCTCTCAGCAACGCACACAGAGCTAGAAACCCACCCCAATTATGTCTTGCATAGTACGCAACCGTTTTACTATCAATGACAAAGTGTGATCAGCATTCCAAACCGTCATAAAATGCCCTTGCATAAAATTATCCCACTTACTGCAACCACATTTTAATAGTAAACATACTAACAGTGGCTAGAGACCACACTTTTTATTTCTGGCTTATGTGTAACAATGTGTCACAATGAAGTGGAGGAAAGACTACTGGTTCTGACTTTTTTAATGTATTATTACATGAACAGTTTATAGAATTACTGACACTTTGGTTTCTTCTCAGTGCTGTATAATTCAGACCAACTTGAATGATGTTCCAACAAACAGAACTCAGATCGGATTTCAGCTTCTTAGAAGATGCCTTGCTTTCTGCTGGTAAACTGACATCCTTAAAGCTGTGGAACTCCATGTGTAAGGAAGAAATGCATACTGCAACAGAACAACTCTGTACCATCGTGTACGTCATAACTTACACTAAACTGCGTGAGATTTTCTCAAACAAATCTGGAAAACCTGGCTGTAGTTTGAAGAGCACATAAAGCAGTCAGCTACAAACACCTGACAGCTTACTCTGAGGAAATACAAAAAGTGTTAGTAAGAAGAAAAAATATGAAGACACCCGAGAGACAAAAATAGTTTAGCCATCAGATTTCAGAATGGAGCAAACACTGCAATTACTAAACTACAAGATTATTTTCTGAGCTTTTACAAGATAATCAATAAAATCATGATTTTACTTCAAAATTTCGAAAGCTAGTAGCTAAAAAGACCACCGCTTTTAAAATGTTTCAAGCAAGCAAGTAATTTTCAGATCAGTGTTCATAAATATGCTAAGTCCAGAGTCCAGTAGCAGTATGACACAGTAACATGATTAAACTTTAAATACAGTGGAGCACTTTATATTACTAGGGTCCACACCGTCACCGAAGGCTATGAGGAAATACATTACTTTCCTGACTTTTGCCAGTTCTGCAATCCTCTCACCAAATTCCTGGGCATCGGCCTCCATACAGTGAACGGCCTGTTCATCATCATCCTCTTTTCTCCAGAACATGCCTGCGGGATCCAACAGCTGGCGGGTCATAAGCGGTGTAAGATCTGGTGTCCAGTGCTGAGAGGTTCCTGTGATGGTGATCTTTCCTGGAACTTCCAGCTGGACCTTCCACTTGAGGAACCTTAGCTTCTGCTGGTAGAAATCCAGGCGGTACACATGCTCGTTAGGCTGCAGCAGCTTTTCGCCATCCTGCGGCTTTGCATTTTTTTGCCGGAGGCTCTCCACACGCATACGCATGCACTCTGTCAGTGCAGAATCTCTCTGGAAGAACAACTCCAGCTTAGATGGTTCTAATGCCATTGTAAGCACTGAAGTAAAACTTCACAACTCTGTTTCCGTCAGTTGTCTTCTTGAGAATACTCTTGTTGCAAAAGAAAACTGCAGTAAATCCCACTTCCCTTCTACTGTTCCAGTGCTAGGCAACCCAGGACTGATGCACAGTGTGTCCTCCCACAAATAGTCCCCTGGGTGTATGACCATTTACCATGCATGCTAGAAGTCAACTCACCTTACTACAGATCAGTCTACAGGGATGAGTATGACGCAAGTGTCTCCACCAGCTGATCAAGAAACATGCAGAGACCAATTAAGAAAGCGGATCAATGGGAATACTACTGTTTTCAGAATATCATTAGTTTTATTTAGTTAGCAAACATGCATGCACACAACCTAGAAGTAGCTACCAAGTAATGAGGCAGAGGAAATGTTTATGTTTTAGTACATCATTAGGTACATTTATTTAGCAAATAATGAAACATTTGCAGCACTTCTCAAGTAATTAGAAAAGCAGTCGAGCTGAAGCACTGCTTAATTCAATACATGATGAAGTGAAAAGAGGCACTAAACGTACACAGAAAAACATATGTCAAGGGCTGAAAATACAAACAGAAGATCGATACAAGCTCCAGGTCTACTAATATTTCTGTAGTACAAGTTTTCAGTGGTTGCACAAAATTAAAGGTTACCAGAGAAAAAAATAATAAAATTAACAACCAAACAAAATGGAGGACTAGAAGCTGGCTGACAGTTTAACCTACCTAATGTGCCAACAACCTTACTGACCTGGCTCAGCTCAAGCAAATTTCACTGGATAATCCTGCTGGTGTTACAGATGGATATCTTCCTAGCAACACAGTTGTTCACAATTGACAGGTACATCTTCCTAGCAACACAGTTGTTCACAATTGACAGGTACATTTTTAACTTCTTTGTGGGCTAGAAAGGACAATCATTTTTAACTTAAAACCTGATAGTATGTTTAAATATGGCCAAATTACTGCCAGACAGTAGAAGGGTGTACATTACAGTGTGGTGTTACCACATAAAATGGATCATGGGGTCTTGAATTGGGTTGTGTTCCTTGCCCAGGGTTGAAACAGTCATCTCACTTAGATAAACTCCAAGGCAGAGATGTACACTACTGCTCCATTCTAGAGAGCACTTTCAAGATCTTATAGAAAATTCCAGAACTGTCATTTAATAGGCATTTAAACAGTATTAGGACTTCAGAAAAGAAAGTTTACAACTCTTATTAAAATGACGAAAGAGTAATCAACATTTTTTCTCTTGTTAACCTCAGTGCTTTGGTAGATGACAGCACCAGAACTCGTACTGGAAAGGTATTTAAAACAGAGACCATTTACTTAGTTACTATTCCCAGGGATAATCACTCCTGCACACACTCAGACACATACGTCTCAACTTAATAAGAGGTCAATGCGGATCACAGACCACAGCGATGTATACCAAGTAGTCAAAATGTGGAGCACCCTATTCCACCACTGCATGGCACGTGTACCGTGGTCATGGAACCAAAATATAGGTTACAGATGATAATGTCTATACACACAAACATTTACATATACACATATGCAGACTTAGATGCACAAAGACAGGCCCTTACACGTAACACAGAAACTCAAATACACCCACCCACAATCGAGCATGTACAAACAGAGCAGTTACTTCGCTTTTGACATAAATGTATTTCTTAATTCACTGAATACTGAATAATTAAATGTTTTACTTTTGAAAGTGGCTCTAATTGCTGGGCACAAAAAGTCATACAGATGCAGAGGCACACAAATACACACATGGCAGCAATTAAAGCCACTTTACTGACAATGTACTCATCAGATGTTTTATTCTAATTCAGTGAATGAAAATATACTGAACTTGTAATAATGGTTAATGGTAAAGTCACTGCTGTCAGACACACACACAGTGCAAAGCATTCTCTCTCCAATTTTCCCCTCTCCAAACAGATACACAATGTTCTCGACTATCCTTACTTATCCTTGCTGAAATGTCCCCATTTTTCCCCTCATATTTTGGTCTGTTCCTCTGACATTCTTCACATATTGTGGACTGAAGTCACTAAATAATGGACATTGAGTTTTAGACTTCATATCCTTCAGAAAAATCCATGGTACTGCAAAACCTGTTATTCTACCAAATTTCTAAGTATACAAGAACAATATTTAAAAACTCCCATTGATTTTGGAGCATTGCCCGCAGTTATTTTTGCCTTGTCACCGATTCTTAAGCTAAGAGGTTGACTGCCCCCACACGCCTACACTGTACCTTGTAACTGCCAGCACTGCAGTTACTTTCTTTAGCCCTGTTTACTATCTTTTCTCCCCCTCACTAAAACTGATTAGCTGTAAGCACATTTAAAGAGGTGAAAATTAAAATGACAGCAGGTTATTTTCATTTCTTTTTTGCGCTTCAGAGTGGCTTCATAGGCTGTACTGAGCCCATGGACTTGTTTCTGGCTTTCCGATTGGCTGCCTCTCCTCTGGAAGTTATTCTCTGATTGGCCCCCTTTATCTCTGTCAGTTGACTACAAACGGCAGTTGGAGGGCACATCATAGAACAGGAACAGGTGACACCATTGTTTGGAGAGGAGCAGTGGAACACTGTTTCACTTCTGTATGAAATGTGGAGCGCTACACACAATGTGGTGCACTTAACAGTTGAGCTTAAACTTGTACTCTTCCAGTGTTCTTAAAGATTACCTGATCATTACCAGTTGCCTCATTCAGCTACTCTCTCATAGCACTATTCAGCAATCTGAACACTTTGGAACCCATAACGTCTTGCCCTCTGCAAGAACTGTAACCAAAAGTATTCATGGCAAAAATAACACAAGTGAATATTCTCCATAAAGATGATCTTTTGGAAGGAAGATACATCTGTAGTGGAGAACAGTCTGGAATAACTTCCTGAGGACATTTTTTTTATCACAATTATTTCAAAGGTCAAACTCATATGCTCAGTGGGCATATGCAGGGTTAACAGTTCTTATCATATAGTCAGTAGATCACATCAGTTGTGCACACCCAGTATCTACACTCAGCAGACAAAGTGCACAGGGATAGTAAATTCTAAACTTATCATGCATTCAGGATACACAAAACCTGAAGCAGATGGAAGGACCATACAGAGAGAGGAGAGGGCAAGAGACTATGTACTCGACACAAAGGTCCCTAACAAATATCAAATGATACCGAGAGTTCTAGTTTGTGCAGATTATATATATATATATATATATATATATATATATATATATATATATATATATATATATATTACACTTTACTTTGATGGGCACACTGCAGTGGCTAACCGATGAGAACTCAAACAAAATTAAAAAAAAACTCTGACAGAAGCCCCAAAACAGGTAAACTTGGGGGTACTACATCTTCAAACCTACATGCAAAATAAAGCTTGATTCCTGGACAGGAGGACTGGTAAAGCTATGCGCCAACAACCTAGTAGCCATAGCTCAAATGCCCAACACACAGCATTCTTAAAAAAGGGACTGGAAGCAGAGATGCTTCTGATGAAACGGCATTTAAACTAAAGAGCAACCAGTTCTTATAGCAGAAAACAATGCTGTTAACAATCCACCATTAGTCCTTTGCAACTTCTGCACCTTTCTTAGGCCAGTGATAAATATCCGTATTATGAACACCTCACAATGGATTCATTTCTATCTGAAAAAACAGATATATGGCTGAAGTGAATGAGAGAAAACTTTGAAACTTTTTTTGGCAAAAAACTACAGTTGGACTCGTGAAATGGCATGCAGACTTCCCTACAAATGAGAATGAAGCACTCAAAATCCAAGTGGAGAAGGTAAAGGCCACCAAAACTAAGCCTTCCAAGATGTCAACTTCACTTTTACTGAACAAGATGGTTCAAAACACTGAATCATTAGCATATCAATCATGAACCGCAAATCAAAGGTTTAAACAAACAATTAAAACAGATTAGTCATGCATCTAGGTACTTCCTTTACCCAAACTGAGAATAGGTTCTGACCAACCAAATATGCACGACTAATTAGACAGCTTCCTGGCAACGTCTAAGGCCTCCGTCAAAAGACCTGGAGGAATGAAAGAATTGAGAAGACATGGCATGTAAGTGGTGTGGGATGTGTCCCTGCACGAGGAGGATTTTCTCCAGATCACAATGGATCCAGCTCAAAACTGCACGTATAATACTCCACCTCCCACATCACTGCCCCTCCCTCTCCCCAATACTCAACTAGCACCTCCCACATCACTGCCCCTCCCTCTTTCCATTACTGAACTAACACCTCCTATCTTGCACCCCGCATTCCTCAGACAAGTATCTGTTATAACCCCATCCAACAACTCCCATGGTAACGTTCTGTAGGGACTTTGTGACCAAATATGGAACTCCATGCCTGCCTAATTTTACAAATAATAAAACCCACCCTATTCAAATCTGAAATCAAAAGGCTTCCTAATTAATACACAAATTTTCCACTGCTTAACACCCAGAATTGTAAAAAGTCACTCTCAATTACCACTGCCTCAACCAACCGTAATCCCTCTGCTATACCCTCTTCCCCAGTTTGTAAACTATACTCAGGAATACTCCATCTTTCAAGCTGTAACTGCCCAGATCACTCCCCACTTTCATCCCTTCTCATCCAACATTGTTACAATGACCAACACCATCCCAATCCAGGCATTAAGGAGACCCTCTCTTTATTACCACTGTGCACTTGAAACTCTCTAGCTCAAGCATCTACCTACCAGCATAATGATTAAGGTGTTTACCTCACAAACACAGGGTACAGTGTTTGATTCTCACCTTTGATTAATTAAGCAAATGAAATATTTAAATGTGCAGCTAAGCTGTGTTAGTCAATCCTTAGCACTGCCTAAAAACATCACGACTGTAAATGCGTACAAATAACTGCACTGCTTCTACTATAACTATTGCGGAGCTTTTCTCCCTAGGCCTCAGGTGAAAAGGGGCTTTTCTGCCCAGTAAGACTTTCTCAGTTAATCAAAGTAAATAGGTATACAGGCTCATAGGTACGTACTAACCTAGCTGCCCTTGTAGGCTA